>NC_138304.1:53067500-53235000 GCF_965601325.2 Salmo salar
TGGATAAAAATGTCTGCTAAATGGCATACATTATTATTATTTATAATATCTGATTAATGTATATTACGGTATTTTCCATGATGTGGATAGTATGTGTTACTGCATTACACAAGCTGACGTTTTGACCACATCTCATTGGGAGGATTTACAGCTTGGTGATGCTAGTATACAAGTTTAAAGTCAACACGATGACACACTTAAAGTATATCGATATCTTTGGTTTTGTACTGTTGATTTCGTTACACCCACTGGGGGTCGCAGGACTTAGAACGCAGCCATCTGTCACGTCCTGACCATAGTAAGATGTTATTTTCTATGGTAGAGTAGGTCAGGGCGTGACAGGGGGTGTTTTTCTATGTTTTCTATTTCTATGTTCATGTTCTAGTTTTGTATTTCTATGTTGGTTTTGTTTGGGATGATCTCCAATTAGAGGCAGCTGGTTCTCGTTGTCTCTAATTGGAGATCATACTTAAGTAGGGGTTTTTCTACCTGGGTTTTGTGGGTGATTAATTTTGAGTAGTGTATGTTTCACCTCTGCGTCACGGTTTGTTGTTTTTTGTCATTCAGTTTATTTATGTATTGCATAGTTTCACAGTATAAATAAAATGTGGAACGACACACACTGCACTTTGGTCCGCTCCTCCTTACGACAACCGTGACACCATCATATTCTTTCTTAAATGGCACGGAGAATTCGGGGCGATCTTTCGATAAAAATCTCTGGCCATACACCAATTTAACACGGAACTACCTTTCTAAGTGTTGTGATACTTCTAGCTTGGAGTTGTATTTTTTATGATAACATAGCTACAGTATTTCACTGTTTAATGTGTATAGTATTGCTTACTAGGTGTGTCCAATCAATTTTGTAACCACTCCCCCTTCTAATTAGGGCTGATTGGAAAAGCTGTTGAAAAGAGGACATTGTATTATTTCTTTGTACTCCCTGACGAAGGCCATGCAGCCGAAACGCGTCGGATTTAAAAAAAACGTTGTTTCTATTGAACATGCCATTCAAATAAAGGCATTTTAATTAATTATATGAAGAGTGCCTTGGTCCTCCTTTCTTTTTGATGACCAATTTACCCCTTTTACCAAAGAGCACCTTCTGTCTACCAAAATGTACTATTGTGTACCTTAGTAGCGCTTCCCTTCCTCCTCTTTATACACGGATTTAACAGTCTAACTAGCAGCCAACCATTGGCTGGTATCCCATGGCGGGTCGTGATTTGTTCCCTTTTCCGTGATGGCAGCCTCCCAAAATCAACATCCAACATTTCAAGTTCTCATCTAATCAATCATGTATAGGTTATTCCAAGTTTCCGTGTGGCATTTATATAATGTACGTTTAAGCAGTGCTAAACCCCAAATGTTTTGTCCCCGTTCTATTTATTTCAACGTGATATCGATATGAGTGATTGACAGAACAGTGTTGCGTTTCCCTTTCCTTGTGACAAGCCCCAGTATCAATTCCAGAAGTTGTGAAAACGGGTTTACCTTGCCTACTAACGAGGGGCTAAAATAGATCGTAGTAAACAACAAACAGTGAGTAGAGTGACAGTATTTACCTCCATGCACCCCGCCTGGTTCCTGTCTCCTTCTCCATGCCTCCCATCTCTGCTCTGGCCTGCAGACCCCAGTCTCTTCTCCTCCCTGACGCTCTGCTCCAACAGCTTCTTGTTCAGCAGACGGGCTGCGTTCTCTGCCAGGGTGTATCCAGGCGGAGCAGACAGGTCCTGGCGTATACTGACCACCTCTGGTGTCCTCTCCCCCCCTGTTCCCCCAGGCCCTCCCTGGGCCTCTACTATCAGCTGCACCGGGCTAGGAGAACGCCCGCGGACATTTCTCAGGAACTCCTGGGCTGCACCAAAGGACCTGGGGTCTTTGGGGTCTGAGGGTGGTAGGCTGGGTACCCCTGGCCCCCCGGGAGGTGAGGGGTCAGGGGGAGCGGGGCGTGTGCGACTTGGGGACTTGGTGAATTTGGACTGCAGGGGTTCGTAGGCTACGGGGCTGTGGTCTATGATGTTGAAGAGGCTGGACAGGCCGTCGTTGATGGTGGTGTGGACCGGAGAGTCCCTGGTGGTGGTGGAACGAGCCCAGGCTGACTCAGAGGCTCCCTATTATTATACAAATAACACTCAGGCAGCTGACTGCAACAATACATAGATAAACATGACTGAGGATTAAAAACAATAATTACCTTCTGGGGAGTGGTGGGAGTCGGAGCCCTGGGGCCGGCTGTGGAGCTGGAGGAGGCCCCTACAGGGAGGTCAGCCTTCGACGATGTCGACAGCTTCCTCTGGAGCTTAGGGGAACCATACTTAGGAGAACAACATGTCCGCTCGAACTTGGACTGGACCACAGGAGAGTACTGCATCTTGCGGATGTTTCTGGAGGGGGAGGAGATGGGGGTTGAGCCTCCTCCTATAGGGGTGAGGCAGCGGTGGGGGGAGCTGGTGAGGGTACGGAGGATGTCAGTTTGTAAGCCCACACTGATGGTCTGGGTGGTCTGGGTTCCCCGAGTAGTGAAACCGTTGGTCTGACACGCCGTGTCTCGGAGCTATTAGGTTGAGAAGAAGTTGTTGTAGAAATTAGAAGAATAAGCTACATATACATTAACTGTATGTATGTACAGTGGCTTGCGAAAATATTCACCCCCTTGGCATTTTTCTTATTTTGTTGCCTTATACCCTGGAATTAAAATGGATTTATTTTTTCTCATTTAATTTACTCAAATCATGCCTACCACCTCAAAGATGCAAAATATTTTTTAATGTGAAAGCAGCAAGAAATAAGACAAAAAAAACGAACAGAACTTGAGCATGAATAACAATAGTCAATACTTTGTAGAGTCACCTTTTGCAGCAATTACAGCTGCAAGTCTCATGGGGTATGTCTCTATAAGCTTGGCACATTTAGCCACTGGGATTTTTGCCCATTCTTCAAGGCAAAACTGCTCCAGCTCCAAGTTGGATGGGTTCTGCTGGTGTACAGCAATCTTTAAGTCATACCACAGATTCTCAGTTGGATTGAGGTCTGGGCTTTGACTAGGCCATTCCAAGACATTTAAATGTTTCCCCTTAAACCACTCGAGAGTTGCTTTAGCAGTATGCTTAGGGTCATTGTCCTGCTGGAAGGTGAACCTCTGTCCCAGTCTCAAAACTTGTTTCCCTCAAGAATTTCCCTGTATTTAGCACCATCCATCATTCCTTCAATTCTGACCAGTTTCCCAGTCCCTGCCGATGAAAAACATCCCCACAGCAGGATGCTGCCACCACCATGCTTCACTGTGGGAATGGTGTTCTCGGAGTGATGAGATGTTGGGTTTGCGCCAGACATAGCGTTTTCCTTGATGGCCAAAAAGCTAAATTTTTGTCTTATCTGACCAGAGTACCTTCTTTCATATGTTTGGGGAGTCTCCCACATGCCTTTTGGCGAACACCAAACGTGTTTGCTTATTTTTTTCTAAGCAATGGCTTTTTTTCTGGCCACTCTTCCATAAAGCCCAGCTCTGTGGAGTGTACTGCTTAAAGTGGTCCTATGGACAGATACTCCAATCTCCGCTGTGGAGCTTTCCAGCACCTTCAGGGTTATCTTTGGTCTCTTTGTTGCCTCTCTGATTAATGCCCTCCTTGCCTGGTCTGTGAGTTTTGGTGGGCGGCCCTCTCTTGGCAGTTTTGTTGTGGTTGGTGCCATATTCTTTCAATTTTTTAAATAATGGATTTAATGGTGCTCCGTGGGATGTTCAAAGTCTCAGATATTTTTTTTATAACCGAACCCTGATCTGTACTTCTCCACAACTTTGTCCCTGACCTGTTTGGAGAGCTCCTTGGTCTTCATGGTGCCACTTGCTTTGGGGTGCCATTTTCTTAGTGGTGTTGCAGACTCTGGGGCCTTTCAGAACAGGTGTATATATACTGAGATCATATGACAGATCATGTGACACTTTGATTGCACACAGGTGGACTTTATTTAACTAATTATGTAATTTCTGAAGGTAATTGGTTGCACCAGATCTTATTTTTTGAAACAAGTTATTTTTTTTTTTTCACTTCACCAATTTGGACTATTTTGTGTTTGTCCATTACATGAAATCCAATTAAAAATACATTTAAATTACAGGTTGTAATGCCAAGGGGGATAAATACTTTTGCAAGGCACTGTACACAAGATAACCTTGACCTTTAGTTTAGATAACCTTTATTTCGAAATCATGTCAAAACAATTGAATTGGCCAATCAAGTTGTAGTAACATCTCAAGGATGATCAAAGGACATTGGATGCACCTGAGCTCAATTTGGAGTGTCATAGCAAAAGGGTGCGAATACTTTTGTAAATTAGATATTTCTGTCTTTTATTTTCAATAAATCGGAAAGAATTTGTAAAAACATGTTTTCTCTTAGTCATTACGGGGTATTGTGTGTAAATAGGTGAGAAAAAAAATATTTAATACATTTTGAATTCATGCTGTAACACAACAAAATGTGCAATAAGTGAAGGGTCATGAATACTTTCTGAAGACACTGTTAGAGAGAGAACACAATAGAAAGGTGAACTAAGTGAAATGTATAGCTAGTTAAACAACAACAACATCAACAACAATGTGAACAGACCTGTCTGTGTTGCTCCAGGAGGTCCGAGGTGCTAGGTCCTGAGCGGTAGTTCCTAACAGAGAAGGCCACCTCCTTCATGTCATCGCTGAGGTTCCGTGACAGCTGCAGCTCCAGAGACGAGGCGTACCCCACCGTGGGGATGGGACCCACCCCAGAAGGGCCCCTACGTACGCCTCCCAGTCCACCCCCACCCTCTAATAACTCCTTATGACAGGTGGAGGGCCACCTACCATTACCAAACACCTCGTCTGGTCCCCCTACCCCAGGGGGATCCCCCACCTCACCGACACCCCCTCGCCCCTTGGTCCCTTTGGGGTACATGTAGTCCTGTTCGGGGGTTCCTGGGGGTCGGGTGGGGCTGTGGGAGACATGGACACTTGCCCCCCCTCCTCTGTTACCCCCGTTGCCCCTGAGAGGGGAGTGCTGGCAGAGAGGATGGGGTTCAAGGCTGGACAGGGTGTTAGTTGTAAGGGTAGCACTGGTTGTCAGGAACCACAAGGCTGGCTGGAATGGTTCTGGAATTCATAGAGAGAAATCAGAATGATTAGAATTTAGAATGATTCAAATGATTGGAATTTAGAATGATTGGAATTTAGAATGATTGGAATTTAGAATGATTCAAATGATTCAAATGTTTGGAATTTAGAATGATTGGAATTTAAAATGATTGGAATTTAGAATGATTGGAATTTAGAATGATTCAAATGATTCAAATGATTGGAATTTAGAATGATTGGAATTTAGAATGATTCAAATGATTCAAATGATTGGAATTTAGAATGATTGGAATTTAGAATGATTCAAATGATTAGAATTAGAAGGGAAATAAATAATCTTCACAAGGTGGGAAGATGACAGTAAAACAATGGGTATGGTTCTGAATTTAGATTTAAAAAGCTTTATTGTCCACACACAATGTGGAAATGTGCTTTTTGGCTTCACCATAACATGATAGAGATGTAATTTTGATATAAAGTGAGCAAACACATTTGCCATCTTTGTCTTCACATTTTAACATGATTGCAATTATAAAAACAAACAATGTGTAAACACTTGGAGCATCAGTACCTGAAGTGGGCCGTTCTGCCCAGGCTTCCATGGTTGTAGGGTTGTGGTGGCCTGGTGTAGGGGAGGGGCCAGGGACAGGAAAGCTCCACCCCTTACTGTTGAACTCCTCTATGTACTTCAGGTCATCAGGTGATAGGGGTGGGGTCACGTCGCCACGGCCACAGTCACCATGACGACTCTTGTCAGGCAGGAAGGGAGAGCTGTCCATCAGACGCTGGAAGTCGCTCATAGAACAGACTGACTTAGCCCTAGGGAGGATGAGACGAGAATAAAGCATTAAACTATTACATTACCAAAAAATATTACAAGGATAGGATCAGAGAGGACAGAGAAGGAGAGAAAGGAGAGAGGAGGAGAGCGTGATCATTAGTACTGCATCAAAATCCTCTTACTTCTACTCTACCCAAATAAGGTAGAGTAGAAGTAGATATGTCTCTTTGACATATAAACAGTGTTTTTCAGCCACTTTGTTGTCCTAATTTCCTTAAACTCTTAAAATAACCTAAAAACATATCATCTGCTCTCCAAAAAAGAAAGTTAATGCGTTTCATTTCATGAGGGATCAATTTAAAACTATTCAATAATGAATTGTCAGGCTACAATGACTAGGTTCATATCCTCTCCCAAAGAGACTTGGATCATAGCCTCTCCCAAAGAGACTTGGATCATAGCCTCTCCCAAAGAGACTTGGTTCATAGCCTCTCCCAAAGAGACTTGGTTCATATCCTCTCCCAAAGAGACTTAGATCATAGCCTCTCCCAAAGAGACTTGGTTTATGTCCTCTCCAAAAGAGACTTAGATCATATCCTCTCCCAAAGAGACTTAGATCATAGCCTCTCCCAAAGAGACTTGGTTCATATCCTCTCCCAAAGAGAATTGGATCATATCCTCTCCCAAAGAGACTTGGTTCATATCCTCTCCCAAAAAGACTTGGTTCATATCCTCTCCCAAAGAGACTTGGTTCATATCCTCTCCCAAAGAGACTTAGATCATAGCCTCTCCCAAAGAGACTTGGTTTATATCCTCTACCAAAGAGACTTAGATCATATCCTCTCCCAAAGAGACTTAGATCATACCCTCTCCCAAAGAGACTTAGATCATAGCCTCTCCCAAAGAGACTTGGTTCATATCCCCTCCCAAAGAGAATTGATTCATATCCTCTCCCCATATCCTCTCCCAAAGAGACTTAGATCATAGCCTCTCCCAAAGAGACTTGGTTCATATCCTCTCCCAAAGAGACTTGGATCATAGCCTCTCCCAAAGAGACTTGGAACATATCCTCTCCTCATATCCTCTCCCAAAGAGACTTGGATCATATCCTCTCCCAAAGAGACTTGGTTTATAGCCTTTCCCAAAGAGACTTAGATCATAGCCTCTCCCAAAGAGTCTTGGATCATATCTCCCAAAGAGACTTGGTTCATATCCTCTCCCCATATCCTCTCCCAAAGAGACTTGGTTCATATTTTCTCCCAAAGAGACTTAGATCATAGCCTCTCCCAAAGAGTCTTGGATCATATTTCCCAAAGAGACTTTGTTCATATCCTCTCCCAAAGAGACTTGGTTCATATCCTCTCCCAAAGAGACTTGGTTCATATCCTCTCCCAAAGAGACTTGGATCATATCCTCTCCCAAAGAGACTTGGTTCATATCCTCTCCCAAAGAGACTTAGATCATACCCTCTGCCAAAGAGTCTCGGATCATATCTCCCAAAGAGACTTGGTTCATATCCTCTCCCAAAGAGACTTGGTTCATATCCTCTCCCAAAGAGACTTGGATCATAGCCACTCCCAAAGAGACATGGATCATATCCTCTCCCAAAGAGACTTTCATCATATCCTCTCCCAAAGAGACTTGGATCATATCCTTTCCAAAAGAGACTTGGATCATATCCTCTCCCAAACAGACTTGCTTCATATCCCCTCCCAAAGAGACTTGGATCATAGCCTCTCCCAAAGTGACTTGGATCATATCCTCTCCCAAAGAGACTTAGATCATATCCTCTCCCAAAGAGACTTGGATCATAGCCTCTCCCAAAGAGACTTGGATCATATCTCCCAAAGAGAATTGGATCATATCCCCTCCCAAAGAGACTTGGTTCATATCCTCTCCCAAAGAGACTTGGTTCATAGCCTCTCCCAAAGAGACTTGGTTCATAACCTCTCCCAAAGAGACTTAGATCATAGCCTCTCCCAAAGAGACTTAGATCATACCCTCTCCCAAAGAGACTTAGATCATATCGTCTCCCAAAGAGACTTAGATCATAGCCTCTCCCAAAGAGACTTGGTTCATATCCCCTCCCAAAGAGAATTGATTAATATCCTCTCCCCATATCCTCTCCCAAAGAGACTTGGTTCATATCCTCTCCCCATACCCTCTCCCAAAGAGACTTAGATCATAGCTTCTCCCAAAGAGACTTGGTTCATATCCTCTCCCAAAGAGACTTGGATCATAGCCTCTCCCAAAGAGACTTGGAACATATCCTCTCCTCATATCCTCTCCTAAAGAGGCTTGCATCATATCCTCTCTCAAAGAGACGTGGATCAAAGCCTCTCCCAAAGAGACTTAGATCATAGCCTCTCCCAAAGAGACTTGGAGCATATCCTCTCCCAAAGAGAATTGGATCATATCCTCTCCCAAAGAGACTTGGTTCATATCCCCTCCCAAAGAGAATTGATTCATATCCTCTCCCCATATCCTCTCCCAAAGAGAGTTAGATCATATCCTCTCCCAAAGAGACTTGGATCATAGCCTCTCCCAAAGAGACTTGGATCATATCTCCCAAAGAGAATTGGATCATATCCCCTACCAAAGAGACTTGGTTCATATCCTCTATCAAAGAGACTTGGTTCATCGCCTCTCCCAAAGAGACTTGGTTCAAATCCTCTCCTAAAGAGACTTGGTTCATATCCTCTCCCAAAGAGAATTGGATCATACCCTCTCCCAAAGAGACTTAGATCATATCCTCTCCCAAAGAGACTTAGATCATAGCCTCTCCCAAAGAGACTTGGTTCATATCCCCTCCCAAAGAGAATTGATTCATATCCTCTCCCCATATCCTCTCCCAAAGAGACTTAGATCATAGCCTCTCCCAAAGAGACTTGGATCATAGCCACTCCCAAAGAGACATGGATCATATCCTCTCCCAAAGAGACTTTCATCATATCCTCTCCCAAAGAGACTTGGATCATATCCTTTCCAAAAGAGACTTGGATCATATCCTCTCCCAAACAGACTTGCTTCATATCCCCTCCCAAAGAGACTTGGATCATAGCCTCTCCCAAAGTGACTTGGATCATATCCTCTCCCAAAGAGACTTAGATCATATCCTCTCCCAAAGAGACTTGGATCATAGCCTCTCCCAAAGAGACTTGGATCATATCTCCCAAAGAGAATTGGATCATATCCCCTCCCAAAGAGACTTGGTTCATATCCTCTCCCAAAGAGACTTGGTTCATAGCCTCTCCCAAAGAGACTTGGTTCAAAGCCTCTCCAAAAGAGACTTAGATCATATCCTCTCCCAAAGAGACTTAGATCATACCCTCTCCCAAAGAGACTTAGATCATATCCTCTCCCAAAGAGACTTAGATCATAGCCTCTCCCAAAGAGACTTGGTTCATATCCCCTCCCAAAGAGAATTGATTCATATCCTCTCCGCATATCCTCTCCCAAAGAGACTTAGATCATAGCCTCTCCCAAAGAGACTTGGAACATATCCTCTCCTCATATCCTCTCCTAAAGAGGCTTGCATCATATCCTCTCTCAAAGAGACGTGGATCAAAGCCTCTCCCAAAGAGACGTAGGTCATAGCCTCTCCCAAAGAGACTTGGAGCATATCCTCTCCCAAAGAGAATTGGATCAAAGCCTCTCCCAAAGAGACTTGGTTCATATCCCCTCCCAAAGAGAATTGATTCATAACCTCTCCCCATATCCTCTCCCAATGAGACTTAGATCATAGCCTCTCCCAAAGAGACTTGGTTCATATCCTCTCCCAAAGAGACTTGGTTCATATCCTCTCCCAAAGAGACTTAGATCATAGCCTCTCCCAAAGATACTTGGTTTATAACCTCTCCCAAAGAGACTTAGATCATATCCTCTCCCAAAGAGACTTACATCATACCCTCTCCCAAAGAGACTTAGATCATAGCCTCTCCCAAAGAGACTTGGTTCATATCCCCTCCAAAAGAGAATTGATTCATATCCTCTCCCCATATCCTCTCCCAAAGAGACTTAGATCATAGCCTCTCCCAAAGAGACTTGGTTCATATCCTCTCCCAAAGAGACTTGGATCATAGCCTCTCCCAAAGAGACTTGGAACATATCCTCTCCTCATATCCTCTCCCAAAGAGACTTGGATCATATCCTCTCCCAAAGAGACTTGGTTTATAGCCTTTCCCAAAGAGACTTAGATCATAGCCTCTCCCAAAGAGTCTTGGATCATATCTCCCAAAGAGACTTGGTTCATATCCTCTCCCCATACCCTCTCCCAAAGAGACTTGGTTCATATTTTCTCCCAAAGAGACTTAGATCATAGCCTCTCCCAAAGAGTCTTGGATCATATTTCCCAAAGAGACTTTGTTCATATCCTCTCCCAAAGAGACTTGGTTCATATCCTCTCCCAAAGAGACTTGGTTCATATCCTCTCCCAAAGAGACTTGGTTCATAGCCTCTCCCAAAGAGACTTGGTTCAAAGCCTCTCCCAAAGAGACTTAGATCATATCCTCTCCCAAAGAGACTTAGATCATACCCTCTCCCAAAGAGACTTAGATCATATCCTCTCCCAAAGAGACTTAGATCATAGCCTCTCCCAAAGAGACTTGGTTCATATCCCCTCCCAAAGAGAATTGATTCATATCCTCTCCCCATATTCTCTCCCAAAGAGACTTAGATCATAGCCTCTCCCAAAGAGACTTGGTTCATATCCTCTCCCCATATCCTCTCCCAAAGAGACTTAGATCATAGCCTCTCCCAAAGAGACTTGGTTCATATCCTCTCCCAAAGAGACTTGGAACATATCCTCTCCTCATATCCTCTCCTAAAGAGGCTTGCATCATATCCTCTCTCAAAGAGACGTGGATCAAAGCCTCTCCCAAAGAGACGTAGGTCATAGCCTCTCCCAAAGAGACTTGGAGCATATCCTCTCCCAAAGAGAATTGGATCAAAGCCTCTCCCAAAGAGACTTGGTTCATATCCCCTCCCAAAGAGAATTGATTCATAACCGCTCCCCATATCCTCTCCCAAAGAGACTTAGATCATAGCCTCTCCCAAAGAGACTTGGTTCATATCCTCTCCCAAAGAGACTTGGTTCATATCCTCTCCCAAAGAGACTTAGATCATAGCCTCTCCCAAAGAGACTTGGTTTATAACCTCTCCCAAAGAGACTTAGATCATATCCTCTCCCAAAGAGACTTAGATCATACCCTCTCCCAAAGAGACTTAGATCATAGCCTCTCCCAAAGAGACTTGGTTCATATCCCCTCCAAAAGAGAATTGATTCATATCCTCTCCCCATATCCTCTCCCAAAGAGACTTAGATCATAGCCTCTCCCAAAGAGACTTGGTTCATATCCTCTCCCAAAGAGACTTGGATCATAGCCTCTCCCAAAGAGACTTGGAACATATCCTCTCCTCATATCCTCTCCCAAAGAGACTTGGATCATATCCTCTCCCAAAGAGACTTGGTTTATAGCCTTTCCCAAAGAGACTTAGATCATAGCCTCTCCCAAAGAGTCTTGGATCATATCTCCCAAAGAGACTTGGTTCATATCCTCTCCCCATACCCTCTCCCAAAGAGACTTGGTTCATATTTTCTCCCAAAGAGACTTAGATCATAGCCTCTCCCAAAGAGTCTTGGATCATATTTCCCAAAGAGACTTTGTTCATATCCTCTCCCAAAGAGACTTGGTTCATATCCTTTCCCAAAGAGACTTGGTTCATAGCCTCTCCCAAAGAGACTTGGTTCATAACCTCTCCCAAAGAGACTTAGATCATAGCCTCTCCCAAAGAGACTTAGATCATATCCTCTCCCAAAGAGACTTGGATCATAGCCTCTCCCAAAGAGACTTGGATCATATCTCCCAAAGAGAATTGGATCATATCCCCTCCCAAAGAGACTTGGTTCATATCCTCTCCCAAAGAGACTTGGTTCATAGCCTCTCCCAAAGAGACTTGGTTCATAACCTCTCCCAAAGAGACTTAGATCATAGCCTCTCCCAAAGAGACTTAGATCATACCCTCTCCCAAAGAGACTTAGATCATAGCCTCTCCCAAAGAGACTTGGTTCATATCCCCTCCCAAAGAGAATTGATTAATATCCTCTCCCCATAACCTCTCCCAAAGAGACTTAGATCATAGCCTCTCCCAAAGAGACTTGGTTCATATCCTCTCCCCATATCCTCTCCCAAAGAGACTTAGATCATAGCTTCTCCCAAAGAGACTTGGTTTATATCCTCTCCCAAAGAGACTTAGATCATAGCCTCTCCCAAAGAGACTTGGTTTATATCCTCTCCCAATGAGACTTAGATCATATCCTCTCCCAAAGAGACTTAGATCATAGCCTCTCCCAAAGAGACTTGGTTCATATCCTCTCCCAAAGACACTTGGTTCTTGTCCTCTACCAAAGAGAATTGGATCATATCCTCTCCCAAAGAGACTTAGATCATATCCTCTCTCAAAGAGACTTAGATCATAGCCTCTCCCAAATAGACTTGGTTCATATCCTCTCCTAAAGAGACTTGGATCATAGCCTCACCTCATATCCTCTCCTAAAGAGACTTGGATCATATCCTCTCTCAAAGAGACTTGGATCATAGCTTCTCCCAAAGAGACTTAGATCATAGCCTCTCCCAAAGAGACTTGGAGCATATCCTCTCCCAAAGAGAATTGGTTCATATCCCCTCCCAAAGAGACTTGATTCATATTCCCTCCCAAAGAGACTTGGTTCATATCCCCTCCCAAAGAGACTTGGTTCATATCCCCTCCCAAAGAGACTTGATTCAAATCTCTTCCCAAAGAGACTTGGTTCATATCCTCTCCCAAAGAGACTTGGATCATAGCCATTCCTAAAGAGACTTGGAGCATAGCCTCTCCCAAACAGAATTGGTTCATATCCCCTCCCAAAGAGACTTGATTCATATACCCTCCCAAAGAGACTTGGATCATAGCCTCTCCCAAAGTGACTTGGATCATATCCTCTCCCAAAGAGACTTAGATCATAGCCTCTCCCAAAGAGACTTGGATCACAGCCTCTCCCAAAGAGACTTGGATCATATCTCCCAAAGAGAATTGGATCATATCCCCTCCCAAAGAGACTTGGTTCATATCCTCTCCCAAAGAGACTTGGTTCATAGCCTCTCCCAAAGAGACTTGGTTCATATCCTCTCCCAAAGAGACTTGGTTCATATCCTCTCCCAAAGAGACTTGGTTTATATCCTCTCCCAAAGAGACTTGGTTTATATCCTCTCCCAAAGAGACCCAAAGAGAATTGATTCATATCCTCTCCCCATATCCTCTCCCAAAGAGACTTAGATCATAGCCTCTCCCAAAGAGACTTGGTTCATATCCTCTCCCAAAGAGACTTGGAACATATCCTCTCCTCATATCCTCTCCCAAAGAGGCTTAGATCATATCCTCTCCCAAAGAGACTTGGATCATAGCCTGTCCTAAAGAGACTTGGATCATATCTCCCAAAGAGAATTGGATCATTTCCCCTCCCAAAGAGACTTGGTTCATATCCTCTCCCAAAGAGACTTGGTTCATAGCCTCTCCCAAAGAGACTTGGTTAATATCCTCTCCCAAAGAGACTTATATCATAGCCTCTCCCAAAGAGTCTTGGATCATATCTCCCAAAGAGACTTGGTTCATATCCTCTCCACATATCCTCTCCCAAAGAGACTTGGTTCATATCCTCTCCCAAAGAGACTTGGTTCATATCCTCTCCCAAAGAGACTTAGATCATAGCCTCTCCCAAAGAGACTTGGTTCATATCCTCTCCCAAAGAGAATTGGATCATATCCTCTCCCAAAGAGACTTGGTTCATACCCTCTCCCAAAGAGACTTAGATCATACCCTCTCCCAAAGAGACTTAGATCATAGCCTCTCCCAAAGAGACTTGGTTCATATCCTCTCCACATATCCTCTCCCAAAGAGACTTGGTTCATATCCTCTCCCAAAGAGACTTGGTTCATATCCTCTCCCAAAGAGAATTGGATCATATCCCCTCCCAAAGAGACTTGGTTCATATCCTCTCCCAAAGAGACTTGGTTCATAGCCTCTCCCAAAGAGACTTGGTTTATATCCTCTCCCAAAGAGACTTAGATCATAGCCTCTCCCAAAGAGGATTGGTTTATATCCTCTCCCAATGAGACTTAGATCATATCCTCTCCCTAAGAGACTTAGATCATAGCCTCTCCCAAAGAGACTTGGTTCATACCCTCTCCCAAAGACACTTGGTTCTTGTCCTCTCCCAAAGAGAATTGGATCATATCCTCTCCCAAAGAGACTTAGATCATATCCTCTCTCAAAGAGACTTAGATCATAGCCTCTCCCAAAGAGACTTGGTTCATATCCTCTCCCAAAGAGACTTGGATCATAGCCTCACCTCATATCCTCTCCTAAAGAGACTTGGATCATATCCTCTCTCAAAGAGACTTGGATCATAGCTTCTCCCAAAGAGACTTAGATCATACCCTCTCCCAAAGAGACTTGGAGCATATCCTCTCCCAAAGAGAATTGGTTCATATCCCCTCCCAAAGAGACTTGGTTCATATCCTCTCTCAAAGAGACTTAGATCATAACCTCTCCCAAAGAGACTTAGATCATATCCTCTCCCAAAGAGACTTAGATCATACCCTCTCCCAAAGAGACTTAGATCATAGCCTCTCCCAAAGAGACTTGGTTCATATCCCCTCCAAAAGAGAATTGATTCATATCCTCTCCCCATATCCTCTCCCAAAGAGACTTAGATCATAGCCTCTCCCAAAGAGACTTGGTTCATATCCTCTCCCAAAGAGACTTGGATCATAGCCTCTCCCAAAGAGACTTGGAACATATCCTCTCCTCATATCCTCTCCCAAAGAGACTTGGATCATATCCTCTCCCAAAGAGACTTGGTTTATAGCCTTTCCCAAAGAGACTTAGATCATAGCCTCTCCCAAAGAGTCTTGGATCATATCTCCCAAAGAGACTTGGTTCATATCCTCTCCCCATACCCTCTCCCAAAGAGACTTGGTTCATATTTTCTCCCAAAGAGACTTAGATCATAGCCTCTCCCAAAGAGTCTTGGATCATATTTCCCAAAGAGACTTTGTTCATATCCTCTCCCAAAGAGACTTGGTTCATATCCTTTCCCAAAGAGACTTGGTTCATATCCTCTCCCAAACAGACATGGATCATATCCTCTCCCAAAGAGACTTGGTTCATATCCTCTCCCAAAGAGACTTAGATCATACCCTCTGCCAAAGAGTCTCGGATCATATCTCCCAAAGAGACTTGGTTCATATCCTCTCCCAAAGAGACTTGGTTCATACCCTCTCCCAAAGAGACTTGGATCATAGCCACTCCCAAAGAGACATGAATCATATCCTCTCCCAAAGAGACTTTCATCATATCCTCTCCCAAAGAGACTTGGATCATATCCTTTCCAAAAGAGACTTGGATCATATCCTCTCCCAAACAGACTTGCTTCATATCCCCTCCCAAAGAGACTTGGATCATAGCCTGTCCCAAAGTGACTTGGATCATATCCTCTCCCAAAGAGACTTAGATCATATCCTCTCCCAAAGAGACTTGGATCATAGCCTCTCCCAAAGAGACTTGGATCATATCTCCCAAAGAGAATTGGATCATATCCCCTCCCAAAGAGACTTGGTTCATATCCTCTCCCAAAGAGACTTGGTTCATAGCCTCTCCCAAAGAGACTTGGTTCATAACCTCTCCCAAAGAGACTTAGATCATAGCCTCTCCCAAAGAGACTTAGATCATACCCTCTCCCAAAGAGACTTAGATCATAGCCTCTCCCAAAGAGACTTGGTTCATATCCCCTCCCAAAGAGAATTGATTAATATCCTCTCCCCATAACCTCTCCCAAAGAGACTTAGATCATAGCCTCTCCCAAAGAGACTTGGTTCATATCCTCTCCCCATATCCTCTCCCAAAGAGACTTAGATCATAGCTTCTCCCAAAGAGACTTGGTTTATATCCTCTCCCAAAGAGACTTAGATCATAGCCTCTCCCAAAGAGACTTGGTTTATATCCTCTCCCAATGAGACTTAGATCATATCCTCTCCCAAAGAGACTTAGATCATAGCCTCTCCCAAAGAGACTTGGTTCATATCCTCTCCCAAAGACACTTGGTTCTTGTCCTCTACCAAAGAGAATTGGATCATATCCTCTCCCAAAGAGACTTAGATCATATCCTCTCTCAAAGAGACTTAGATCATAGCCTCTCCCAAATAGACTTGGTTCATATCCTCTCCTAAAGAGACTTGGATCATAGCCTCACCTCATATCCTCTCCTAAAGAGACTTGGATCATATCCTCTCTCAAAGAGACTTGGATCATAGCTTCTCCCAAAGAGACTTAGATCATAGCCTCTCCCAAAGAGACTTGGAGCATATCCTCTCCCAAAGAGAATTGGTTCATATCCCCTCCCAAAGAGACTTGATTCATATTCCCTCCCAAAGAGACTTGGTTCATATCCCCTCCCAAAGAGACTTGGTTCATATCCCCTCCCAAAGAGACTTGATTCAAATCTCTTCCCAAAGAGACTTGGTTCATATCCTCTCCCAAAGAGACTTGGATCATAGCCATTCCTAAAGAGACTTGGAGCATATCCTCTCCCAAACAGAATTGGTTCATATCCCCTCCCAAAGAGACTTGATTCATATACCCTCCCAAAGAGACTTGGATCATAGCCTCTCCCAAAGTGACTTGGATCATATCCTCTCCCAAAGAGACTTAGATCATAGCCTCTCCCAAAGAGACTTGGATCACAGCCTCTCCCAAAGAGACTTGGATCATATCTCCCAAAGAGAATTGGATCATATCCCCTCCCAAAGAGACTTGGTTCATATCCTCTCCCAAAGAGACTTGGTTCATAGCCTCTCCCAAAGAGACTTGGTTCATATCCTCTCCCAAAGAGACTTGGTTCATATCCTCTCCCAAAGAGACTTGGTTTATATCCTCTCCCAAAGAGACTTGGTTTATATCCTCTCCCAAAGAGACCCAAAGAGAATTGATTCATATCCTCTCCCCATATCCTCTCCCAAAGAGACTTAGATCATAGCCTCTCCCAAAGAGACTTGGTTCATATCCTCTCCCAAAGAGACTTGGAACATATCCTCTCCTCATAACCTCTCCCAAAGAGGCTTAGATCATATCCTCTCCCAAAGAGACTTGGATCATAGCCTGTCCTAAAGAGACTTGGATCATATCTCCCAAAGAGAATTGGATCATTTCCCCTCCCAAAGAGACTTGGTTCATATCCTCTCCCAAAGAGACTTGGTTCATAGCCTCTCCCAAAGAGACTTGGTTAATATCCTCTCCCAAAGAGACTTATATCATAGCCTCTCCCAAAGAGTCTTGGATCATATCTCCCAAAGAGACTTGGTTCATATCCTCTCCACATATCCTCTCCCAAAGAGACTTGGTTCATATCCTCTCCCAAAGAGACTTGGTTCATATCCTCTCCCAAAGAGACTTAGATCATAGCCTCTCCCAAAGAGACTTGGTTCATATCCTCTCCCAAAGAGAATTGGATCATATCCTCTCCCAAAGAGACTTGGTTCATACCCTCTCCCAAAGAGACTTAGATCATACCCTCTCCCAAAGAGACTTAGATCATAGCCTCTCCCAAAGAGACTTGGTTCATATCCTCTCCACATATCCTCTCCCAAAGAGACTTGGTTCATATCCTCTCCCAAAGAGACTTGGTTCATATCCTCTCCCAAAGAGAATTGGATCATATCCCCTCCCAAAGAGACTTGGTTCATATCCTCTCCCAAAGAGACTTGGTTCATAGCCTCTCCCAAAGAGACTTGGTTTATATCCTCTCCCAAAGAGACTTAGATCATAGCCTCTCCCAAAGAGGATTGGTTTATATCCTCTCCCAATGAGACTTAGATCATATCCTCTCCCTAAGAGACTTAGATCATAGCCTCTCCCAAAGAGACTTGGTTCATACCCTCTCCCAAAGACACTTGGTTCTTGTCCTCTCCCAAAGAGAATTGGATCATATCCTCTCCCAAAGAGACTTAGATCATATCCTCTCTCAAAGAAACTTAGATCATAGCCTCTCCCAAAGAGACTTGGTTCATATCCTCTCCCAAAGAGACTTGGATCATAGCCTCACCTCATATCCTCTCCTAAAGAGACTTGGATCATATCCTCTCTCAAAGAGACTTGGATCATAGCTTCTCCCAAAGAGACTTAGATCATACCCTCTCCCAAAGAGACTTGGAGCATATCCTCTCCCAAAGAGAATTGGTTCATATCCCCTCCCAAAGAGACTTGGTTCATATCCTCTCCCAAAGAGACTTGGTTCATAGCCTCTCCCAAAGAGACTTGGTTCATATCCTCTCCCAAAGAGACTTGGTTCATATCCTCTCCCAAAGAGACTTGGTTTATATCCTCTCCCAAAGAGACTTAGATCATATCCTCTCCCAAAGAGACTTAGATCATAGCCTCTACCAAAGAGACTTGGTTCATACCTCTCCCAAAGAGAATTGGATCATATCCTCTCCCAAAGAGACTTGGTTCATATCCTCTCCCGAAGAGACTTGGTTCATATCCTGTCCCAAAGAGAATTGGATCATACCCTCTCCCAAGGAGACTTAGATCATATCCTCTCCCAAAGAGACTTAGATCATAGCCTCTCCCAAAGAGACTTACATTTACATTTACATTTTAGTCATTTAGCAGACGCTCTTATCCAGAGCGACTTGGTTTATATCCTCTCCCAAAGAGACTTAGATCATAGCCTCTCCCAAAGAGACTTGGTTTATATCCTCTCCCAATGAGACTTAGATCATATCCTCTCCCTAAGAGACTTAGATCATAGCCTCTCCCAAAGAGACTTGGTTCATATCCTCTCCCAAAGACACTTGGTTCATATCCTCTCCCAAAGAGAATTGGTTCATAGCCTCTCCCAAAGAGACTTGGTTCATATCCTCTCCCAAAGAGACTTGGATCATACCCTCACCTCATATCCTCTCCTAAAGAGACTTGGATCATATCCTCTCTCAAAGAGACTTGGATCATAGC
This sequence comes from Salmo salar, assembly GCF_965601325.2. Taxonomy (NCBI): domain Eukaryota; kingdom Metazoa; phylum Chordata; class Actinopteri; order Salmoniformes; family Salmonidae; genus Salmo; species Salmo salar. Next base: position 53,086,439 of record NC_138304.1, read on the forward strand.
TTCTCCCAAAGAGACTTAGATCATAGCCTCTCCCAAAGAGACTTGGAGCATATCCTCTCCCAAAGAGAATTGGTTCATATCCCCTCCCAAAGAGACTTGATTCATATTCCCTCCCAAAGAGACTTGGTTCATAACCCCTCCCAAAGAGACTTGGTTCATATCCCCTCCCAAAGAGACTTGGATCATAGCCTCTCCTAAAGAGAATTGGATCATATCCTCTCCCAAAGAGAATTGGATCATATCCTCTCCCAAAGAGACTTGGTTCATATCCTCTCCCAAAGAGACTTGGTTCATATCCTGTCCCAAAGAGAATTGGATCATACCCTCTCCCAAGGAGACTTAGATCAAATCCTCTCCCAAAGAGACTTAGATCATAGCCTCTCCCAAAGAGACTTGGTTCATATCCTCTCCACATATCCTCTCCCAAAGAGACTTGGTTCATATCCTCTCCCAAAGAGACTTGGTTCATATCCTCTCCCAAAGAGAATTGGATCATATCCCCTCCCAAAGAGACTTGGTTCATATCCTCTCCCAAAGAGACTTGGTTCATAGCCTCTCCCAAAGAGACTTGGTTTATATCCTCTCCCAAAGAGACTTAGATCATAGCCTCTCCCAAAGAGACTTGGTTTATATCCTCTCCCAATGAGACTTAGATCATATCCTCTCCCTAAGAGACTTAGATCATAGCTTCTCCCAAAGAGACTTGGTTCATATCCTCTCCCAAAGACACTTGGTTCATATCCTCTCCCAAAGAGAATTGGATCATATCCTCTCCCAAAGAGACTTAGATCATATCCTCTCTCAAAGAGACTTAGATCATAGCCTCTCCCAAAGAGACTTGGTTCATATCCTCTCCCAAAGAGACTTGGATCATACCCTCACCTCATATCCTCTCCTAAAGAGACTTGGATCATATCCTCTCTCAAAGAGACTTGGATCATAGCTTCTCCCAAAGAGACTTAGATCATAGCATCTCCCAAAGAGACTTGGAGCATATCCTCTCCCAAAGAGAATAGGTTCATATCCCCTCCCAAAGAGACTTGGTTCATATTCCCTCCCAAAGAGACTTGGTTCATAACCCCTCCAAAAGAGACTTGGTTCATATCCCCTCCCAAAGAGACTTGGATCATAGCCTCTCCTAAAGAGAATTGGATCATATCCTCTCCCAAAGAGACTTGGTTCATATCCTCTCCCAAAGAGACTTGGTTCATATCCTCTCCCAAAGAGACTTGGATCATAGCCTCTCCCAAAGAGACTTGGAACATATCCTCTCCTCATATCCTCTCCTAAAGAGGCTTGCATCATATTCTCTCTCAAACAGACTTGGATCATACCCTCTCCCAAAGAGACTTAGATCATAGCCTCTCCCAAAGAGAATTGGATCATATCCTCTCCCAAAGAGACTTGGTTCATATCCCCTCCCAAAGAGAATTGATTCATATCCTCTCCCCATATCCTCTCCCAAAGAGACTTAGATCATAGCCTCTCCCAAAGAGACTTGGTTCATATCCTCTCCCAAAGAGACTTGGAACATATCCTCTCCTCATATCCTCTCCCAAAGAGACTTAGATCATAGCCTCTCCTAAAGAGAATTGGATAATATCCTCTCCCAAAGAGACTTGGTTCATATCCTCTCCCAAAGAGACTTGGTTCATATCCTCTCCCAAAGAGACTTGGATCATAGCCTCTCCCAAAGAGACTTGGAACATATCCTCTCCTCATATCCTCTCCTAAAGAGGCTTGCATCATATTCTCTCTCAAAACAGACTTGGATCATACCCTCTCCCAAAGACACTTAGATCATAGCCTCTCCCAAAGAGAATTGGATCATATCCTCTCCCAAAGAGACTTGGTTCATATCCCCTCCCAAAGAGAATTGATTCATATCCTCTCCCCATATCCTCTCCCAAAGAGACTTAGATCATAGCCTCTCCCAAAGAGACTTGGTTCATATCCTCTCCCAAAGAGACTTGGAACATATCCTCTCCTCATATCCTCTCCCAAAGAGACTTAGATCATATCCTCTCCCAAAGAGACTTGGATCATAGCCTGTCCTAAAGAGACTTGGATCATATCTCCCAAAGAGAATTGGATCATTTCCCCTCCCAAAGAGACTTGGTTCATATCCTCTCCCAAAGACACTTGGTTCTTGTCCTCTCCCAAAGAGAATTGGATCATTTCCTCTCCCTAAGAGACTTAGATCATAGCCTCTCCCAAAGAGACTTGGTTCATACCCTCTCCCAAAGACACTTGGTTCTTGTCCTCTCCCAAAGAGAATTGGATCATATCCTCTCCCAAAGAGACTTAGATCATATCCTCTCTCAAAGAGACTTAGATCATAGCCTCTCCCAAAGAGACTTGGTTCATATCCTCTCCCAAAGAGACTTGGATCATAGCCTCACCTCATATCCTCTCCTAAAGAGACTTGGATCATATCCTCTCTCAAAGAGACTTGGATCATAGCTTCTCCCAAAGAGACTTAGATCATACCCTCTCCCAAAGAGACTTGGAGCATATCCTCTCCCAAAGAGAATTGGTTCATATCCCCTCCCAAAGAGACTTGGTTCATATCCTCTCCCAAAGAGACTTGGTTCATAGCCTCTCCCAAAGAGACTTGGTTCATATCCTCTCCCAAAGAGACTTGGTTCATATCCTCTCCCAAAGAGACTTGGTTTATATCCTCTCCCAAAGAGACTTAGATCATATCCTCTCCCAAAGAGACTTAGATCATAGCCTCTACCAAAGAGACTTGGTTCATACCTCTCCCAAAGAGAATTGGATCATATCCTCTCCCAAAGAGACTTGGTTCATATCCTCTCCCGAAGAGACTTGGTTCATATCCTGTCCCAAAGAGAATTGGATCATACCCTCTCCCAAGGAGACTTAGATCATATCCTCTCCCAAAGAGACTTAGATCATAGCCTCTCCCAAAGAGACTTACATTTACATTTACATTTTAGTCATTTAGCAGACGCTCTTATCCAGAGCGACTTGGTTTATATCCTCTCCCAAAGAGACTTAGATCATAGCCTCTCCCAAAGAGACTTGGTTTATATCCTCTCCCAATGAGACTTAGATCATATCCTCTCCCTAAGAGACTTAGATCATAGCCTCTCCCAAAGAGACTTGGTTCATATCCTCTCCCAAAGACACTTGGTTCATATCCTCTCCCAAAGAGAATTGGTTCATAGCCTCTCCCAAAGAGACTTGGTTCATATCCTCTCCCAAAGAGACTTGGATCATACCCTCACCTCATATCCTCTCCTAAAGAGACTTGGATCATATCCTCTCTCAAAGAGACTTGGATCATAGCTTCTCCCAAAGAGACTTAGATCATAGCCTCTCCCAAAGAGACTTGGAGCATATCCTCTCCCAAAGAGAATTGGTTCATATCCCCTCCCAAAGAGACTTGATTCATATTCCCTCTCCTTAAGAGACTTGGTTCATAACCCCTCCCAAAGAGACTTGGTTCATATCCCCTCCCAAAGAGACTTGGATCATAGCCTCTCCTAAAGAGAATTGGATCATATCCTCTCCCAAAGAGAATTGGATCATATCCTCTCCCAAAGAGACTTGGTTCATATCCTCTCCCAAAGAGACTTGGTTCATATCCTGTCCCAAAGAGAATTGGATCATACCCTCTCCCAAGGAGACTTAGATCATATCCTCTCCCAAAGAGACTTAGATCATAGCCTCTCCCAAAGAGACTTGGTTCATATCCTCTCCACATATCCTCTCCCAAAGAGACTTGGTTCATATCCTCTCCCAAAGAGACTTGGTTCATATCCTCTCCCAAAGAGAATTGGATCATATCCCCTCCCAAAGAGACTTGGTTCATATCCTCTCCCAAAGAGACTTGGTTCATAGCCTCTCCCAAAGAGACTTGGTTTATATCCTCTCCCAAAGAGACTTAGATCATAGCCTCTCCCAAAGAGACTTGGTTTATATCCTCTCCCAATGAGACTTAGATCATATCCTCTCCCTAAGAGACTTAGATCATAGCCTCTCCCAAAGAGACTTGGTTCATATCCTCTCCCAAAGACACTTGGTTCATATCCTCTCCCAAAGAGAATTGGATCATATCCTCTCCCAAAGAGACTTAGATCATATCCTCTCTCAAAGAGACTTAGATCATAGCCTCTCCCAAAGAGACTTGGTTCATATCCTCTCCCAAAGAGACTTGGATCATACCCTCACCTCATATCCTCTCCTAAAGAGACTTGGATCATATCCTCTCTCAAAGAGACTTGGATCATAGCTTCTCCCAAAGAGACTTAGATCATAGCATCTCCCAAAGAGACTTGGAGCATATCCTCTCCCAAAGAGAATAGGTTCATATCCCCTCCCAAAGAGACTTGGTTCATATTCCCTCCCAAAGAGACTTGGTTCATAACCCCTCCAAAAGAGACTTGGTTCATATCCCCTCCCAAAGAGACTTGGATCATAGCCTCTCCTAAAGAGAATTGGATCATATCCTCTCCCAAAGAGACTTGGTTCATATCCTCTCCCAAAGAGACTTGGTTCATATCCTCTCCCAAAGAGACTTGGATCATAGCCTCTCCCAAAGAGACTTGGAACATATCCTCTCCTCATATCCTCTCCTAAAGAGGCTTGCATCATATTCTCTCTCAAACAGACTTGGATCATAGCCTCTCCCAAAGAGAATTGGATCATATCCTCTCCCAAAGAGACTTGGTTCATATCCCCTCCCAAAGAGAATTGATTCATATCCTCTCCCCATATCCTCTCCCAAAGAGACTTAGATCATAGCCTCTCCCAAAGAGACTTGGTTCATATCCTCTCCCAAAGAGACTTGGAACATATCCTCTCCTCATATCCTCTCCCAAAGAGACTTAGATCATAGCCTCTCCTAAAGAGAATTGGATAATATCCTCTCCCAAAGAGACTTGGTTCATATCCTCTCCCAAAGAGACTTGGTTCATATCCTCTCCCAAAGAGACTTGGATCATAGCCTCTCCCAAAGAGACTTGGAACATATCCTCTCCTCATATCCTCTCCTAAAGAGGCTTGCATCATGTTCTCTCTCAAACAGACTTGGATCATACCCTCTCCCAAAGACACTTAGATCATAGCCTCTCCCAAAGAGAATTGGATCATATCCTCTCCCAAAGAGACTTGGTTCATATCCCCTCCCAAAGAGAATTGATTCATATCCTCTCCCCATATCCTCTCCCAAAGAGACTTAGATCATAGCCTCTCCCAAAGAGACTTGGTTCATATCCTCTCCCAAAGAGACTTGGAACATATCCTCTCCTCATATCCTCTCCCAAAGAGACTTAGATCATATCCTCTCCCAAAGAGACTTGGATCATAGCCTGTCCTAAAGAGACTTGGATCATATCTCCCAAAGAGAATTGGATCATTTCCCCTCCCAAAGAGACTTGGTTCATATCCTCTCCCAAAGAGACTTGGTTAATATCCTCTCCCAAAGAGACTTATATCATAGCCTCTCCCAAAGAGTCTTGGATCATATCTCCCAAAGAGACTTGGTTCATATCCTCTCCCAAAGAGACTTGGTTTATATCCTCTCCCAAAGAGACTTAGATCATAGCCTCTCCCAAAGAGACTTGGTTCATATCCTCTCCCAAAGAGACTTGGTTCATAGCCTCTCCCAAAGAGACTTGGTTTATATCCTCTCCCAAAGAGACTTAGATCATAGCCTCTCCCAAAGAGACTTGGTTTATATCCTCTCCCAATGAGACTTAGATCATATCCTCTCCCAAAGAGACTTAGATCATAGCCTCTCCAAAAGAGACTTGGTTCTTGTCCTCTACCAAAGAGAATTGGATCATATCCTCTCCCAAAGAGACTTAGATCATATCCTCTCTCAAAGAGACTTAGATCATAGCCTCTCCCAAAGAGACTTGGTTCATATCCTCTCCCAAAGAGACTTGGATCATAGCCTCACCTCATATCCACTCCTAAAGAGACTTGGATCATATCCTCTCTCAAAGAGACTTGGATCATAGCTTCTCCCAAAGAGACTTAGATCATAGCCTCTCCCAAAGAGACTTGGAGCATATCCTCTCCCAAAGAGAATTGGTTCATATCCCCTCCCAAAGAGACTTGATTCATATTCCCTCCCAAAGAGACTTGGTTCATATCCCCTCCCAAAGAGACTTGGTTCATATCCCCTCCCAAAGAGACTTGGTTCATATCCCCTCCCAAAGAGACTTGATTCAAATCTCTTCCCAAAGAGACTTGGTTCATATCCTCTCCCAAAGAGACTTGGATCATAGCCATTCCTAAAGAGACTTGGAGCATATCCTCTCCCAAACAGAATTGGTTCATATCCCCTCCCAAAGAGACTTGATTCATATACCCTCCCAAAGAGACTTGGATCATAGCCTCTCCCAAAGTGACTTGGATCATATCCTCTCCCAAAGAGACTTAGATCATATCCTCTCCCAAAGAGACTTGGATCACAGCCTCTCCCAAAGAGACTTGGATCATATCTCCCAAAGAGAATTGGATCATATCCCCTCCCAAAGAGACTTGGTTCATAGCCTCTCCCAAAGAGACTTGGTTCATAGCCTCTCCCAAAGAGACTTGGTTCATAGCCTCTCTCAAAGAGACTTGGTTCATATCCTCTCCCAAAGAGACTTGGTTTATATCCTCTCCCAAAGAGACTTAGATCATATCCTCTCCCAAAGAGACTTTGATCATAGCCTCTCCCAAAGAGACTTGGTTCATATCCTCTCCCAAAGAGAATTGGTTCATATCCTGTCCCAAAGAGAATTGGATCATACCCTCTCCCAAAGAGACTTAGATCATATCCTCTCCCAAAGAGACTTAGATCATAGCCTCTCCCAAAGAGACTTGGTTCATATCCTCTCCACATATCCTCTCCCAAAGAGACTTGGTTCATATCCTCTCCCAAAGAGACTTGGTTCATATCCTCTCCCAAAGAGAATTGGATCATATCCCCTCCCAAAGAGACTTGGTTCATATCCTCTCCCAAAGAGACTTGGTTCATAGCCTCTCCCAAAGATACTTGGTTTATATCCTCTCCCAAAGAGACTTAGATCATAGCCTCTCCCAAAGAGACTTGGTTTATATCCTCTCCCAATGAGACTTAGATCATATCCTCTCTCAAAGAGACTTGGATCATAGCTTCTCCCAAAGAGACTTAGATCATACCCTCTCCCAAAGAGACTTGGAGCATATCCTCTCCCATAGAGAATTGGTTCATATCCCCTCCCAAAGAGACTTGATTCATATTCCCTCCCAAAGAGACTTGGTTCATATCCCCTCCCAAAGAGACTTGGTTCATATCCCCTCCCAAAGAGACTTGATTCAAATCCCTTCCCAAAGAGACTTGGTTCATATCCTCTCCCAAAGAGACTTGGATCATAGCCTCTCCTAAAGAGACTTGGAGCATATCCTCTCCCAAACAGAATTGGTTCATATCCCCTCCCAAAGTAACTTGATTCATATACCCTCCCAAAGAGACTTGGATCATAGCCTCTCCCAAAGTGACTTGGATCATATCCTCTCCCAAAGAGACTTAGATCATATCCTCTCCCAAAGAGACTTGGATCATAGCCTCTCCCAAAGAGACTTGGTTCATATCCTCTCCCAAAGACACTTGGTTCATATCCTCTCCCAAAGAGAATTGGATCATATCCTCTCCCAAAGAGACTTAGATCATATCCTCTCTCAAAGAGACTTAGATCATAGCCTCTCCCAAAGAGACTTGGTTCATATCCTCTCCCAAAGAGACTTGGATCATAGCCTCACCTCATATCCTCTCCTAAAGAGACTTGGATCATATCCTCTCTCAAAGAGACTTGGATCATAGCTTCTCCCAAAGAGACTTAGATCATAGCCTCTCCCAAAGAGACTTGGAGCATATCCTCTCCCAAAGAGAATTGGTTCATATCCCCTCCCAAAGAGACTTGATTCATATTCCCTCCCAAAGAGACTTGGTTCATATCCCCTCCCAAAGAGACTTGGTTCATATCCCCTCCCAAAGAGACTTGATTCAAATCCCTTCCCAAAGAGACTTGGTTCATATCCTCTCCCAAAGAGACTTGGATCATAGCCTCTCCTAAAGAGAATTGGATCATATCCTCTCCCAAAGAGACTTGGTTCATATCCTCTCCCAAAGAGACTTGATTCATATCCTCTCCCAAAGAGACATGGATCATAGCCTCTCCCAAAGAGACTTGGAACATATCCTCTCCTCATATCCTCTCCTAAAGAGGCTTGCATCATATTCTCTCTCAAACAGACTTGGATCATAGCCTCTCCCAAAGAGACTTAGATCATAGCCTCTCCCAAAGAGAATTGGATCATATCCTCTCCCAAAGAGACTTGGTTCATATCCCCTCCCAAAGAGAATTGATTCATATCCTCTCCCCATATCCTCTCCTAAAGAGACTTAGATCATAGCCTCTCCCAAAGAGACTTGGTTCATATCCTCTCCCAAAGAGACTTGGAACATATCCTCTCCTCATATCCTCTCCCAAAGAGACTTAGATCATATCCTCTCCCAAAGAGACTTGGATCATAGCCTGTCCTAAAGAGACTTGGATCATATCTCCCAAAGAGAATTGGATCATTTCCCCTCCCAAAGAGACTTGGTTCATATCCTCTCCCAAAGAGACTTGGTTCATAGCCTCTCCCAAAGAGACTTGGTTAATATCCTCTCCCAAAGAGACTTATATCATAGCCTCTCCCAAAGAGTCTTGGATCATATCTCCCAAAGAGACTTGGTTCATATCCTCTCCACATATCCTCTCCCAAAGAGACAGGTTCATATCCTCTCCCAAAGAGACTTGGTTCATATCCTCTCCCAAAGAGAATTGGATCATATCCCCTCCCAAAGAGACTTGGTTCATATCCTCTCCCAAAGAGACTTGGTTCATAGCCTCTCCCAAAGAGACTTGGTTATATATCCTCTCACAAAGAGACTTAGATCATGGCCTCTCCCAAAGAGACTTGGTTATATATCCTCTCACAAAGAGACTTTGATCATAGCCTCTCCCAAAGAGACTTGGTTCATATCCTCTCCCAAAGAGAATTGGTTCATATCCTGTCCCAAAGAGAATTGGATCATACCCTCTCCCAAAGAGACTTAGATCATATCCTCTCCCAAAGAGACTTAGATCATAGCCTCTCCCAAAGAGACTTGGTTCATATCCTCTCCACATATCCTCTCCCAAAGAGACTTGGTTCATATCCTCTCCCAAAGAGACTTGGTTCATATCCTCTCCCAAAGAGAATTGGATCATATCCCCTCCCAAAGAGACTTGGTTCATATCCTCTCCCAAAGAGACTTGGTTCATAGCCTCTCCCAAAGATACTTGGTTTATATCCTCTCCCAAAGAGACTTAGATCATAGCCTCTCCCAAAGAGACTTGGTTTATATCCTCTCCCAATGAGACTTAGATCATATCCTCTCTCAAAGAGACTTGGATCATAGCTTCTCCCAAAGAGACTTAGATCATACCCTCTCCCAAAGAGACTTGGAGCATATCCTCTCCCATAGAGAATTGGTTCATATCCCCTCCCAAAGAGACTTGATTCATATTCCCTCCCAAAGAGACTTGGTTCATATCCCCTCCCAAAGAGACTTGATTCAAATCCCTTCCCAAAGAGACTTGGTTCATATCCTCTCCCAAAGAGACTTGGATCATAGCCTCTCCTAAAGAGACTTGGAGCATATCCTCTCCCAAACAGAATTGGTTCATATCCCCTCCCAAAGTGACTTGATTCATATACCCTCCCAAAGAGACTTGGATCATAGCCTCTCCCAAAGTGACTTGGATCATATCCTCTCCCAAAGAGACTTAGATCATATCCTCTCCCAAAGAGACTTGGATCATAGCCTCTCCCAAAGAGACTTGGTTCATATCCTCTCCCAAAGACACTTGGTTCATATCCTCTCCCAAAGAGAATTGGATCATATCCTCTCCCAAAGAGACTTAGATCATATCCTCTCTCAAAGAGACTTAGATCATAGCCTCTCCCAAAGAGACTTGGTTCATATCCTCTCCCAAAGAGACTTGGATCATAGCCTCACCTCATATCCTCTCCTAAAGAGACTTGGATCATATCCTCTCTCAAAGAGACTTGGATCATAGCTTCTCCCAAAGAGACTTAGATCATAGCCTCTCCCAAAGAGACTTGGAGCATATCCTCTCCCAAAGAGAATTGGTTCATATCCCCTCCCAAAGAGACTTGATTCATATTCCCTCCCAAAGAGACTTGGTTCATATCCCCTCCCAAAGAGACTTGGTTCATATCCCCTCCCAAAGAGACTTGATTCAAATCCCTTCCCAAAGAGACTCGGTTCATATCCTCTCCCAAAGAGACTTGGATCATAGCCTCTCCTAAAGAGAATTGGATCATATCCTCTCCCAAAGAGACTTGGTTCATATCCTCTCCCAAAGAGACTTGATTCATATCCTCTCCCAAAGAGACATGGATCATAGCCTCTCCCAAAGAGACTTGGAACATATCCTCTCCTCATATCCTCTCCTAAAGAGGCTTGCATCATATTCTCTCTCAAACAGACTTGGATCATAGCCTCTCCCAAAGAGACTTAGATCATAGCCTCTCCCAAAGAGAATTGGATCATATCCTCTCCCAAAGAGACTTGGTTCATATCCCCTCCCAAAGAGAATTGATTCATATCCTCTCCCCATATCCTCTCCTAAAGAGACTTAGATCATAGCCTCTCCCAAAGAGACTTGGTTCATATCCTCTCCCAAAGAGACTTGGAACATATCCTCTCCTCATATCCTCTCCCAAAGAGACTTAGATCATATCCTCTCCCAAAGAGACTTGGATCATAGCCTGTCCTAAAGAGACTTGGATCATATCTCCCAAAGAGAATTGGATCATTTCCCCTCCCAAAGAGACTTGGTTCATATCCTCTCCCAAAGAGACTTGGTTCATAGCCTCTCCCAAAGAGACATGGTTAATATCCTCTCCCAAAGAGACTTATATCATAGCCTCTCCCAAAGAGTCTTGGATCATATCTCCCAAAGAGACTTGGTTCATATCCTCTCCACATATCCTCTCCCAAAGAGACAGGTTCATATCCTCTCCCAAAGAGACTTGGTTCATATCCTCTCCCAAAGAGAATTGGATCATATCCCCTCCCAAAGAGACTTGGTTCATATCCTCTCCCAAAGAGACTTGGTTCATAGCCTCTCCCAAAGAGACTTGGTTATATATCCTCTCACAAAGAGACTTAGATCATGGCCTCTCCCAAAGAGACTTGGTTATATATCCTCTCACAAAGAGACTTTGATCATAGCCTCTCCCAAAGAGACTTGGTTCATATCCTCTCCCAAAGAGAATTGGTTCATATCCTGTCCCAAAGAGAATTGGATCATACCCTCTCCCAAAGAGACTTAGATCATATCCTCTCCCAAAGAGACTTAGATCATAGCCTCTCCCAAAGAGACTTGGTTCATATCCTCTCCACATATCCTCTCCCAAAGAGACTTGGTTCATATCCTCTCCCAAAGAGACTTGGTTCATATCCTCTCCCAAAGAGAATTGGATCATATCCCCTCCCAAAGAGACTTGGTTCATATCCTCTCCCAAAGAGACTTGGTTCATAGCCTCTCCCAAAGATACTTGGTTTATATCCTCTCCCAAAGAGACTTAGATCATAGCCTCTCCCAAAGAGACTTGGTTTATATCCTCTCCCAATGAGACTTAGATCATATCCTCTCTCAAAGAGACTTGGATCATAGCTTCTCCCAAAGAGACTTAGATCATACCCTCTCCCAAAGAGACTTGGAGCATATCCTCTCCCATAGAGAATTGGTTCATATCCCCTCCCAAAGAGACTTGATTCATATTCCCTCCCAAAGAGACTTGGTTCATATCCCCTCCCAAAGAGACTTGGTTCATATCCCCTCCCAAAGAGACTTGATTCAAATCCCTTCCCAAAGAGACTTGGTTCATATCCTCTCCCAAAGAGACTTGGATCATAGCCTCTCCTAAAGAGACTTGGAGCATATCCTCTCCCAAACAGAATTGGTTCATATCCCCTCCCAAAGTGACTTGATTCATATACCCTCCCAAAGAGACTTGGATCATAGCCTCTCCCAAAGTGACTTGGATCATATCCTCTCCCAAAGAGACTTAGATCATATCCTCTCCCAAAGAGACTTGGATCATAGCCTCTCCCAAAGAGACTTGGTTCATATCCTCTCCCAAAGACACTTGGTTCATATCCTCTCCCAAAGAGAATTGGATCATATCCTCTCCCAAAGAGACTTAGATCATATCCTCTCTCAAAGAGACTTAGATCATAGCCTCTCCCAAAGAGACTTGGTTCATATCCTCTCCCAAAGAGACTTGGATCATAGCCTCACCTCATATCCTCTCCTAAAGAGACTTGGATCATATCCTCTCTCAAAGAGACTTGGATCATAGCTTCTCCCAAAGAGACTTAGATCATAGCCTCTCCCAAAGAGACTTGGAGCATATCCTCTCCCAAAGAGAATTGGTTCATATCCCCTCCCAAAGAGACTTGATTCATATTCCCTCCCAAAGAGACTTGGTTCATATCCCCTCCCAAAGAGACTTGGTTCATATCCCCTCCCAAAGAGACTTGATTCAAATCCCTTCCCAAAGAGACTCGGTTCATATCCTCTCCCAAAGAGACTTGGATCATAGCCTCTCCTAAAGAGAATTGGATCATATCCTCTCCCAAAGAGACTTGGTTCATATCCTCTCCCAAAGAGACTTGATTCATATCCTCTCCCAAAGAGACATGGATCATAGCCTCTCCCAAAGAGACTTGGAACATATCCTCTCCTCATATCCTCTCCTAAAGAGGCTTGCATCATATTCTCTCTCAAACAGACTTGGATCATAGCCTCTCCCAAAGAGACTTAGATCATAGCCTCTCCCAAAGAGAATTGGATCATATCCTCTCCCAAAGAGACTTGGTTCATATCCCCTCCCAAAGAGAATTGATTCATATCCTCTCCCCATATCCTCTCCTAAAGAGACTTAGATCATAGCCTCTCCCAAAGAGACTTGGTTCATATCCTCTCCCAAAGAGACTTGGAACATATCCTCTCCTCATATCCTCTCCCAAAGAGACTTAGATCATATCCTCTCCCAAAGAGACTTGGATCATAGCCTGTCCTAAAGAGACTTGGATCATATCTCCCAAAGAGAATTGGATCATTTCCCCTCCCAAAGAGACTTGGTTCATATCCTCTCCCAAAGAGACTTGGTTCATAGCCTCTCCCAAAGAGACATGGTTAATATCCTCTCCCAAAGAGACTTATATCATAGCCTCTCCCAAAGAGTCTTGGATCATATCTCCCAAAGAGACTTGGTTCATATCCTCTCCACATATCCTCTCCCAAAGAGACAGGTTCATATCCTCTCCCAAAGAGACTTGGTTCATATCCTCTCCCAAAGAGAATTGGATCATATCCCCTCCCAAAGAGACTTGGTTCATATCCTCTCCCAAAGAGACTTGGTTCATAGCCTCTCCCAAAGAGACTTGGTTATATATCCTCTCACAAAGAGACTTAGATCATGGCCTCTCCCAAAGAGACTTGGTTTATATCCTCTCCCAATGAGACTTAGATCATATCCTCTCCCAAAGAGACTTAGATCATAGCCTCTCCCAAAGAGACTTGGTTCATATCCTCTCCCAAAGACACTTGGTTCTTGTCCTCTACCAAAGAGAATTGGATCATATCCTCTCCCAAAGAGACTTGGAGCATATCCTCTCCCAAAGAGAATTGGTTCATATCCCCTCCCAAAGAGACTTGATTCATATTCCCTCCCAAAGAGACTTGGTTCATATCCCCTCCCAAAGAGACTTGGTTCATATCCCCTCCCAAAGAGACTTGATTCAAATCTCTTCCCAAAGAGACTTGGTTCATATCCTCTCCCAAAGAGACTTGGATCATAGCCATTCCTAAAGAGACTTGGAGCCTATCCTCTCCCAAACAGAATTGGTTCATATCCCCTCCCAAAGAGACTTGATTCATATACCCTCCCAAAGAGACTTGGATCATAGCCTCTCCCAAAGTGACTTGGATCATATCCTCTCCCAAAGAGACTTAGATCATAGCCTCTCCCAAAGAGACTTGGATCACAGCCTCTCCCAAAGAGACTTGGATCATATCTCCCAAAGAGAATTGGATCATATCCCCTCCCAAAGAGACTTGGTTCATATCCTCTCCCAAAGAGACTTGGTTCATAGCCTCTCCCAAAGAGACTTGGTTCATATCCTCTCCCAAAGAGACTTGGTTCATATCCTCTCCCAAAGAGACTTGGTTTATATCCTCTCCCAAAGAGACTTAGATCATATCCTCTCCCAAAGAGACTTAGATCATAGCCTCTCCCAAAGAGACTTGGTTCATACCTCTCCCAAAGAGAATTGGATCATATCCTCTCCCAAAGAGACTTGGTTCATATCCTCTCCCAAAGAGACTTGGTTCATATCCTGTCCCAAAGAGAATTGGATCATACCCTCTCCCAAGGAGACTTAGATCATATCCTCTCCCAAAGAGACTTAGTTCATATCCTCTCCCAAAGAGACTTGGTTCATATCCTCTCCCAAAGAGAATTGGATCATATCCCCTCCCAAAGAGACTTGGTTCATATCCTCTCCCAAAGAGACTTGGTTCATAGCCTCTCCCAAAGAGACTTGGTTTATATCCTCTCCCAAAGAGACTTAGATCATAGCCTCTCCCAAAGAGACTTGGTTTATATCCTCTCCCAATGAGACTTAGATCATATCCTCTCCCTAAGAGACTTAGATCATAGCCTCTCCCAAAGAGACTTGGTTCATATCCTCTCCCAAAGACACTTGGTTCATATCCTCTCCCAAAGAGAATTGGATCATATCCTCTCCCAAAGAGACTTAGATCATATCCTCTCTCAAAGAGACTTAGATCATAGCCTCTCCCAAAGAGACTTGGTTCATATCCTCTCCCAAAGAGACTTGGATCATAGCCTCACCTCATATCCTCTCCTAAAGAGACTTGGATCATATCCTCTCTCAAAGAGACTTGGATCATAGCTTCTCCCAAAGAGACTTAGATCATAGCCTCTCCCAAAGAGACTTGGAGCATATCCTCTCCCAAAGAGAATTGGTTCATATCCCCTCCCAAAGAGACTTGATTCATATTCCCTCCCAAAGAGACTTGGTTCATAACCCCTCCCAAAGAGACTTGGTTCATATCCCCTCCCAAAGAGACTTGATTCAAATCCCTTCCCAAAGAGACTTGGTTCATATCCTCTCCCAAAGAGACTTGGATCATAGCCTCTCCTAAAGAGAATTGGATCATATCCTCTCCCAAAGAGACTTGGTTCATATCCTCTCCCAAAGAGACTTGGTTCATATCCTCTCCCAAAGAGACTTGGATCATAGCCTCTCCCACAGAGACTTGGAACATATCCTATCCTCATATCCTCTCCTAAAGAGGCTTGCATCATATTCTCTCTCAAACAGACTTGGATCATAGCCTCTCCCAAAGAGACTTAGATCATAGCCTCTCCCAAAGAGAATTGGATCATATCCTCTCCCAAAGAGACTTGGTTCATATCCCCTCCCAAAGAGAATTGATTCATATCCTCTCCCCATATCCTCTCCCAAAGAGAATTAGATCATAGCCTCTCCCAAAGAGACTTGGTTCATATCCTCTCCCAAAGAGACTTGGAACATATCCTCTCCTCATATCCTCTCCCAAAGAGACTTAGATCATATCCTCTCCCAAAGAGACTTGGATCATAGCCTGTCCTAAAGAGACTTGGATCATATCTCCCAAAGAGAATAGGATCATTTCCCCTCCCAAAGAGACTTGGTTCATATCCTCTCCCAAAGAGACTTGGTTCATAGCCTCTCCCAAAGAGACTTGGATAATATCCTCTCCCAAAGAGACTTATATCATAGCCTCTCCCAAAGTGTCTTGGATCATATCTCCCAAAGAGACTTGGTTCATATCCTCTCCACATATCCTCTCCCAAAGAGACTTGGTTCATATCCTCTCCCAAAGAGACTTGGTTCATATCCTGTCCCAAAGAGAATTGGATCTTACCCTCTCCCAAAGAGACTTAGATCATATCCTCTCCCAAAGAGACTTGGTTCATATCCTCTCCACATATCCTCTCCCAAAGAGACTTGGTTCATATCCTCTCCCAAAGAGACTTAGATCATATCCTCTCCCAAAGAGACTTAGATCATAGCCTCTCCCAAAGAGACTTGGTTCATATCCTCTCCCAAAGAGAATTGGATCATATCCTCTCCCAAAGAGACTTGGTTCATATCCTCTCCCAAAGAGACTTGGTTCATATCATGTCCCAAAGAGAATTGGATCATACCCTCTCCCAAAGAGACTTAGATCATATCCTCTCCCAAAGAGACTTAGATCATAGCCTCTCCCAAAGAGACTTGGTTCATATCCTCTCCACATATCCTCTCCCAAAGAGACTTGGTTCATATCCTCTCCCAAAGAGACTTGGTTCATATCCTCTCCCAAAGAGAATTGGATCATATCCCCTCCCAAAGAGACTTGGTTCATATCCTCTCCCAAAGAGACTTGGTTCATAGCCTCTCCCAAAGAGACTTGGTTTATATTCTCTCCCAAAGAGACTTAGATCATAGCCTCTCCCAAAGAGACTTGGTTTATAGCCTCTCCCAATGAGACTTAGATCATAGCCTCTCCCAAAGAGACTTGGTTCATATCCTCTCCCAAAGACACTTGGTTCTTGTCCTCTCCCAAAGAGAATTGGATCATATCCTCTCCCAAAGAGACTTAGATCATATCCTCTCTCAAAGAGACTTAGATCATAGCCTCTCCCAAAGAGACTTGGTTCATATCCTCTCCCAAAGAGACTTGGATCATAGCCTCACCTCATATCCTCTCCTAAAGAGACTTGGATCATATCCTCTCTCAAAGAGACTTGGATCATAGCTTCTCCCAAAGAGACTTAGATCATACCCTCTCCCAAAGAGACTTGGAGCATATCCTCTCCCAAAGAGAATTGGTTCATATCCCCTCCCAAAGAGACTTGATTCATATTCCCTCCCAAAGAGACTTGGTTCATATCCCCTCCAAAAGAGACTTGGTTCATATCCCCTCCCAAAGAGACTTGATTCATATTCCCTCCCAAAGAGACTTGGTTCATATCCCCTCCAAAAGAGACTTGGATCATATCCCCTCCCAAAGAGACTTAGATCATAGCCTCTCCCAAAGAGACTTGGTTCATATCCTCTCCCAAAGAGACTTGGATCATAGCCTCTCCTAAAGAGACTTGGAGCATAACCTCTCCCAAACAGAATTGGTTCATATCCCCTCCCAAAGTGACTTGATTCATATACCCTCCCAAAGAGACTTGGATCATAGCCTCTCCCAAAGTGACTTGGATCATATCCTCTCCCAAAGAGACTTAGATCATATCCTCTCCCAAAGAGACTTGGATCATAGCCTCTCCCAAAGAGACTTGGTTCATATCCTCTCCCAAAGACACTTGGTTCATATTCTCTCCCAAAGAGAATTGGATCATATCCTCTCCCAAAGAGACTTAGATCATATCCTCTCTCAAAGAGACTTAGATCATAGCCTCTCCCAAAGAGACTTGGTTCATACCGTCTCCCAAAGAGACTTGGATCATAGCCTCACCTCATATCCTCTCCTAAAGAGACTTGGATCATATCCTCTCTCAAAGAGACTTGGATCATAGCTTCTCCCAAAGAGACTTAGATCATAGCCTCTCCCAAAGAGACTTGGAGCATATCCTCTCCCAAAGAGAATTGGTTCATATCCCCTCCCAAAGAGACTTGATTCATATTCCCTCCCTAAGAGACTTGGTTCATATCCCCTCCCAAAGAGACTTGGTTCATATCCCCTCCCAAAGAGACTTGATTCAAATCCCTTCCCAAAGAGACTTGGTTCATATCCTCTCCCAAAGAGACTTGGATCATAGCCTCTCCTAAAGAGAATTGGATCATATCCTCTCCCAAAGAGACTTGGTTCATACCCTCTCCCAAAGAGACTTGGTTCATATCCTCTCCCAAAGAGACTTGGATCATAGCCTCTCCCAAAGAGACTTGGAACATATCCTCTCCTCATATCCTCTCCTAAAGAGGCTTGCATCATATTCTCTCTCAAACAGACTTGGATCATAGCCTCTCCCAAAGAGACTTAGATCATAGCCTCTCCCAAAGAGAATTGGATCATATCCTCTCCCAAAGAGACTTGGTTCATATCCCCTCCCAAAGAGAATTGATTCATATCCTCTCCCCATATCCTCTCCCAAAGAGACTTAGATCATAGCCTCTCCCAAAGAGACTTGGTTCATATCCTCTCCCAAAGAGACTTGGAACATATCCTCTCCTCATATCCTCTCCCAAAGAGACTTAGATCATATCCTCTCCCAAAGAGACTTGGATCATAGCCTGTCCTAAAGAGACTTGGATCATATCTCCCAAAGAGAATTGGATCATTTCCCCTCCCAAAGAGACTTGGTTCATATCCTCTCCCAAAGAGACTTGGTTCATAGCCTCTCTCATAAGAGACTTGGTTCATATCCTCTCCCAAAGAGACTTGGTTTATATCCTCTCCCAAAGAGACTTAGATCATATCCTCTCCCAAAGAGACTTAGATCATAGCCTCTCCCAAAGAGACTTGGTTCATATCCTCTCCCAAAGAGAATTGGATCATATCCTCTCCCAAAGAGACTTGGTTCATACCCTCTCCCAAAGAGACTTAGATCATATCCTCTCCCAAAGAGACTTAGATCATAGCCTCTCCCAAAGAGACTTGGTTCATATCCTCTCCACATATCCTCTCCCAAAGAGACTTGGTTCATATCCTCTCCCAAAGAGACTTGGTTCATATCCTCTCCCAAAGAGAATTGGATCATATCCCCTCCCAAAGAGACTTGGTTCATATCCTCTCCCAAAGAGACTTGGTTCATAGCCTCTCCCAAAGAGACTTGGTTTATATCCTCTCCCAAAGAGACTTAGATCATAGCCTCTCCCAAAGAGACTTGGTTTATATCCTCTCCCAATGAGACTTAGATCAATTCCTCTCCCTAAGAGACTTAGATCATAGCCTCTCCCAAAGAGACTTGGTTCATACCCTCTCCCAAAGACACTTGGTTCTTGTCCTCTCCCAAAGAGAATTGGATCATATCCTCTCCCAAAGAGACTTAGATCATATCCTCTCTCAAAGAGACTTAGATCATAGCCTCTCCCAAAGAGACTTGGTTCATATCCTCTCCCAAAGAGACTTGGATCATAGCCTCACCTCATATCCTCTCCTAAAGAGACTTGGATCATATCCTCTCTCAAAGAGACTTGGATCATTGCTTCTCCCAAAGAGACTTAGATCATACCCTCTCCCAAAGAGACTTGGAGCATATCCTCTCCCTAAGAGAATTGGTTCATATCCCCTCCCAAAGAGACTTGGTTCATATCCTCTCCCAAAGAGACTTGGTTCATAGCCTCTCCCAAAGAGACTTGGTTCATATCCTCTCCCAAAGAGACTTGGTTCATATCCTCTCCCAAAGAGACTTGGTTTATGTCCTCTCCCAAAGAGACTTAGATCATATCCTCTCCCAAAGAGACTTAGATCATAGCCTCTCCCAAAGAGACTTGGTTCATACCTCTCCCAAAGAGAATTGGATCATATCCTCTCCCAAAGAGACTTGGTTCATATCCTCTCCCAAAGAGACTTGGTTCATATCCTGTCCCAAAGAGAATTGGATCATACCCTCTCCCAAGGAGACTTAGATCATATCCTCTCCCAAAGAGACTTAGATCATAGCTTCTCCCAAAGAGACTTGGTTCATATACTCTCCACATATCCTCTCCCAAAGGGACTTGGTTCATATCCTCTCCCAAAGAGACTTGGTTCATATCCTCTCCCAAAGAGAATTGGATCATATCCCCTCCCAAAGAGACTTGGTTCATATCCTCTCCCAAAGAGACTTGGTTCATAGCCTATCCCAAAGAGACTTGGTTTATATCCTCTCCCAAAGAGACTTAGATCATAGCCTCTCCCAAAGAGACTTGGTTTATATCCTCTCCCAATGAGACTTAGATCATATCCTCTCCCTAAGAGACTTAGATCATAGCCTCTCCCAAAGAGACTTGGTTCATATCCTCTCCCAAAGACACTTGGTTCATTTCCTCTCCCAAAGAGAATTGGATCATATCCTCTCCCAAAGAGACTTAGATCATATCCTCTCTCAAAGAGACTTAGATCATAGCCTCTCCCAAAGAGACTTGGTTCATATCCTCTCCCAAAGAGACTTGGATCATACCCTCACCTCATATCCTCTCCTAAAGAGACTTGGATAATATCCTCTCTCAAAGAGACTTGGATCATAGCTTCTCCCAAAGAGACTTAAATCATAGCCTCTCCCAAAGAGACTTGGAGCATATCCTCTCCCAAAGAGAATTGGTTCATATCCCCTCCCAAAGAGACTTGATTCATATTCCCTCCCAAAGAGACTTGGTTCATAGCCTCTCCCAAAGAGACTTGGTTCATATCCTCTCCCAAAGAGACTTGGTTCATATCCTCTCCCAAAGAGACTTGGTTTATATCCTCTCCCAAAGAGACTTAGATCATATCCTCTCCCAAAGAGACTTAGATCATAGCCTCTCCCAAAGAGACTTGGTTCATACCTCTCCCAAAGAGAATTGGATCATATCCTCTCCCAAAGAGACTTGGTTCATAACCTCTCCCAAAGAGACTTGGTTCATATCCTGTCCCAAAGAGAATTGGATCATACCCTCTCCCAAGGAGACTTAGATCATATCCTCTCCCAAAGAGACTTAGATCATAGCCTCTCCCAAAGAGACTTGGTTCATATCCTCTCCACATATCCTCTCCCAAAGAGACTTGGTTCATATCCTCTCCCAAAGAGACTTGGTTCATATCCTCTCCCAAAGAGAATTGGATCATATCCCCTCCCAAAGAGACTTGGTTCATATCCTCTCCCAAAGAGACTTGGTTCATAGCCTCTCCCAAAGAGACTTGGTTTATATCCTCTCCCAAAGAGACTTAGATCATAGCCTCTCCCAAAGAGACTTGGTTTATATCCTCTCCCAATGAGACTTAGATCATATCCTCTCCCTAAGAGACTTAGATCATAGCCTCTCCCAAAGAGACTTGGTTCATATCCTCTCCCAAAGACACTTGGTTCATATCCTCTCCCAAAGAGAATTGGATCATATGCTCTCCCAAAGAGACTTAGATCATATCCTCTCTCAAAGAGACTTAGATCATAGCCTCTCCCAAAGAGACTTGGTTCATATCCTCTCCCAAAGAGACTTGGATCATAGCTTCTCCCAAAGAGACTTAGATCATAGCCTCTCCCAAAGAGACTTGGAGCATATCCTCTCCCAAAGAGAATTGGTTCATATCCCCTCCCAAAGAGACTTGATTCATATTCCCTCCCAAAGAGACTTGATTCAAATCCCTTCCCAAAGAGACTTGGTTCATATCCTCTCCCAAAGAGACTTGGATCATAGCCTCTCCTAAAGAGAATTGGATCATATCCTCTCCCAAAGAGACTTGGTTCATATCCTCTCCCAAAGAGACTTGGTTCATATCCTCTCCCAAAGAGACTTGGATCATAGCCTCTCCCAAAGAGACTTGGAACATATCCTCTCCTCATATCCTCTCCTAAAGAGGCTTGCATCATATTCTCTCTCAAACAGACTTGGATCATAGCCTCTCCCAAAGAGACTTAGATCATAGCCTCTCCCAAAGAGAATTGGATCATATCCTCTCCCAAAGAGACTTGGTTCATATCCCCTCCCAAAGAGAATTGATTCATATCCTCTCCCCATATCCTCTCCCAAAGAGACTTAGATCATAGCCTCTCCCAAAGAGACTTGGTTCATATCCTCTCCCAAAGAGACTTGGAACATATCCTCTCCTCATATCCTCTCCCAAAGAGACTTAGATCATATCCTCTCCCAAAGAGACTTGGATCATAGCCTGTCCTAAAGAGACTTGGATCATATCTCCCAAAGAGAATTGGATCATTTCCCCTCCCAAAGAGACTTGGTTCATATCCTCTCCCAAAGAGACTTGGTTCATAGCCTCTCCCAAAGAGACTTGGTTAATATCCTCTCCCAAAGAGACTTATATCATAGCCTCTCCCAAAGAGTCTTGGATCATATCTCCCAAAGAGACTTGGTTCATATCCTCTCCACATATCCTCTCCCAAAGAGACTTGGTTCATATCCTCTCCCAAAGAGACTTGGTTCATATCCTCTCCCAAAGAGAATTGGATCATATCCCCTCCCAAAGAGACTTGGTTCATATCCTCTCCCAAAGAGACTTGGTTCATAGCCTCTCCCAAAGAGACTTGGTTTATATCCTCTCCCAAAGAGACTTAGATCATAGCCTCTCCCAAAGAGACTTGGTTTATAACCTCTCCCAAAGAGACTTAGATCATAGCCTCTCCCAAAGAGACTTGGTTCATATCCTTTCCCAAAGACACTTGGTTCTTGTCCTCTACCAAAGAGAATTGGATCATATCCTCTCCCAAAGAGACTTAGATCATATCCTCTCTCAAAGAAACTTAGATCATAGCCTCTCCCAAAGAGACTTGGTTCATATCCTCTCCCAAAGAGACTTGGATCATAGCCTCACCTCATATCCTCTCCTAAAGAGACTTGGATCATATCCTCTCTCAAAGAGACTTGGATCATAGCTTCTCCCAAAGAGACTTAGATCATAGCCTCTCCCAAAGAGACTTGGAGCATACCCTCTCCCAAAGAGAATTGGTTCATATCCCCTCCCAAAGAGACTTGATTCATATTCCCTCCCAAAGAGACTTGGTTCATATCCCCTCCCAAAGAGACTTGGTTCATATCCCCTCCCAAAGAGACTTGGTTCATATCCCCTCCCAAAGAGACTTGATTCAAATCTCTTCCCAAAGAGACTTGGTTCATATCCTCTCCCAAAGAGACTTGGATCATAGCCATTCCTAAAGAGACTTGGAGCATATCCTCTCCCAAACAGAATTGGTTCATATCCCCTCCCAAAGAGACTTGATTCATATACCCTCCCAAAGAGACTTGGATCATAGCCTCTCCCAAAGTGACTTGGATCATATTCTCTCCCAAAGAGACTTAGATCATATCCTCTCCCAAAGAGACTTGGATCACAGCCTCTCCCAAAGAGACTTGGATCATATCTCCCAAAGAGAATTGGATCATATCCCCTCCCAAAGAGACTTGGTTCATATCCTCTCCCAAAGAGACTTGGTTCATAGCCTCTCCCAAAGAGACTTGGTTTATATCATCTCCCAAAGAGACTTAGATCATATCCTCTCCCAAAGAGACTTAGATCATAGCCTCTCCCAAAGAGACTTGGTTCATATCCTCTCCCAAAGAGAATTGGATCATATCCTCTCCCAAAGAGACTTGGTTCATATCCTCTCCCAAAGAGACTTGGTTCATATCCTGTCCCAAAGAGAATTGGATCATACCCTCTCCCAAAGAGACTTAGATCATATCCTCTCCCAAAGAGACTTAGATCATAGCCTCTCCCAAAGAGACTTGGTTCATATCCTCTCCACATATCCACTCCCAAAGAGACTTGGTTCATATCCTCTCCCAAAGAGACTTGGTTCATATCCTCTCCCAAAGAGAATTGGATCATATCCCCTCCCAAAGAGACTTGGTTCATATCCTCTCCCAAAGAGACTTGGTTCATAGCCTCTCCCAAAGAGACTTGGGTGATATTCTCTCCCAAATAGACTTAGATCATAGCCTCTCCCAAAGAGACTTGGTTTATAGCCTCTCCCAATGAGACTTAGATCATATCCTCTCCCTAAGAGACTTAGATCATAGCCTCTCCCAAAGAGACTTGGTTCATATCCTCTCCCAAAGACACTTGGTTCTTGTCCTCTCCCAAAGAGAGTTGGATCATATCCTCTCCCAAAGAGACTTAGATCATATCCTCTCTCAAAGAGACTTAGATCATAGCCTCTCCCAAAGAGACTTGGTTCATATCCTCTCCCAAAGAGACTTGGAACATATCCTCTCCTCATATCCTCTCCCAAAGAGACTTAGATCATATCCTCTCCCAAAGAGACTTGGATCATAGCCTGTCCTAAAGAGACTTGGATCATATCTCCCAAAGAGAATTGGATCATTTCCCCTCCCAAAGAGACTTGGTTCATATCCTCTCCCAAAGAGACTTGGTTCATAGCCTCTCCCAAAGAGACTTGGTTAATATCCTCTCCCAAAGAGACTTATATCATAGCCTCTCCCAAAGAGTCTTGGATCATATCTCCCAAAGAGACTTGGTTCATATCCTCTCCACATATCCTCTCCCAAAGAGACTTGGTTCATATCCTCTCCCAAAGAGACTTGGTTCATAGCCTCTCCCAAAGAGACTTGGTTTATATCCTCTCCCAAAGAGACTTAGATCATAGCCTCTCCCAAAGAGACTTGGTTTATAACCTCTCCCAAAGAGACTTAGATCATAGCCTCTCCCAAAGAGACTTGGTTCATATCCTTTCCCAAAGACACTTGGTTCTTGTCCTCTACCAAAGAGAATTGGATCATATCCTCTCCCAAAGAGACTTAGATCATATCCTCTCTCAAAGAAACTTAGATCATAGCCTCTCCCAAAGAGACTTGGTTCATATCCTCTCCCAAAGAGACTTGGATCATAGCCTCACCTCATATCCTCTCCTAAAGAGACTTGGATCATATCCTCTCTCAAAGAGACTTGGATCATAGCTTCTCCCAAAGAGACTTAGATCATAGCCTCTCCCAAAGAGACTTGGAGCATACCCTCTCCCAAAGAGAATTGGTTCATATCCCCTCCCAAAGAGACTTGATTCATATTCCCTCCCAAAGAGACTTGGTTCATATCCCCTCCCAAAGAGACTTGGTTCATATCCCCTCCCAAAGAGACTTGGTTCATATCCCCTCCCAAAGAGACTTGATTCAAATCTCTTCCCAAAGAGACTTGGTTCATATCCTCTCCCAAAGAGACTTGGATCATAGCCATTCCTAAAGAGACTTGGAGCATATCCTCTCCCAAACAGAATTGGTTCATATCCCCTCCCAAAGAGACTTGATTCATATACCCTCCCAAAGAGACTTGGATCATAGCGTCTCCCAAAGTGACTTGGATCATATTCTCTCCCAAAGAGACTTAGATCATATCCTCTCCCAAAGAGACTTGGATCACAGCCTCTCCCAAAGAGACTTGGATCATATCTCCCAAAGAGAATTGGATCATATCCCCTCCCAAAGAGACTTGGTTCATATCCTCTCCCAAAGAGACT
This sequence comes from Salmo salar, assembly GCF_965601325.2. NCBI lineage: Eukaryota > Metazoa > Chordata > Actinopteri > Salmoniformes > Salmonidae > Salmo > Salmo salar. The sequence continues at coordinate 53,111,732 of NC_138304.1, forward strand.
TGGTTCATAGCCTCTCCCAAAGAGACTTGGTTTATATCATCTCCCAAAGAGACTTAGATCATATCCTCTCCCAAAGAGACTTAGATCATAGCCTCTCCCAAAGAGACTTGGTTCATATCCTCTCCCAAAGAGAATTGGATCATATCCTCTCCCAAAGAGACTTGGTTCATATCCTCTCCCAAAGAGACTTGGTTCATATCCTGTCCCAAAGAGAATTGGATCATACCCTCTCCCAAAGAGACTTAGATCATATCCTCTCCCAAAGAGACTTAGATCATAGCCTCTCCCAAAGAGACTTGGTTCATATCCTCTCCACATATCCACTCCCAAAGAGACTTGGTTCATATCCTCTCCCAAAGAGACTTGGTTCATATCCTCTCCCAAAGAGAATTGGATCATATCCCCTCCCAAAGAGACTTGGTTCATATCCTCTCCCAAAGAGACTTGGTTCATAGCCTCTCCCAAAGAGACTTGGTTTATATTCTCTCCCAAATAGACTTAGATCATAGCCTCTCCCAAAGAGACTTGGTTTATAGCCTCTCCCAATGAGACTTAGATCATATCCTCTCCCTAAGAGACTTAGATCATAGCCTCTCCCAAAGAGACTTGGTTCATATCCTCTCCCAAAGACACTTGGTTCTTGTCCTCTCCCAAAGAGAGTTGGATCATATCCTCTCCCAAAGAGACTTAGATCATATCCTCTCTCAAAGAGACTTAGATCATAGCCTCTCCCAAAGAGACTTGGTTCATATCCTCTCCCAAAGAGACTTGGATCATAGCCTCACCTCATATCCTCTCCTAAAGAGACTTGGATCATATCCTCTCTCAAAGAGACTTGGATCATAGCTTCTCCCAAAGAGACTTAGATCATACCCTCTCCCAAAGAGACTTGGAACATATCCTCTCCCAAAGAGAATTGGTTCATATCCCCTCCCAAAGAGACTTGATTCATATTCCCTCCGAAAGAGACTTGGTTCATATCCCCTCCAAAAGAGACTTGGTTCATATCCCCTCCCAAAGAGACTTGATTCAAATCCCTTCCCAAAGAGACTTGGTTCATATCCTCTCCCAAAGAGACTTGGATCATAGCCTCTCCTAAAGAGACTTGTAGCATATCCTCTCCCAAACAGAATTGGTTCATATCCCCTCCCAAAGTGACTTGATTCATATACCCTCCCAAAGAGACTTGGATCATAGCCTCTCCCAAAGTGACTTGGATCATATCCTCTCCCAAAGAGACTTAGATCATATCCTCTCCCAAAGAGACTTGGATCATAGCCTCTCCCAAAGAGACTTGGTTCATATCCTCTCCCAAAGACACTTGGTTCATATCCTCTCCCAAAGAGAATTGGATCATATCCTCTCCCAAAGAGACTTAGATCATATCCTCTCTCAAAGAGACTTAGATCATAGCCTCTCCCAAAGAGACTTGGTTCATACCCTCTCCCAAAGAGACTTGGATCATAGCCTCACCTCATATCCTCTCCTAAAGAGACTTGGATCATATCCTCTCTCAAAGAGACTTGGATCATAGCTTCTCCCAAAGAGACTTAGATCATAGCCTCTCCCAAAGAGACTTGGAGCATATCCTCTCCCAAAGAGAATTGGTTCATATCCCCTCCCAAAGAGACTTGATTCATATTCCCTCCCAAAGAGACTTGGTTCATATCCCCTCCCAAAGAGACTTGGTTCATATCCCCTCCCAAAGAGACTTGATTCAAATCCCTTCCCAAAGAGACTTGGTTCATATCCTCTCCCAAAGAGACTTGGATCATAGCCTCTCCTAAAGAGAATTGGATCATATCCTCTCCCAAAGAGACTTGGTTCATACCCTCTCCCAAAGAGACTTGGTTCATATCCTCTCCCAAAGAGACTTGGATCATAGCCTCTCCCAAAGAGACTTCGAACATATCCTCTCCTCATATCCTCTCCTAAAGAGGCTTGCATCATATTCTCTCTCAAACAGACTTGGATCATAGCCTCTCCCAAAGAGACTTGGTTCATATCCTCTCCCAAAGAGAATTGGATCATATCCCCTCCCAAAGAGACTTGGTTCATATCCTCTCCCAAAGAGACTTGGTTCATAGCCTCTCCCAAAGAGACTTGGTTTATATTCTCTCCCAAATAGACTTAGATCATAGCCTCTCCCAAAGAGACTTGGTTTATAGCCTCTCCCAATGAGACTTAGATCATATCCTCTCCCTAAGAGACTTAGATCATAGCCTCTCCCAAAGAGACTTGGTTCATATCCTCTCCCAAAGACACTTGGTTCTTGTCCTCTCCCAAAGAGAGTTGGATCATATCCTCTCCCAAAGAGACTTAGATCATATCCTCTCTCAAAGAGACTTAGATCATAGCCTCTCCCAAAGAGACTTGGTTCATATCCTCTCCCAAAGAGACTTGGATCATAGCCTCACCTCATATCCTCTCCTAAAGAGACTTGGATCATATCCTCTCTCAAAGAGACTTGGATCATAGCTTCTCCCAAAGAGACTTAGATCATACCCTCTCCCAAAGAGACTTGGAACATATCCTCTCCCAAAGAGAATTGGTTCATATCCCCTCCCAAAGAGACTTGATTCATATTCCCTCCCAAAGAGACTTGGTTCATATCCCCTCCAAAAGAGACTTGGTTCATATCCCCTCCCAAAGAGACTTGATTCAAATCCCTTCCCAAAGAGACTTGGTTCATATCCTCTCCCAAAGAGACTTGGATCATAGCCTCTCCTAAAGAGACTTGTAGCATATCCTCTCCCAAACAGAATTGGTTCATATCCCCTCCCAAAGTGACTTGATTCATATACCCTCCCAAAGAGACTTGGATCATAGCCTCTCCCAAAGTGACTTGGATCATATCCTCTCCCAAAGAGACTTAGATCATATCCTCTCCCAAAGAGACTTGGATCATAGCCTCTCCCAAAGAGACTTGGTTCATATTCTCTCCCAAAGACACTTGGTTCATATCCTCTCCCAAAGAGAATTGGATCATATCCTCTCCCAAAGAGACTTAGATCATATCCTCTCTCAAAGAGACTTAGATCATAGCCTCTCCCAAAGAGACTTGGTTCATACCCTCTCACAAAGAGACTTGGATCATAGCCTCACCTCATATCCTCTCCTAAAGAGACTTGGATCATATCCTCTCTCAAAGAGACTTGGATCATAGCTTCTCCCAAAGAGACTTAGATCATAGCCTCTCCCAAAGAGACTTGGAGCATATCCTCTCCCAAAGAGAATTGGTTCATATCCCCTCCCAAAGAGACTTGATTCATATTCCCTCCCAAAGAGACTTGGTTCATATCCCCTCCCAAAGAGACTTGGTTCATATCCCCTCCCAAAGAGACTTGATTCAAATCCCTTCCCAAAGAGACTTGGTCCATATCCTCTCCCAAAGAGACTTGGATCATAGCCTCTCCTAAAGAGAATTGGATCATATCCTCTCCCAAAGAGACTTGGTTCATACCCTCTCCCAAAGAGACTTGGTTCATATCCTCTCCCAAAGAGACTTGGATCATAGCCTCTCCCAAAGAGACTTCGAACATATCCTCTCCTCATATCCTCTCCTAAAGAGGCTTGCATCATATTCTCTCTCAAACAGACTTGGATCATAGCCTCTCCCAAAGAGACTTAGATCATAGCCTCTCCCAAAGAGAATTGGATCATATCCTCTCCCAAAGAGACTTGGTTCATATCCCCTCCCAAAGAGAATTGATTCATATCCTCTCCCCATATCCTCTCCCAAAGAGACTTAGATCATAGCCTCTCCCAAAGAGACTTGGTTCATATCCTCTCCCAAAGAGACTTGGAACATATCCTCTCCTCATATCCTCTCCCAAAGAGACTTAGATCATATCCTCTCCCAAAGAGACTTGGATCATAGCCTGTCCTAAAGAGACTTGGATCATATCTCCCAAAGAGAATTGGATCATTTCCCCTCCCAAAGAGACTTGGTTCATATCCTCTCCCAAAGAGACTTGGTTCATAGCCTCTCCCAAAGAGACTTGGTTAATATCCTCTCCCAAAGAGACTTATATCATAGCCTCTCCCAAAGAGTCTTGGATCATATCTCCCAAAGAGACTTGGTTCATATCCTCTCCACATATCCTCTCCCAAAGAGACTTGGTTCATATCCTCTCCCAAAGAGACTTGGTTCATATCCTCTCCCAAAGAGAATTGGATCATATCCCCTCCCAATGAGACTTGGTTCATATCCTCTCCCAAAGAGACTTGGTTCATAGCCTCTCCCAAAGAGACTTGGTTTATATCCTCTCCCAAAGAGACTTAGATCATAGCCTCTCCCAAAGAGACTTGGTTTATATCCTCTCCCAATGAGACTTAGATCATATCCTCTCCCAAAGAGACTTAGATCATAGCCTCTCCCAAAGAGACTTGGTTCATATCCTCTCCCAAAGACACTTGGTTCTTGTCCTCTACCAAAGAGAATTGGATCATATCCTCTCCCAAAGAGACTTAGATCATATCCTCTCTCAAAGAGACTTAGATCATAGCCTCTCCCAAAGAGACTTGGTTCATATCCTCTCCCAAAGAGACTTGGATCATAGCCTCACCTCATATCCTCTCCTAAAGAGACTTGGATCATATCCTCTCTCAAAGAGACTTGGATCATAGCTTCTCCCAAAGAGACTTAGATCATAGCCTCTCCCAAAGAGACTTGGAGCATATCCTCTCCCAAAGAGAATTGGTTCATATCCCCTCCCAAAGAGACTTGATTCATATTCCCTCCCAAAGAGACTTGGTTCATATCCCCTCCCAAAGAGACTTGGTTCATATCCCCTCCCAAAGAGACTTGATTCAAATCCCTTCCCAAAGAGACTTGGTTCATATCCTCTCCCAAAGAGACTTGGATCATAGCCTCTCCTAAAGAGACTTGGAGCATATCCTCTCCCAAACAGAATTGGTTCATATCCCCTCCCAAAGTGACTTGATTCATATACCCTCCCAAAGAGACTTGGATCATAGCCTCTCCCAAAGTGACTTGGATCATATCCTCTCCCAAAGAGACTTAGATCATATCCTCTCCCAAAGAGACTTGGATCATAGCCTCTCCCAAAGAGACTTGGATCATATCTCCCAAAGAGAATTGGATCATATCCCCTCCCAAAGAGACTTGGTTCATATCCTCTCCCAAAGAGACTTGATTCATAGCCTCTCCCAAAGAGACATGGTTCATATTCTCTCCCAAAGAGACTTGGTTCATATCCTCTGTCAAAGAGACTTGGTTTATATCCTCTCCCAAAGAGACTTAGATCATAGCCTCTCCCAAAGAGACTTAGATCATAGCCTCTCCCAAAGAGACTTTGTTCATATCCTCTCCCAAAGAGAATTGGATCAAAGCCTCTCCCAAAGAGACTTGGTTCATATCCTCTCCCAAAGAGACTTGGTTCATATCCTGTCCCAAAGAGAATTGGATCATACCCTCTCCCAAAGAGACTTAGATCATATCCTCTCCCAAAGAGACTTGGTTCATATCCTCTCCCAAAGAGAATTGGATCATATCCCCTCCCAAAGAGACTTGGTTCATATCCTCTCCCAAAGAGACTTGGTTCATAGCCTCTCCCAAAGAGACTTGGTTTATATCCTCTCCCAAAGAGACTTAGATCATAGCCTCTCCCAAAGAGACTTGGTTTATAGCCTCTCCCAATGAGACTTAGATCATATCCTCTCCCTAAGCAGCAGCCTCTCCCGAGAGGTCATATCCTCTCCCAAAGAGACTTAGATCATATCCTCTCTCAAAGAGACTTAGATCATAGCCTCTCCCAAAGAGACTTGGTTCATATCCTCTCCCAAAGAGACTTGGATCATAGCCTCACCTCATATCCTCTCCTAAAGAGACTTGGATCATATCCTCTCTCAAAGAGACTTGGATCATAGCTTCTCCCAAAGAGACTTAGATCATACCCTCTCCCAAAGAGACTTGGAGCATATCCTCTCCCAAAGAGAATTGGTTCATATCCCCTCCCAAAGAGACTTGATTCATATTCCCTCCCAAAGAGACTTGGTTCATATCCCCTCCAAAAGAGACTTGGTTCATATCCCCTCCCAAAGAGACTTGATTCAAATCCCTTCCCAAAGAGACTTGGTTCATATCCTCTCCCAAAGAGACTTGGATCATAGCCTCTCCTAAAGAGACTTGGAGCATATCCTCTCCCAAACAGAATTGGTTCATATCCCCTCCCAAAGTGACTTGATTCATATACCCTCCCAAAGAGACTTGGATCATAGCCTCTCCCAAAGTGACTTGGATCATACCCTCTCCCAAAGAGACTTAGATCATAGCCTCTCCCAAAGAGACTTAGATCATATCCTCTCCCAAAGAGACTTAGATCATACCCTCTCCCAAAGAGACTTGGAGCATATCCTCTCCCAAAGAGACTTGGAGCATATCCTCTCCCAAAGAGAATTGGTTCATATCCCCTCCCAAAGAGACTTGATTCATATTCCCTCCCAAAGAGACTTGGTTCATATCCCCTCCAAAAGAGACTTGGTTCATATCCCCTCCCAAAGAGACTTGATTCAAATCCCTTCCCAAAGAGACTTGGTTCATATCCTCTCCCAAAGAGACTTGGATCATAGCCTCTCCTAAAGAGACTTGGAGCATATCCTCTCCCAAATAGAATTGGTTCATATCCCCTCCCAAAGTGACTTGATTCATATACCCTCCCAAAGAGACTTGGATCATAGCCTCTCCCAAAGTGACTTGGATCATACCCTCTCCCAAAGAGACTTAGATCATATCCTCTCCCAAAGAGACTTGGATCATAGCCTCTCCCAAAGAGACTTGGTTCATATCCTCTCCCAAAGACACTTGGTTCATATCCTCTCCCAAAGAGAATTGGATCATATCCTCTCCCAAAGAGACTTGGATCATAGCCTCACCTCATATCCTCTCCTAAAGAGACTTGGATCATATCCTCTCTCAAAGAGACTTGGATCATAGCTTCTCCCAAAGAGACTTAGATCATAGCCTCTCCCAAAGAGACTTGGAGCATATCCTCTCCCAAAGAGAATTGGTTCATATCCCCTCCCAAAGAGACTTGATTCATATTCCCTCCCAAAGAGACTTGGTTCATATCCCCTCCCAAAGAGACTTGGTTCATATCCCCTCCCAAAGAGACTTGATTCAAATCCCTTCCCAAAGAGACTTGGTTCATATCCTCTCCCAAAGAGACTTGGATCATAGCCTCTCCTAAAGAGAATTGGATCATATCCTCTCCCAAAGAGACTTGGTTCATACCCTCTCCCAAAGAGACTTGGTTCATATCCTCTCCCAAAGAGACTTGGATCATAGCCTCTCCCAAAGAGACTTGGAACATATCCTCTCCTCATATCCTCTCCTAAAGAGGCTTGCATCATATTCTCTCTCAAACAGACTTGGATCATAGCCTCTCCCAAAGAGACTTAGATCATAGCCTCTCCCAAAGAGAATTGGATCATATCCTCTCCCAAAGAGACTTGGTTCATATCCCCTCCCAAAGAGAATTGATTCATATCCTCTCCCCATATCCTCTCCCAAAGAGACTTAGATCATAGCCTCTCCCAAAGAGACTTGGTTCATATCCTCTCGCAAAGAGACTTGGAACATATCCTCTCCTCATATCCTCTCCCAAAGAGACTTAGATCATATCCTCTCCCAAAGAGACTTGGATCATAGCCTGTCCTAAAGAGACTTGGATCATATCTCCCAAAGAGAATTGGATCATTTCCCCTCCCAAAGAGACTTGGTTCATATCCTCTCCCAAAGAGACTTGGTTCATAGCCTCTCCCAAAGAGACATGGTTAATATCCTCTCCCAAAGAGACTTATATCATAGCCTCTCCCAAAGAGTCTTGGATCATATCTCCCAAAGAGACTTGGTTCATATCCTCTCCACATATCCTCTCCCAAAGAGACTTGGTTCATATCCTCTCCCAAAGAGACTTGGTTCATATCCTCTCCCAAAGAGAATTGGATCATATCCCCTCCCAAAGAGACTTGGTTCATATCCTCTCCCAAAGAGACTTGGTTCATAGCCTCTCCCAAAGAGACTTGGTTTATATCCTCTCCCAAAGAGACTTAGATCATAGCCTCTCCCAAAGAGACTTGGTTTATATCCTCTCCCAATGAGACTTAGATCATATCCTCTCCCAAAGAGACTTAGATCATAGCCTCTCCCAAAGAGACTTGGTTCATATCCTCTCCCAAAGACACTTGGTTCTTGTCCTCTACCAAAGAGAATTGGATCATATCCTCTCCCAAAGAGACTTAGATCATATCCTCTCTCAAAGAGACTTAGATCATAGCCTCTCCCAAAGAGACTTGGTTCATATCCTCTCCCAAAGAGACTTGGATCATAGCCTCACCTCATATCCTCTCCTAAAGAGACTTGGATCATATCCTCTCTCAAAGAGACTTGGATCATAGCTTCTCCCAAAGAGACTTAGATCATAGCCTCTCCCAAAGAGACTTGGAACATATCCTCTCCAAAAGAGAATTGGTTCATATCCCCTCCCAAAGAGACTTGATTCATATTCCCTCCCAAAGAGACTTGGTTCATATCCCCTCCCAAAGAGACTTGGTTCATATCCCCTCCCAAAGAGACTTGATTCAAATCCCTTCCCAAAGAGACTTGGTTCATACCCTCTCCCAAAGAGACTTGGATCATAGCCTCTCCTAAAGAGACTTGGAGCATATCCTCTCCCAAACAGAATTGGTTCATATCCCCTCCCAAAGTGACTTGATTCATATACCCTCCCAAAGAGACTTGGATCATAGCCTCTCCCAAAGTGACTTGGATCATATCCTCTCCCAAAGAGACTTAGATCATATCCTCTCCCAAAGAGACTTGGATCATAGCCTCTCCCAAAGAGACTTGGATCATATCTCCCAAAGAGAATTGGATCATATCCCCTCCCAAAGAGACTTGGTTCATATCCTCTCCCAAAGAGACTTGATTCATAGCCTCTCCCAAAGAGACTTGGTTCATATCCTCTCCCAAAGAGACTTGGTTCATATCCTCTGTCAAAGAGACTTGGTTTATATCCTCTCCCAAAGAGACTTAGATCATATCCTCTCCCAAAGAGACTTAGATCATAGCCTCTCCCAAAGAGACTTGGTTCATATCCTCTCCCAAAGAGAATTGGATCAAAGCCTCTCCCAAAGAGACTTGGTTCATATCCTCTCCCAAAGAGACTTGGTTCATATCCTGTCCCAAAGAGAATTGGATCATACCCTCTCCCAAAGAGACTTAGATCATATCCTCTCCCAAAGAGACTTAGATCATAGCCTCTCCCAAAGAGACTTGGTTCATATCCTCTCCCAAAGAGAATTGGATCATATCCTCTCCCAAAGAGACTTGGTTCATATCCCCTCCCAAAGAGAATTGATGCATAACCTCTCTAGGCTAGGCGGGACGAATTCGTCCCACCTACGTAACAGCCACTGCTATCCTGTGGCGCGATTTTCAAAACCTTCAAAATCCTATTACTTCAATTTCTCAAACATATGACTATTTTACAGCCATTTAAAGACAAGACTCTCGTTAATCTAACCACACTGTCCGATTTCAAAAAGGCTTTACAACGAAAGCAAAACATTAGATTATGTCAGCAGAGTACCAAGCCAGAAATAATCAGACACCCATTTTTCAAGCCAGCATATGTCACCAAAACCCAGAAGACAGCTAAATGCAGCACTCACCTTTGATGATCTTCATCAGATGACAACCCTAGGACATTATGTTATACAATACATGCATGTTTTGTTCAATCAAGTTCATATATATATATCAAAAACCAGCTTTTTACATTAGCATGTGACGTTCAGAACTAGCATACCCCCCGCAAACTTCCGGGGAATTCGCTAACATTTTACTAAATTACTCACGATAAACGTTCACAAAAAGCATAACAATTATTTAAAGAATTATAGATACAGACCTCCTCTATGCACTCGATATGTCCGATTTTAAAATAGCTTTTTGGTGAAAGCACATTTTGCAATATTCTAAGTACATAGCCCAGGCATCACGGGCTCGCTATTTAGACACCCGGCAAGTTTAGCACTCACCATAATCATATTTACTATTATAAAAGTTTGATTACCTTTTGTTGTCTTCGTCAGAATACACACTCAGGACTGCTACTTCAATAACAAATGTTAGTTTGGTCCAAAATAATCCATCGTTATATCCGAATAGCGGCGTTTTGTTCGTGCGTTCCAGACACTATCCGAAATAGTAAAGAAGTGTCGCGCGCATGGCGCAATTCGTGACAATAAAATTCTAAGTATTCCATTACCGTACTTCGAAGCATGTCAACCGCTGTTTAAAATCAATTTTTACGACATTTTTCTCGTAGAAAAGCGATAATATTCCGACAGGGAATCTCCTTTTCGGCAAACAGAGGAAAAAATCCCAAAGGCGGGGGCGGTCGGGGTCACGCGCTTAAGCCAGTGTCCCTTGATCGGCCACTTGAGAAAGGCGATAATGTGTTTCAGCCTGGGGCTGGAATGACGACATTCTGTTTTTTCCCGGGCTCTGAGCGCCTATGGACGACGTGGGAAGTGTCACGTTAGAGCAGAGATCCTTAGTAAATGATAGAGATGGAAAACAAGTTCAAGAAATGGTCAGACAGGCCACTTCCTGTAAAGGAATCTCTCAGGTTTTGACCTGCCATTTGAGTTCTGTTATACTCACAGACACCATTCAAACAGTTTTAGAAAATGTAGGGTGTTTTCTATCCATATGTAATAAGTATATGCATATTCTAGTTACTGGGTAGGAGTGGTAACCAGATTAAATCGGGTATGTTTTTTATCCAGCCGTGTCAATACTGCCCCCTAGCCCTAACAGGATAACCTCTCCCCATATCCTCTCCCAAAGAGACTTGGATCATATCCTCTCCCAAAGAGAATTGGATCAAAGCCTCTCCCAAAGAGACATGGTTCATATCCTCACCCAAAGAGAATTGGATCATATCCTCTCCCAAAGAGACTTGGTTCATATCCCCTCCCAAAGAGAATTGATTCATATCCTCTCCCCATATCCTCTCCCAAAGAGACTTGGATCATATCCTCTCCCAAAGAGAATTTGATCATTCCTCTCCCAAAGAGACTTGGTTCAGATCCTCTCCCAAAGAGAATTGGATCATTTCCTCTCCCAAAGAGACTTGGTTCATATCCCCTCCCAAAGAGAATTGATTCATAACCTCTCCCCATAGCCTCTCCCAAAGAGACTTGGATCATAGCCTCTCCCAAAGAGACGTGGAACATATCCTCTCCTCATATCCTCTACTAAAGAGACTTGATTCATATCCCTTCCCAAAGAGACTTGGTTCATATCCTCTCCCAAAGAGACTTGGATCATAGCCTCTCCTAAAGAGACTTGGAGCATATCCTCTCCCAAACAGAATTGGTTCATATCCCCTCCCAAAGAGACTTGATTCATATACCCTCCCAAAGAGACTTGGATCATAGCCTCTCCCAAAGTTGACTTTGATCATATCCTCTCCCAAAGAGACTTAGATCATATCCTCTCCCAAAGAGACTTGGATCATAGCCTCTCCCAAAGAGACTTGGATCATATCTCCCAAAGAGAATTGGATCATATCCCCTCCCAAAGAGACTTTGTTCATATCCTCTCCCAAAGAGACTTGGTTCATAGCCTCTCCCAAAGAGACTTGGTTCAAAGCCTCTCCCAAAGAGACTTGGTTCATATCCTCACACAAAGAGACTTGGTTTATATCCTCTCCCAAAGAGACTTAGATCATATCCTCTCCCAAAGAGACTTAGATCATAGCCTCTCCCAAAGAGACTTGGTTCATATCCTCTCCCAAAGAGAATTGGATCATATCCTCTCCCAAAGAGACTTGGTTCATATCCTGTCCCAAAGAGAATTGGATCATATTATCTCCCAAAGAGACTTGGTTCATATCCCCTCCCAAAGAGAATTTGATCATTCCTCTCCCAAAGAGACTTGGTTCATATCCTCTCCCAAAGAGAATTGGATCATATCCTCTCCCAAAGAGACTTGGTTCATATCCCCTCCCAAAGAGAATTGATTCATAACCTCTCCCCATAGCCTCTCCCAAAGAGACTTGGATCATAGCCTCTCCCAAAGAGACTTTGATCATATCCTCTCCCAAAGAGACTTGGTTCATGTCCTCTCCCAAAGAGAATTGGATCATATGCTCTCCCAAAGAGACTTAGATCATAGCCTCTCCCAAAGAGACTTGGTTCATATCCTCTCCCAAAGAGAATTGGATCATATTATCTCCCAAAGAGACTTGGTTCATATCCCCTCCCAAAGAGAATTGATTCATATCCTCTCCCCATATCCTCTCCCAAAGAGACTGGGATCATATCCTCTCCCAAAGAGAATTTGATCATTCCTCTCCCAAAGAGACTTGGTTCATATCCTCTCCCAAAGAGAATTGGATCATATCCTCTCCCAAAGAGACTTGGTTCATATCCCCTCCCAAAGAGAATTGATTCATAACCTCTCCCCATAACCTCTCCCAAAGAGACTTGGATCATAGCCTCTCCCAAAGAGACGTGGAACATATCCTCTCCTCATAGCCTCTCCCAAAGAGACTTGGAGCATATCCTCTCCCAAAGAGAATTGGTTCATTTCCCCTCCCAAAGAGACTTGATTCATATCCTCTCCCAAAGAGACTTGGATCATAGCCTCTCCCAAAGAGACTTGGAGCATATCCTCTCCCAAAGAGAATTGGTTCATATCCCCTCCCAAAGAGACTTGATTCATATCCTCTCCCAAAGAGACTTGGATCATATCCTTTCCAAAAGAGACTTGGATCATATCCTCTCCCAAACAGACTTGCTTCATATCCCCTCCCAAAGAGACTTGGATCATAGCCTCTCCCAAAGTGACTTGGATCATAGCCTCTCCCAAAGAGACTTAGATCATATCCTCTCCCAAAGAGACTTGGATCATAGCCTCTCCCAAAGAGACTTGGATCATACCTCTCCCAAAGAGAATTGGATCATATCCCCTCCCAAAGAGACTTGGTTCATATCCTCTCCCAAAGAGACTTGGTTCATAGCCTCTCCCAAAGCGCCATGGTTCTTATCCTCTCCCAAAGAGACTTAGATCATAGCCTCTCCCAAAGAGACTTGGTTCATATCCTCTCCCAAAGAGACTTGGATCATATCCTCTCCCAAAGAGACTTAGATCATAGCCTCTCCCAAAGAGACTTGGTTCATATCCTCTCCCAAAGAGACTTGGTTCATATCCTCTCCCAAAGAGACTTAGAACATAGCCTCTCCCAAAGGACTTGGTTTATATCCTCTCCCAAAGAGACTTAGATCATATCCTCTCCCAAAGAGACTTAGATCATACCCTCTCCCAAAGAGAGTGGTTCATATCCTCTCCCAAAGAGACTTGGTTCATATCCTGTCCCAAAGAGAATTGGATCATACCCTCTCCCAAAGAGACTTGGATCATATCCTCTCCCAAAGAGACTTTGTTCATATCCCCTCCCAAAGAGAATTGATGCATAACCTCTCCCCATATCCTCTCCCAAAGAGACTTGGTTCATATCCTCTCCCAAAGAGAATTGGATCAAAGCCTCTCCCAAAGAGACATGGTTCATATCCTCTCCCAAAGAGAATTGGATCATATCCTCTCCCAAAGAGACTTGGTTCATATCCCCTCCCAAAGAGAATTGATTCATATCCTCTCCCCATATCCTCTCCCAAAGATACTTAGATCATAGCCTCTCCCAAAGAGACTTGGTTCATATCCTCTCCCAAAGAGACTTGGATCATAGCCTCTCCCAAAGAGACTTAGATCATAGCCTCTCCCAAAGAGACTTGGAGCATATCCTCTCCCAAAGAGAATTGGATCATATTCTCTCCCAAAGAGACTTGGTTCATATCCCCTCCCAAAGAGAATTGATTCATAACCTCTCCCCATATCCTCTCCCAAAGAGACTTAGATCATAGCCTCTCCCAAAGAGACTTGGTTCATATCCCCTCCCAAAGAGAATTGATTCATAACCTCTCCCCATATCCTCTCCCAAAGAGACTTAGATCATAGCCTCTCCCAAAGAGACTTGGTTCATATCCTCTCCCAAAGAGAATTGGATCATATCCTCTCCCAAAGAGACTTGGTTCATATCCTCTCCCAAAGAGACTTGGTTCATATCCTCTCCCAAAGAGACTTGGTTCATAGCCTCTCCCAAAGAGACTTAGAACATAGCCTCTCCCAAAGAGACTTGGTTTATATCCTCTCCCAAAGAGACTTAGATCATATCCTCTCCCAAAGAGACTTAGATCATACCCTCTCCCAAAGAGAGTGGTTCATATCCTCTCCCAAAGAGACTTGGTTCATATCCTGTCCCAAAGAGAATTGGATCATACCCTCTCCCAAAGAGACTTGGATCATATCCTCTCCCAAAGAGACTTGGTTCATATCCCCTCCCAAAGAGAATTGATGCATAACCTCTCCCCATATCCTCTCCCAAATAGACTTGGTTCATATCCTCTCCCAAAGAGAATTGGATCAAAGCCTCTCCCAAAGAGACATGGTTCATATCCTCTCCCAAAGAGAATTGGATCATATCCTCTCCCAAAGAGACTTGGTTCATATCCCCTCCCAAAGAGAATTGATTCATATCCTCTCCCCATATCCTCTCCCAAAGATACTTAGATCATAGCCTCTCCCAAAGAGACTTGGTTCATATCCTCTCCCAAAGAGACTTGGATCATAGCCTCTCCCAAAGAGACTTGGATCATATCTCCCAAAGAGAATTGGATCATATCCCCTCCCAAAGAGACTTGGTTCATATCCTCTCCCAAAGAGACTTGGTTCATAGCCTCTCCCAAAGAGACTTGGTTTATATCCTCTCCCAAAGAGACTTAGATCATAGCCTCTCCCAAAGAGACTTGGTTTATATCCTCTCCCAATGAGACTTAGATAATATCCTCTCCCAAAGAGACTTAGATCATAGCCTCTCCCAAAGAGACTTGGTTCATATCCTCTCCCAAAGACACTTGGTTCTTGTCCTCTCCCAAAGAGAATTGGATCATATCCTCTCCCAAAGAGACTTAGATCATATCCTCTCTCAAAGAGACTTAGATCATAGCCTCTCCCAAAGAGACTTGGTTCATATCCTCTCCCAAAGAGAATTGGATCATATCCTCTCCCAAAGAGACTTGGTTCATATCCCCTCCCAAAGAGAATTGATTCATATCCTCTCCCCATATCCTCTCCCAAAGAGACTTGGATCATATCCTCTCCCTAAGAGAATTGGATCATATCCTCTCCCAAAGAGACTTGGTTCATAACCTCTCCCAAAGAGAATTGGATCATATCCTCTCCCAAAGAGACTTGGTTCATATCCCCTCCCAAAGATAATTGATTCTATCCTCTCCCCATAGCCTCTCCCAAAGAGACTTGGTTCATATCCTCTCCCAAAGAGACTTGGATCATAGCCTCACCTCATATCCTATCCTAAAGAGACTTGAATCATATCCTCTCTCAAAGAGACTTGGATCATAGCCTCTCCCAAAGAGACTTGGAGCATATCCTCTCCCAAAGATAATTGGTTCATATCCCCTCCCAAAGAGACTTGATTCATATTCCCTCCCAAAGAGACTTGGTTCATATCCCCTCCCAAAGAGACTTGGTTCATATCCCTTCCCAAAGAGACTTGATTCATATCCCTTCCCAAAGAGACTTGGTTCATATCCTCTCCCAAAGAGACTTGGATCATAGCCTCTCCTAAAGAGACTTGGAGCATATCCTCTCCCAAACAGAATTGGTTCATATCCCCTCCCTAAGAGACTTGATTCATATACCCTCCCAAAGAGACTTGGATCATAGCCTCTCCCAAAGTTGACTTGGATCATATCCTCTCCCAAAGAGACTTAGATCATATCCTCTCCCAAAGAGACTTGGATCATAGCCTCTCCCAAAGAGACTTGGATCATATCTCCCAAAGAGAATTGGATCATATCCCCTCCCAAAGAGACTTTGTTCATATCCTCTCCCAAAGAGACTTGGTTCATAGCCTCTCCCAAAGAGACTTGGTTCATAGCCTCTCCCAAAGAGACTTGGTTCATATCCTCACACAAAGAGACTTGGTTTATATCCTCTCCCAAAGAGACTTAGATCATATCCTCTCCCAAAGAGACTTAGATCATAGCCTCTCCCAAAGAGACTTGGTTCATATCCTCTCCCAAAGAGAATTGGATCATATCCTCTCCCAAAGAGACTTGGTTCATATCCTGTCCCAAAGAGAATTGGATCATACCCTCTCCCAAAGAGACTTAGATCATATCCTCTCCCAAAAAGACTTAGATCATAGCCTCTCCCAAAGAGACTTGGTTCATATCCTCTCCCAAAGAGAATTGGATCATATCCTCTCCCAAAGAGACTTGGTTCATATCCCCTCCCAAAGAGAATTGATGCATAACCTCTCCCCATATCCTCTCCCAAAGAGACTTGGATCATATCCTCTCCCAAAGAGAATTGGATCAAAGCCTCTCCCAAAGAGACTTGGTTCATATCCTCTCCCAAAGAGAATTGGATCATATTATCTCCCAAAGAGACTTGGTTCATATCCCCTCCCAAAGAGAATTGATTCATATCCTCTCCCCATATCCTCTCCCAAAGAGACTTGGATCATATCCTCTCCCAAAGAGAATTTTATCATTCCTCTCCCAAAGAGACTTGGTTCATATCCTCTCCCAAAGAGACTTGGTTCATGTCCTCTCCCAAAGAGACTTGGTTCATATCCCCTCCCAAAGAGAATTGATTCATAACCTCTCCCCAAAGCCTCTCCCAAAGAGACTTGGATCATAGCCTCTCCCAAAGAGACGTGGAACATATCCTCTCCTCATATCCTCTCCTAAAGAGACTTGGATCATATCCTCTCTCAAAGAGACTTGGATTATAGCTTCTCCCAAAGAGACTTAGATCATAGCCTCTCCCAAAGAGACTTGGAGCATATCCTCTCTCAAAGAGAATTGGTTCATTTCCCCTCCCAAAGAGACTTGATTCATATCCCCTCCCAAAGAGACTTGGTTCATATCCCCTCCCAAAGAGACTTGGTTCATATCCCCTCCCAAAGAGACTTGATTCATATCCCCTCCCAAAGAGACTTGGTTCATATCCTCTCCCAAAGAGACTTGGATCATAGCCTCTCCCAAAGAGACTTGGAGCATATCCTCTCCCAAAGAGAATTGGTTCATATCCCCTCCCAAAGAGACTTGATTCATATACTCTCCCAAAGAGACTTTCATCATATCCTCTCCCAAAGAGACTTGGATCATATCCTTTCCAAAAGATACTTGGATCATATCCTCTCCCAAACAGACTTGCTTCATATCCCCTCCCAAAGAGACTTGGATCATAGCCTCTCCCAAAGTGACTTGGATCATATCCTCTCCCAAAGAGACTTAGATCATATCCTCTTCCAAAGAGACTTGGATCATAGCCTCTCCCAAAGAGACTTGGATCATATCTCCCAAAGAGAATTGGATCATATCCCCTCCCAAAGAGACTTGGTTCATATCCTCTCCCAAAGAGACTTGGTTCATAGCCTCTCCCAAAGAGACTTGGTTCATAGCCTCTCCCAAAGAGACTTAGATCATATCCTCTCCCAAAGAGACTTAGATCATAGCCTCTCCCAAAGAGACTTGGTTCATATCCCCTCCCAAAGAGAATTGATTCATATCCTCTCCCCATATCCTCTCCCAAAGAGACTTGGAACATATCCTCTCCTCATATCCTCTCCTAAAGAGGCTTGCATCATATCCTCTCTCAAAGAGACTTGGATCAAAGCCTCTCCCAAAGAGACTTGGTTCATATCCTCTCCCAAAGAGACTTGGTTCATATCCTGTCCCAAAGAGAATTGGATCATACCCTCTCCCAAAGAGACTTGGATCATATCCTCTCCCAAAGAGACTTTGTTCATATCCCCTCCCAAAGAGAATTGATGCATAACCTCTCCCCATATCCTCTCCCAAAGAGACTTGGTTCATATCCTCTCCCAAAGAGAATTGGATAAAAGCCTCTCCCAAAGAGACATGGTTCATATCCTCTCCCAAAGAGAATTGGATCATATCCTCTCCCAAAGAGACTTGGTTCATATCCCCTCCCAAAGAGAATTGATTCATATCCTCTCCCCATATCCTCTCCCAAAGATACTTAGATCATAGCCTCTCCCAAAGAGACTTGGTTCATATCCTCTCCCAAAGAGACTTGGATCATAGCCTCTCCCAAAGAGACTTAGATCATAGCCTCTCCCAAAGAGACTTGGAGCATATCCTCTCCCAAAGAGAATTGGATCATATTCTCTCCCAAAGAGACTTGGTTCATATCCCCTCCCAAAGAGAATTGATTCATAACCTCTCCCCATATCCTCTCCCAAAGAGACTTAGATCATAGCCTCTCCCAAAGAGACTTGGTTCATATCCCCTCCCAAAGAGAATTGATTCATAACCTCTCCCCATATCCTCTCCCAAAGAGACTTAGATCATAGCCTCTCCCAAAGAGACTTGGTTCATATCCTCTCCCAAAGAGAATTGGATCATATCCTCTCCCAAAGAGACTTGGTTCATATCCTCTCCCAAAGAGACTTGGTTCATATCCTCTCCCAAAGAGACTTGGTTCATATCCTCTCCCAAAGAGACTTAGAACATAGCCTCTCCCAAAGAGACTTGGTTTATATCCTCTCCCAAAGAGACTTAGATCATATCCTCTCCCAAAGAGACTTAGATCATACCCTCTCCCAAAGAGAGTGGTTCATATCCTCTCCCAAAGAGACTTGGTTCATATCCTGTCCCAAAGAGAATTGGATCATACCCTCTCCCAAAGAGACTTGGATCAAAGCCTCTCCCAAAGAGACTTGGTTCATATCCCCTCCCAAAGAGAATTGATGCATAACCTCTCCCCATATCCTCTCCCAAATAGACTTGGTTCATATCCTCTCCCAAAGAGAATTGGATCAAAGCCTCTCCCAAAGAGACATGGTTCATATCCTCTCCCAAAGAGAATTGGATCATATCCTCTCCCAAAGAGACTTGGTTCATATCCCCTCCCAAAGAGAATTGATTCATATCCTCTCCCCATATCCTCTCCCAAAGATACTTAGATCATAGCCTCTCCCAAAGAGTCTTGGTTCATATCCTCTCCCAAAGAGACTTGGTTCATAGCCTCTCCCAAAGAGACTTGGATCATATCTCCCAAAGAGAATTGGATCATATCCCCTCCCAAAGAGACTTGGTTCATATCCTCTCCCAAAGAGACTTGGTTCATAGCCTCTCCCAAAGAGACTTGGTTTATATCCTCTCCCAAAGAGACTTAGATCATAGCCTCTCCCAAAGAGACTTGGTTTATATCCTCTCCCAATGAGACTTAGATAATATCCTCTCCCAAAGAGACTTAGATCATAGCCTCTCCCAAAGAGACTTGGTTCATATCCTCTCCCAAAGACACTTGGTTCTTGTCCTCTCCCAAAGAGAATTGGATCATATCCTCTCCCAAAGAGACTTAGATCATATCCTCTCTCAAAGAGACTTAGATCATAGCCTCTCCCAAAGAGACTTGGTTCATATCCTCTCCCAAAGAGAATTGGATCATATCCTCTCCCAAAGAGACTTGGTTCATATCCCCTCCCAAAGAGAATTGATTCATATCCTCTCCCCATATCCTCTCCCAAAGAGACTTGGATCATATCCTCTCCCTAAGAGAATTGGATCATATCCTCTCCCAAAGAGACTTGGTTCATAACCTCTCCCAAAGAGACTTGGTTCATATCCTCTCCCAAAGAGACTTGGTTCATATCCCCTCCCAAAGATAATTGATTCTATCCTCTCCCCATAGCCTCTCCCAAAGAGACTTGGTTCATATCCTCTCCCAAAGAGACTTGGATCATAGCCTCACCTCATATCCTATCCTAAAGAGACTTGAATCATATCCTCTCTCAAAGAGACTTGGATCATAGCCTCTCCCAAAGAGACTTGGAGCATATCCTCTCCCAAAGATAATTGGTTCATATCCCCTCCCAAAGAGACTTGATTCATATTCCCTCCCAAAGAGACTTGGTTCATATCCCCTCCCAAAGAGACTTGGTTCATATCCCTTCCCAAAGAGACTTGATTCATATCCCTTCCCAAAGAGACTTGGTTCATATCCTCTCCCAAAGAGACTTGGATCATAGCCTCTCCTAAAGAGACTTGGAGCATATCCTCTCCCAAACAGAATTGGTTCATATCCCCTCCCTAAGAGACTTGATTCATATACCCTCCCAAAGAGACTTGGATCATAGCCTCTCCCAAAGTTGACTTGGATCATATCTTCTCCCAAAGAGACTTAGATCATATCCTCTCCCAAAGAGACTTGGATCATAGCCTCTCCCAAAGAGACTTGGATCATATCTCCCAAAGAGAATTGGATCATATCCCCTCCCAAAGAGACTTTGTTCATATCCTCTCCCAAAGAGACTTGGTTCATAGCCTCTCCCAAAGAGACTTGGTTCATAGCCTCTCCCAAAGAGACTTGGTTCATATCCTCACACAAAGAGACTTGGTTTATATCCTCTCCCAAAGAGACTTAGATCATATCCTCTCCCAAAGAGACTTAGATCATAGCCTCTCCCAAAGAGACTTGGTTCATATCCTCTCCCAAAGAGAATTGGATCATATCCTCTCCCAAAGAGACTTGGTTCATATCCTGTCCCAAAGAGAATTGGATCATACCCTCTCCCAAAGAGACTTAGATCATAGCCTCTCCCAAAGAGACTTGGTTCATATCCTCTCCCAAAGAGAATTGGATCATATCCTCTCCCAAAGAGACTTGGTTCATATCCCCTCCCAAAGAGAATTGATGCATAACCTCTCCCCATATCCTCTCCCAAAGAGACTTGGATCATATCCTCTCCCAAAGAGAATTGGATCAAAGCCTCTCCCAAAGAGACTTGGTTCATATCCTCTCCCAAAGAGAATTGGATCATATTATCTCCCAAAGAGACTTGGTTCATATCCCCTCCCAAAGAGAATTGATTCATATCCTCTCCCCATATCCTCTCCCAAAGAGACTTGGATCATATCCTCTCCCAAAGAGAATTTTATCATTCCTCTCCCAAAGAGACTTGGTTCATATCCTCTCCCAAAGAGACTTGGTTCATGTCCTCTCCCAAAGAGACTTGGTTCATATCCCCTCCCAAAGAGAATTGATTCATAACCTCTCCCCAAAGCCTCTCCCAAAGAGACTTGGATCATAGCCTCTCCCAAAGAGACGTGGAACATATCCTCTCCTCATATCCTCTCCTAAAGAGACTTGGATCATATCCTCTCTCAAAGAGACTTGGATTATAGCTTCTCCCAAAGAGACTTAGATCATAGCCTCTCCCAAAGAGACTTGGAGCATATCCTCTCTCAAAGAGAATTGGTTCATTTCCCCTCCCAAAGAGACTTGATTCATATCCCCTCCCAAAGAGACTTGGTTCATATCCCCTCCCAAAGAGACTTGGTTCATATCCCCTCCCAAAGAGACTTGATTCATATCCCCTCCCAAAGAGACTTGGTTCATATCCTCTCCCAAAGAGACTTGGATCATAGCCTCTCCCAAAGAGACTTGGAGCATATCCTCTCCCAAAGAGAATTGGTTCATATCCCCTCCCAAAGAGACTTGATTCATATACTCTCCCAAAGAGACTTTCATCATATCCTCTCCCAAAGAGACTTGGATCATATCCTTTCCAAAAGATACTTGGATCATATCCTCTCCCAAACAGACTTGCTTCATATCCCCTCCCAAAGAGACTTGGATCATAGCCTCTCCCAAAGTGACTTGGATCATATCCTCTCCCAAAGAGACTTAGATCATATCCTCTTCCAAAGAGACTTGGATCATAGCCTCTCCCAAAGAGACTTGGATCATATCTCCCAAAGAGAATTGGATCATATCCCCTCCCAAAGAGACTTGGTTCATATCCTCTCCCAAAGAGACTTGGTTCATAGCCTCTCCCAAAGTTGACTTGGATCATATCCTCTCCCAAAGAGACTTAGATCATATCCTCTCCCAAAGAGACTTGGATCATAGCCTCTCCCAAAGAGACTTGGATCATATCTCCCAAAGAGAATTGGATCATATCCCCTCCCAAAGAGACTTTGTTCATATCCTCTCCCAAAGAGACTTGGTTCATAGCCTCTCCCAAAGAGACTTGGTTCATAGCCTCTCCCAAAGAGACTTGGTTCATATCCTCACACAAAGAGACTTGGTTTATATCCTCTCCCAAAGAGACTTAGATCATATCCTCTCCCAAAGAGACTTAGATCATAGCCTCTCCCAAAGAGACTTGGTTCATATCCTCTCCCAAAGAGAATTGGATCATATCCTCTCCCAAAGAGACTTGGTTCATATCCTGTCCCAAAGAGAATTGGATCATACCCTCTCCCAAAGAGACTTAGATCATATCCTCTCCCAAAAAGACTTAGATCATAGCCTCTCCCAAAGAGACTTGGTTCATATCCTCTCCCAAAGAGAATTGGATCATATCCTCTCCCAAAGAGACTTGGTTCATATCCCCTCCCAAAGAGAATTGATGCATAACCTCTCCCCATATCCTCTCCCAAAGAGACTTGGATCATATCCTCTCCCAAAGAGAATTGGATCAAAGCCTCTCCCAAAGAGACTTGGTTCATATCCTCTCCCAAAGAGAATTGGATCATATTATCTCCCAAAGAGACTTGGTTCATATCCCCTCCCAAAGAGAATTGATTCATATCCTCTCCCCATATCCTCTCCCAAAGAGACTTGGATCATATCCTCTCCCAAAGAGAATTTTATCATTCCTCTCCCAAAGAGACTTGGTTCATATCCTCTCCCAAAGAGACTTGGTTCATGTCCTCTCCCAAAGAGACTTGGTTCATATCCCCTCCCAAAGAGAATTGATTCATAACCTCTCCCCAAAGCCTCTCCCAAAGAGACTTGGATCATAGCCTCTCCCAAAGAGACGTGGAACATATCCTCTCCTCATATCCTCTCCTAAAGAGACTTGGATCATATCCTCTCTCAAAGAGACTTGGATTATAGCTTCTCCCAAAGAGACTTAGATCATAGCCTCTCCCAAAGAGACTTGGAGCATATCCTCTCTCAAAGAGAATTGGTTCATTTCCCCTCCCAAAGAGACTTGATTCATATCCCCTCCCAAAGAGACTTGGTTCATATCCCCTCCCAAAGAGACTTGGTTCATATCCCCTCCCAAAGAGACTTGATTCATATCCCCTCCCAAAGAGACTTGGTTCATATCCTCTCCCAAAGAGACTTGGATCATAGCCTCTCCCAAAGAGACTTGGAGCATATCCTCTCCCAAAGAGAATTGGTTCATATCCCCTCCCAAAGAGACTTGATTCATATACTCTCCCAAAGAGACTTTCATCATATCCTCTCCCAAAGAGACTTGGATCATATCCTTTCCAAAAGATACTTGGATCATATCCTCTCCCAAACAGACTTGCTTCATATCCCCTCCCAAAGAGACTTGGATCATAGCCTCTCCCAAAGTGACTTGGATCATATCCTCTCCCAAAGAGACTTAGATCATATCCTCTTCCAAAGAGACTTGGATCATAGCCTCTCCCAAAGAGACTTGGATCATATCTCCCAAAGAGAATTGGATCATATCCCCTCCCAAAGAGACTTGGTTCATATCCTCTCCCAAAGAGACTTGGTTCATAGCCTCTCCCAAAGAGACTTGGTTCATAGCCTCTCCCAAAGAGACTTAGATCATATCCTCTCCCAAAGAGACTTAGATCATAGCCTCTCCCAAAGAGACTTGGTTCATATCCCCTCCCAAAGAGAATTGATTCATATCCTCTCCCCATATCCTCTCCCAAAGAGACTTGGAACATATCCTCTCCTCATATCCTCTCCTAAAGAGGCTTGCATCATATCCTCTCTCAAAGAGACTTGGATCAAAGCCTCTCCCAAAGAGACTTGGTTCATATCCTCTCCCAAAGAGACTTAGATCATATCCTCTCCCAAAGAGACTTAGATCATACCCTCTCCCAAAGAGAGTGGTTCATATCCTCTCCCAAAGAGACTTGGTTCATATCCTGTCCCAAAGAGAATTGGATCATACCCTCTCCCAAAGAGACTTGGATCATATCCTCTCCCAAAGAGACTTTGTTCATATCCCCTCCCAAAGAGAATTGATGCATAACCTCTCCCCATATCCTCTCCCAAAGAGACTTGGTTCATATCCTCTCCCAAAGAGAATTGGATCAAAGCCTCTCCCAAAGAGACATGGTTCATATCCTCTCCCAAAGAGAATTGGATCATATCCTCTCCCAAAGAGACTTGGTTCATATCCCCTCCCAAAGAGAATTGATTCATATCCTCTCCCCATATCCTCTCCCAAAGATACTTAGATCATAGCCTCTCCCAAAGAGACTTGGTTCATATCCTCTCCCAAAGAGACTTGGATCATAGCCTCTCCCAAAGAGACTTAGATCATAGCCTCTCCCAAAGAGACTTGGAGCATATCCTCTCCCAAAGAGAATTGGATCATATTCTCTCCCAAAGAGACTTGGTTCATATCCCCTCCCAAAGAGAATTGATTCATAACCTCTCCCCATATCCTCTCCCAAAGAGACTTAGATCATAGCCTCTCCCAAAGAGACTTGGTTCATATCCCCTCCCAAAGAGAATTGATTCATAACCTCTCCCCATATCCTCTCCCAAAGAGACTTAGATCATAGCCTCTCCCAAAGAGACTTGGTTCATATCCTCTCCCAAAGAGAATTGGATCATATCCTCTCCCAAAGAGACTTGGTTCATATCCTCTCCCAAAGAGACTTGGTTCATATCCTCTCCCAAAGAGACTTGGTTCATATCCTCTCCCAAAGAGACTTAGAACATAGCCTCTCCCAAAGAGACTTGGTTTATATCCTCTCCCAAAGAGACTTAGATCATATCCTCTCCCAAAGAGACTTAGATCATACCCTCTCCCAAAGAGAGTGGTTCATATCCTCTCCCAAAGAGACTTGGTTCATATCCTGTCCCAAAGAGAATTGGATCATACCCTCTCCCAAAGAGACTTGGATCAAAGCCTCTCCCAAAGAGACTTGGTTCATATCCCCTCCCAAAGAGAATTGATGCATAACCTCTCCCCATATCCTCTCCCAAATAGACTTGGTTCATATCCTCTCCCAAAGAGAATTGGATCAAAGCCTCTCCCAAAGAGACATGGTTCATATCCTCTCCCAAAGAGAATTGGATCATATCCTCTCCCAAAGAGACTTGGTTCATATCCCCTCCCAAAGAGAATTGATTCATATCCTCTCCCCATATCCTCTCCCAAAGATACTTAGATCATAGCCTCTCCCAAAGAGTCTTGGTTCATATCCTCTCCCAAAGAGACTTGGTTCATAGCCTCTCCCAAAGAGACTTGGATCATATCTCCCAAAGAGAATTGGATCATATCCCCTCCCAAAGAGACTTGGTTCATATCCTCTCCCAAAGAGACTTGGTTCATAGCCTCTCCCAAAGAGACTTGGTTTATATCCTCTCCCAAAGAGACTTAGATCATAGCCTCTCCCAAAGAGACTTGGTTTATATCCTCTCCCAATGAGACTTAGATAATATCCTCTCCCAAAGAGACTTAGATCATAGCCTCTCCCAAAGAGACTTGGTTCATATCCTCTCCCAAAGACACTTGGTTCTTGTCCTCTCCCAAAGAGAATTGGATCATATCCTCTCCCAAAGAGACTTAGATCATATCCTCTCTCAAAGAGACTTAGATCATAGCCTCTCCCAAAGAGACTTGGTTCATATCCTCTCCCAAAGAGAATTGGATCATATCCTCTCCCAAAGAGACTTGGTTCATATCCCCTCCCAAAGAGAATTGATTCATATCCTCTCCCCATATCCTCTCCCAAAGAGACTTGGATCATATCCTCTCCCTAAGAGAATTGGATCATATCCTCTCCCAAAGAGACTTGGTTCATAACCTCTCCCAAAGAGACTTGGTTCATATCCTCTCCCAAAGAGACTTGGTTCATATCCCCTCCCAAAGATAATTGATTCTATCCTCTCCCCATAGCCTCTCCCAAAGAGACTTGGTTCATATCCTCTCCCAAAGAGACTTGGATCATAGCCTCACCTCATATCCTATCCTAAAGAGACTTGAATCATATCCTCTCTCAAAGAGACTTGGATCATAGCCTCTCCCAAAGAGACTTGGAGCATATCCTCTCCCAAAGATAATTGGTTCATATCCCCTCCCAAAGAGACTTGATTCATATTCCCTCCCAAAGAGACTTGGTTCATATCCCCTCCCAAAGAGACTTGGTTCATATCCCTTCCCAAAGAGACTTGATTCATATCCCTTCCCAAAGAGACTTGGTTCATATCCTCTCCCAAAGAGACTTGGATCATAGCCTCTCCTAAAGAGACTTGGAGCATATCCTCTCCCAAACAGAATTGGTTCATATCCCCTCCCTAAGAGACTTGATTCATATACCCTCCCAAAGAGACTTGGATCATAGCCTCTCCCAAAGTTGACTTGGATCATATCTTCTCCCAAAGAGACTTAGATCATATCCTCTCCCAAAGAGACTTAGATCATAGCCTCTCCCAAAGAGACTTGGTTCATATCCTCTCCCAAAGAGAATTGGATCATATCCTCTCCCAAAGAGACTTGGTTCATATCCTGTCCCAAAGAGAATTGGATCATACCCTCTCCCAAAGAGACTTAGATCATAGCCTCTCCCAAAGAGACTTGGTTCATATCCTCTCCCAAAGAGAATTGGATCATATCCTCTCCCAAAGAGACTTGGTTCATATCCCCTCCCAAAGAGAATTGATGCATAACCTCTCCCCATATCCTCTCCCAAAGAGACTTGGATCATATCCTCTCCCAAAGAGAATTGGATCAAAGCCTCTCCCAAAGAGACTTGGTTCATATCCTCTCCCAAAGAGAATTGGATCATATTATCTCCCAAAGAGACTTGGTTCATATCCCCTCCCAAAGAGAATTGATTCATATCCTCTCCCCATATCCTCTCCCAAAGAGACTTGGATCATATCCTCTCCCAAAGAGAATTTTATCATTCCTCTCCCAAAGAGACTTGGTTCATATCCTCTCCCAAAGAGACTTGGTTCATGTCCTCTCCCAAAGAGACTTGGTTCATATCCCCTCCCAAAGAGAATTGATTCATAACCTCTCCCCAAAGCCTCTCCCAAAGAGACTTGGATCATAGCCTCTCCCAAAGAGACGTGGAACATATCCTCTCCTCATATCCTCTCCTAAAGAGACTTGGATCATATCCTCTCTCAAAGAGACTTGGATTATAGCTTCTCCCAAAGAGACTTAGATCATAGCCTCTCCCAAAGAGACTTGGAGCATATCCTCTCTCAAAGAGAATTGGTTCATTTCCCCTCCCAAAGAGACTTGATTCATATCCCCTCCCAAAGAGACTTGGTTCATATCCCCTCCCAAAGAGACTTGGTTCATATCCCCTCCCAAAGAGACTTGATTCATATCCCCTCCCAAAGAGACTTGGTTCATATCCTCTCCCAAAGAGACTTGGATCATAGCCTCTCCCAAAGAGACTTGGAGCATATCCTCTCCCAAAGAGAATTGGTTCATATCCCCTCCCAAAGAGACTTGATTCATATACTCTCCCAAAGAGACTTTCATCATATCCTCTCCCAAAGAGACTTGGATCATATCCTTTCCAAAAGATACTTGGATCATATCCTCTCCCAAACAGACTTGCTTCATATCCCCTCCCAAAGAGACTTGGATCATAGCCTCTCCCAAAGTGACTTGGATCATATCCTCTCCCAAAGAGACTTAGATCATATCCTCTTCCAAAGAGACTTGGATCATAGCCTCTCCCAAAGAGACTTGGATCATATCTCCCAAAGAGAATTGGATCATATCCCCTCCCAAAGAGACTTGGTTCATATCCTCTCCCAAAGAGACTTGGTTCATAGCCTCTCCCAAAGAGACTTGGTTCATAGCCTCTCCCAAAGAGACTTAGATCATATCCTCTCCCAAAGAGACTTAGATCATAGCCTCTCCCAAAGAGACTTGGTTCATATCCCCTCCCAAAGAGAATTGATTCATATCCTCTCCCCATATCCTCTCCCAAAGAGACTTGGAACATATCCTCTCCTCATATCCTCTCCTAAAGAGGCTTGCATCATATCCTCTCTCAAAGAGACTTGGATCAAAGCCTCTCCCAAAGAGACTTGGTTCATATCCTCTCCCAAAGAGAATTGGATCATATCCTCTCCCAAAGAGACTTGGTTCATATCCTCTCCCAAAGAGACTTGGTTCATATCCCCTCCCAAAGAGAATTGATGCATAACCTCTCCCCATATCCTCTCCCAAAGAGACTTGGATCATATCCTCTCCCAAAGAGAATTGGATCAAAGCCTCTCCCAAAGAGACTTAGATTATATCCTCTCCCAAAGAGACTTGGAGCACATCCTCTCCCAAAGAGACTTGGTTCATATCCCCTCCCAAAGAGAATTGATTCATATCCTCTCCCCATATCCTCTCCCAAAGAGAGTTAGATCATATCCTCTCCCAAAGAGACTTGGATTATAGCCTCTCCCAAAGAGACTTGGATCATATCTCCCAAAGAGAATTGGATCATATCCCCTACCAAAGAGACTTGGTTCATATCCTCTCCCAAAGAGACTTGGTTCATATCCTCTCCCAAAGAGACTTGGATCATAGCCTCTCCCAAAGAGACTTGGAACATATCCTCTCCTCATATCCTCTCCTAAAGAGGCTTGCATCATATTCTCTCTCAAACAGACTTGGATCATAGCCTCTCCCAAAGAGACTTAGATCATAGCCTCTCCCAAAGAGAATTGGATAAAATCCTCTCCCAAAGAGACTTGGTTCATATCCCCTCCCAAAGAGAATTGATTCATATCCTCTCCCCATATCCTCTCCCAAAGAGACTTAGATCATAGCCTCTCCCAAAGAGACTTGGTTCATATCCTCTCCCAAAGAGACTTGGAACATATCCTCTCCTCATATCCTCTCCCAAAGAGACTTAGATCATATCCTCTCCCAAAGAGACTTGGATCATATCTCCCAAAGAGAATTGGATCATATCCCCTCCCAAAGAGACTTGGTTCATATCCTCTCCCAAAGAGACTTGGTTCATAGCCTCTCCCCAAAGAGGACTCTGGTTTATATCCTCTCCCAAAGAGACTTAGATCATACCCTCTCCCAAAGAGACTTGGATCATATCCTCTCACAAAGAGACTTGGTTCATGTCCTCTCCCAAAGAGAATTGGATCATATCCTCTCCCAAAGAGACTTAGATCATAGCCTCTCCCAAAGAGACTTGGTTCATATCCTCTCCCAAAGAGAATTGGATCATATTATCTCCCAAAGAGACTTGGTTCATATCCCCTCCCAAAGAGAATTGATTCATATCCTCTCCCCATATCCTCTCCCAAAGAGACTTGGATCATATCCTCTCCCAAAGAGAATTTGATCATTCCTCTCCCAAAGAGACTTGGTTCATATCCTCTCCCAAAGAGAATTGGATCATATCCTCTCCCAAAGAGACTTGGTTCATATCCCCTCCCAAAGAGAATTGATTCATAACCTCTCCCCATAGCCTCTCCCAAAGAGACTTGGATCATAGCCTCTCCCAAAGAGACTTTGATCATATCCTCTCCCAAAGAGACTTGGTTCATGTCCTCTCCCAAAGAGAATTGGATCATATCCTCTCCCAAAGAGACTTAGATCATAGCCTCTCCCAAAGAGACTTGGTTCATATCCTCTCCCAAAGAGAATTGGATCATATTATCTCCCAAAGAGACTTGGTTCATATCCCCTCCCAAAGAGAATTGATTCATATCCTCTCCCCATATCCTCTCCCAAAGAGACTGGGATCATATCCTCTCCCAAAGAGAATTTGATCATTCCTCTCCCAAAGAGACTTGGTTCATATCCTCTCCCAAAGAGAATTGGATCATATCCTCTCCCAAAGAGACTTGGTTCATATCCCCTCCCAAAGAGAATTGATTCATAACCTCTCCCCATAGCCTCTCCCAAAGAGACTTGGATCATAGCCTCTCCCAAAGAGACGTGGAACATATCCTCTCCTCATAGCCTCTCCCAAAGAGACTTGGAGCATATCCTCTCCCAAAGAGAATTGGTTCATTTCCCCTCCCAAAGAGACTTGATTCATATCCTCTCCCAAAGAGACTTGGATCATAGCCTCTCCCAAAGAGACTTTGATCATATCCTCTCCCAAAGAGACTTGGTTCATGTCCTCTCCCAAAGAGAATTGGATCATATCCTCTCCCAAAGAGACTTAGATCATAGCCTCTCCCAAAGAGACTTGGTTCATATCCTCTCCCAAAGAGAATTGGATCATATTATCTCCCAAAGAGACTTGGTTCATATCCCCTCCCAAAGAGAATTGATTCATATCCTCTCCCCATATCCTCTCCCAAAGAGACTGGGATCATATCCTCTCCCAAAGAGAATTTGATCATTCCTCTCCCAAAGAGACTTGGTTCATATCCTCTCCCAAAGAGAATTGGATCATATCCTCTCCCAAAGAGACTTGGTTCATATCCCCTCCCAAAGAGAATTGATTCATAACCTCTCCCCATAGCCTCTCCCAAAGAGACTTGGATCATAGCCTCTCCCAAAGAGACGTGGAACATATCCTCTCCTCATAGCCTCTCCCAAAGAGACTTGGAGCATATCCTCTCCCAAAGAGAATTGGTTCATTTCCCCTCCCAAAGAGACTTGATTCATATCCTCTCCCAAAGAGACTTGGATCATAGCCTCTCCCAAAGAGACTTGGAGCATATCCTCTCCCAAAGAGAATTGGTTCATATCCCCTCCCAAAGAGACTTGATTCATATCCTCTCCCAAAGAGACTTGGATCATATCCTTTCCAAAAGAGACTTGGATCATATCCTCTCCCAAACAGACTTGCTTCATATCCCCTCCCAAAGAGACTTGGATCATAGCCTCTCCCAAAGTGACTTGGATCAAAGCCTCTCCCAAAGAGACTTAGATCATATCCTCTCCCAAAGAGACTTGGATCATAGCCTCTCCCAAAGAGACTTGGATCATATCTCCCAAAGAGAATTGGATCATATCCCCTCCCAAAGAGACTTGGTTCATATCCTCTCCCAAAGAGACTTGGTTCATAGCCTCTCCCAAAGAGACTTGGTTCATATCCTCTCCCAAAGAGACTTAGATCATATCCTCTCCCAAAGAGACTTAGATCATAGCCTCTCCCAAAGAGACTTGGTTCATATCCTCTCCCAAAGAGAATTGGATCATATCCTCTCCCAAAGAGACTTGGTTCATATCCTCTCCCAAAGAGACATGGTTCATATCCTCTCCCAAAGAGAATTGGATCATATCCTCTCCCAAAGAGACTTGGTTCATATCCCCTCCCAAAGAGAATTGATTCATATCCTCTCCCCATATCCTCTCCCAAAGATACTTAGATCATAGCCTCTCCCAAAGAGACTTGGTTCATATCCTCTCCCAAAGAGACTTGGATCATAGCCTCTCCCAAAGAGACTTAGATCATAGCCTCTCCCAAAGAGACTTGGAGCATATCCTCTCCCAAAGAGAATTGGATCATATTCTCTCCCAAAGAGACTTGGTTCATAGCCCCTCCCAAAGAGAATTGATTCATAACCTCTCCCCATATCCTCTCCCAAAGAGACTTAGATCATAGCCTCTCCCAAAGAGACTTGGTTCATATCCCCTCCCAAAGAGACTTGGTTCATATCCTCTCCCAAAGAGACTTGGATCATAGCCTCTCCCAAAGAGACTTGGATCATATCTCCCAAAGAGAATTGGATCATATCCCCTCCCAAAGAGACTTGGTTCATATCCTCTCCCAAAGAGACTTGGTTCATAGCCTCTCCCAAAGAGACTTGGTTTATATCCTCTCCCAAAGAGACTTAGATCATAGCCTCTCCCAAAGAGACTTGGTTTATATCCTCTCCCAATGAGACTTAGATCATATCCTCTCCCAAAGAGACTTAGATCATAGCCTCTCCCAAAGAGACTTGGTTCATATCCTCTCCCAAAGACACTTGGTTCTTGTCCTCTCCCAAAGAGAATTGGATCATATCCTCTCCCAAAGAGACTTAGATCATATCCTCTCTCAAAGAGACTTAGATCATAGCCTCTACCAAAGAGACTTGGTTCATATCCTCTCCCAAAGAGAATTGGATCATATCCTCTCCCAAAGAGACTTGGTTCATATCCCCTCCCAAAGAGAATTGATTCATATCCTCTCCCCATATCCTCTCACAAAGAGACTTGGATCATATCCTCTCCCTAAGAGAATTGGATCAAAGCCTCTCCCAAAGAGACTTGGTTCATAACCTCTCCCAAAGAGAATTGGATCATATCCTCTCCCAAAGAGACTTGGTTCATATCCCCTCCCAAAGATAATTGATTCTATCCTCTCCCCATAGCCTCTCCCAAAGAGACTTGGTTCATATCCTCTCCCAAAGAGACTTGGATCATAGCCTCACCTCATATCCTATCCTAAAGAGACTTGAATCATATCCTCTCTCAAAGAGACTTGGATCATAGCCTCTCCCAAAGAGACTTGGAGCATATCCTCTCCCAAAGATAATTGGTTCATATCCCCTCCCAAAGAGACTTGATTCATATTCCCTCCCAAAGAGACTTGGTTCATATCCCCTCCCAAAGAGACTTGGTTCATATCCCCTCCCAAAGAGACTTGATTAATATCCCTTCCCAAAGAGACTTGGTTCATATCCTCTCCCAAAGAGACTTGGATCATAGCCTCTCCTAAAGAGACTTGGAGCATATCCTCTCCCAAACAGAATTGGTTCATATCCCCTCCCAAAGAGACTTGATTCATATACCCTCCCAAAGAGACTTGGATCATAGCCTCTCCCAAAGTTGACTTGGATCATATCCTCTCCCAAAGAGACTTAGATCATATCCTCTCCCAAAGAGACTTGGATCATAGCCTCTCCCAAAGAGACTTGGATCATATCTCCCAAAGAGAATTGGATCATATCCCCTCCCAAAGAGACTTTGTTCATATCCTCTCCCAAAGAGACTTGGTTCATAGCCTCTCACGAAGAGACTTGGTTCAAAGCCTCTCCCAAAGAGACTTGGTTCATATCCTCACACAAAGAGACTTGGTTTATATCCTCTCCCAAAGAGACTTAGATCATATCCTCTCCCAAAGAGACTTAGATCATAGCCTCTCCCAAAGAGACTTGGTTCATATCCTCTCCCAAAGAGAATTGGATCATATCCTCTCCCAAAGAGACTTGATTCATATCCTGTCCCAAAGAGAATTGGATCATATTATCTCCCAAAGAGACTTGGTTCATATCCCCTCCCAAAGAGAATTTGATCATTCCTCTCCCAAAGAGACTTGGTTCATATCCTCTCCCAAAGAGAATTGGATCATATCCTCTCCCAAAGAGACTTGGTTCATATCCCCTCCCAAAGAGAATTGATTCATAACCTCTCCCCATAGCCTCTCCCAAAGAGACTTGGATCATAGCCTCTCCCAAAGAGACTTTGATCATATCCTCTCCCAAAGAGACTTGGTTCATGTCCTCTCCCAAAGAGAATTGGATCATATGCTCTCCCAAAGAGACTTAGATCATAGCCTCTCCCAAAGAGACTTGGTTCATATCCTCTCCCAAAGAGAATTGGATCATATTATCTCCCAAAGAGACTTGGTTCATATCCCCTCCCAAAGAGAATTGATTCATATCCTCTCCCCATATCCTCTCCCAAAGAGACTGGGATCATATCCTCTCCCAAAGAGAATTTGATCATTCCTCTCCCAAAGAGACTTGGTTCATATCCTCTCCCAAAGAGAATTGGATCATATCCTCTCCCAAAGAGACTTGGTTCATATCCCCTCCCAAAGAGAATTGATTCATAACCTCTCCCCATAACCTCTCCCAAAGAGACTTGGATCATAGCCTCTCCCAAAGAGACGTGGAACATATCCTCTCCTCATTTCCTCTCCCAAAGAGACTTGGAGCATATCCTCTCCCAAAGAGAATTGGTTCATTTCCCCTCCCAAAGAGACTTGATTCATATCCTCTCCCAAAGAGACTTGGATCATAGCCTCTCCCAAAGAGACTTGGAGCATATCCTCTCCCAAAGAGAATTGGTTCATATCCCCTCCCAAAGAGACTTGATTCATATCCTCTCCCAAAGAGACTTGGATCATATCCTTTCCAAAAGAGACTTGGATCATATCCTCTCCCAAAGAGACTTGGATCATAGCCTCTCCCAAAGAGACTTGGAGCATATCCTCTCCCAAAGAGACTTAGATCATAGCCTCTCCCAAAGAGACTTGGTTCATAGCCTCTCCCAAAGAGAATTGGATCATATCCTCTCCCAAAGAGACTTGGTTCATATCCTGTCCCAAAGAGAATTGGATCATATTATCTCCCAAAGAGACTTGGTTCATATCCCCTCCCAAAGAGAATTTGATCATTCCTCTCCCAAAGAGACTTGGTTCATATCCTCTCCCAAAGAGAATTGGATCATATCCTCTCCCAAAGAGACTTGGTTCATATCCCCTCCCAAAGAGAATTGATTCATAACCTCTCCCCATAGCCTCTCCCAAAGAGACTTGGATCATAGCCTCTCCCAAAGAGACTTTGATCATACCCTCTCCCAAAGAGACTTGGTTCATGTCCTCTCCCAAAGAGAATTGGATCATATGCTCTCCCAAAGAGACTTAGATCATAGCCTCTCCCAAAGAGACTTGGTTCATATCCTCTCCCAAAGAGAATTGGATCATATTATCTCCCAAAGAGACTTGGTTCATATCCCCTCCCAAAGAGAATTGATTCATATCCTCTCCCCATATCCTCTCCCAAAGAGACTGGGATCATATCCTCTCCCAAAGAGAATTTGATCATTCCTCTCCCAAAGAGACTTGGTTCATATCCTCTCCCAAAGAGAATTGGATCATATCCTCTCCCAAAGAGACTTGGTTCATATCCCCTCCCAAAGAGAATTGATTCATAACCTCTCCCCATAACCTCTCCCAAAGAGACTTGGATCATAGCCTCTCCCAAAGAGACGTGGAACATATCCTCTCCTCATAGCCTCTCCCAAAGAGACTTGGAGCGTATCCTCTCCCAAAGAGAATTGGTTCATTTCCCCTCCCAAAGAGACTTGATTCATATCCTCTCCCAAAGCGACTTGGATCATAGCCTCTCCCAAAGAGACTTGGAGCATATCCTCTCCCAAAGAGAATTGGTTCATATCCCCTCCCAAAGAGACTTGATTCATATCCTCTCCCAAAGAGACTTGGATCATATCCTTTCCAAAAGAGACTTGGATCATATCCTCTCCCAAACAGACTTGCTTCATATCCCATCCCAAAGAGACTTGGATCATAGCCTCTCCCAAAGTGACTTGGATCATAGCCTCTCCCAAAGAGACTTAGATCATATCCTCTCCCAAAGAGACTTGGATCATAGCCTCTCCCAAAGAGACTTGGATCACATCTCCCAAAGAGAATTGGATCATATCCCCTCCCAAAGAGACTTGGTTCATATCCTCTCCCAAAGAGACTTGGTTCATAGCCTCTCCCAAAGCGCCATGGTTCAGATCCTCTCCCAAAGAGACTTAGATCATAGCCTCTCCCAAAGAGACTTGGTTTATATCCTCTCCCAAAGAGACTTAGATCATATCCTCTCCCAAAGAGACTTAGATCATAGCCTCTCCCAAAGAGACTTGGTTCATATCCTCTCCCAAAGAGAATTGGATCATATCCTCTCCCAAAGAGACTTGGTTCATATCCTCTCCCAAAGAGACTTGGTTCATATCCTCTCCCAAAGAGACTTGGTTCATATCCTCTCCCAAAGAGACTTAGAACATAGCCTCTCACAAAGAGACTTGGTTTATATCCTCTCCCAAAGAGACTTAGATCATATCCTCTCCCAAAGAGACTTAGATCATACCCTCTCCCAAAGAGAGTGGTTCATATCCTCTCCCAAAGAGACTTGGTTCATATCCTGTCCCAAAGAGAATTGGATCATACCCTCTCCCAAAGAGACTTAGATCAAAGCCTCTCCCAAAGAGACTTGGTTCATATCCTCTCCCAAAGAGAATTGGATCATATCCTCTCCCAAAGAGACTTGGTTCATATCCCCTCCCAAAGAGAATTGATGCATAACCTCTCCCCATATCCTCTCCCAAAGAGACTTGGTTCATATCCTCTCCCAAAGAGAATTGGATCAAAGCCTCTCCCAAAGAGACATGCTTCATATCCTCTCCCAAAGAGAATTGGATCATATCCTCTCCCAAAGAGACTTGGTTCATATCCCCTCCCAAAGAGAATTGATTCATATCCTCTCCCCATATCCTCTCCCAAAGATACTTAGATCATAGCCTCTCCCAAAGAGACTTGGTTCATATCCTCTCCCAAAGAGACTTGGATCATAGCCTCTCCCAAATAGACTTAGATCATAGCCTCTCCCAAAGAGACTTGGAGCATATCCTCTCCCAAAGAGAATTGGATCATATTCTCTCCCAAAGAGACTTGGTTCATATCCCCTCCCAAAGAGGATTGATTCATAAACTCTCCCCATATCCTCTCCCAAAGAGACTTAGATCATAGCCTCTCCCAAAGAGACTTGGTTCATATCCCCTCCCAAAGAGACTTGGTTCATATCCTCTCCCAAAGAGACTTGGATCATAGCCTCTCCCAAAGAGACTTGGATCATATCTCCCAAAGAGAATTGGATCATATCCCCTCCCAAAGAGACTTGGTTGATATCCTCTCCCAAAGAGACTTGGTTCATAGCCTCTCCCAAAGAGACTTGGTTTATATCCTCTCCCAAAGAGACTTAGATCATAGCCTCTCCCAAAGAGACTTGGTTTATATCCTCTCCCAATGAGACTTAGATCATATCCTCTCCCAAAGAGACTTAGATCATAGCCTCTCCCAAAGAGACTTGGTTCATATCCTCTCCCAAAGACACTTGGTTCTTGTCCTCTCCCAAAGAGACTTGGAACATATCCTCTCCTCATATCCTCTCCCAAAGAGACTTAGATCATATCCTCTCCCAAAGAGACTTGGATCATAGCCTGTCCTAAAGAGACTTGGATCATATCTCCCAAAGAGAATTGGATCATTTCCCCTCCCAAAGAGACTTGGTTCATATCCTCTCCCAAAGAGACTTAGATCATAGAATCTCCCAAAGAGACTTGGTTCATATCCTCTCCCAAAGAGACTTGGAACATATCCTCTCCTCATATCCTCTCCCAAAGAGACTTAGATCATATCCTCTCCCAAAGAGACTTGGATCATATCTCCCAAAGAGAATTGGATCATATCCCCTCCCAAAGAGACTTGGTTCATATCCTCTCCCAAAGAGACTTCGTTCATAGCCTCTCCCAAAGAGACTTGGTTTATATCCTCTCCCAAAGAGACTTAGATCATAGCCTCTCCCAAAGAGACTTGGTTTATATCCTCTCCCAAAGAGACTTAGATCATACCCTCTCCCAAAGAGACTTGGATCATATCCCCTCCCAAAGAGAATTGATTCATATCCTCTCCCCATATCCTCTCCCAAAGAGACTTGGATCATATTCTCTCCCAAAGAGAATTTGATCATTCCTCTCCCAAAGAGACTTGGTTCATATCCTCTCCCAAAGAGACTTGGATCATATCCTCTCCCAAAGAGACTTGGATCATAGCCTCTCCCAAAGAGACTTTGATCATATCCTCTCCCAAAGAGACTTGGTTCATGTCCTCTCCCAAAGAGAATTGGATCATATCCTCTCCCAAAGAGACTTAGATCATAGCCTCTCCCAAAGAGACTTGGTTCATATCCTCTCCCAAAGAGAATTGGATCATATTATCTCCCAAAGAGACTTGGTTCATATCCCCTCCCAAAGAGAATTGATTCATATCCTCTCCCCATATCCTCTCCCAAAGAGACTGGGATCATATCCTCTCCCAAAGAGAATTTGATCATTCCTCTCCCAAAGAGACTTGGTTCATATCCTCTCCCAAAGAGAATTGGATCATATCCTCTCCCAAAGAGACTTGGTTCATATCCCCTCCCAAAGAGAATTGATTCATAACCTCTCCCCATAGCCTCTCCCAAAGAGACTTGGATCATAGCCTCTCCCAAAGAGACGTGGAACATATCCTCTCCTCATAGCCTCTCCCAAAGAGACTTGGAGCATATCCTCTCCCAAAGAGAATTGGTTCATTTCAACTCCCAAAGAGACTTGATTCATATCCTCTCCCAAAGAGACTTGGATCATAGCCTCTCCCAAAGAGACTTGGAGCATATCCTCTCCCAAAGAGAATTGGTTCATATCCCCTCCCAAAGAGACTTGATTCATATCCTCTCCCAAAGAGACTTGGATCATATCCTTTCCAAAAGAGACTTGGATCATATCCTCTCCCAAACAGACTTGCTTCATATCCCCTCCCAAAGAGACTTGGATCATAGCCTCTCCCAAAGTGACTTGGATCAAAGCCTCTCCCAAAGAGACTTAGATCATATCCTCTCCCAAAGAGACTTGGATCATAGCCTCTCCCAAAGAGACTTGGATCATATCTCCCAAAGAGAATTGGATCATATCCCCTCCCAAAGAGACTTGGTTCATATCCTCTCCCAAAGAGACTTGGTTCATAGCCTCTCCCAAAGAGACTTGGTTCATATCCTCTCCCAAAGAGACTTAGATCATATCCTCCCCCAAAGAGACTTAGATCATAGCCTCTCCCAAAGAGACTTGGTTCATATCCTCTCCCAAAGAGAATTGGATCATAACCTCTCCCAAAGAGACTTGGTTCATATCCTCTCCCAAAGAGACTTGGTTCATATCCTCTCCCAAAGAGACTTGGTTCATATCCTCTCCCAAAGAGACTTAGAACATAGCCTCTCCCAAAGAGACTTGGTTTATATCCTCTCCCAAAGAGACTTAGATCATATCCTCTCCCAAAGAGACTTAGATCATACCCTCTCCCAAAGAGAGTGGTTCATATCCTCTCCCAAAGAGACTTGGTTCATATCCTGTCCCAAAGAGAATTGGATCATACCCTCTCCCAAAGAGACTTAGATCAAAGCCTCTCCCAAAGAGACTTGGTTCATATCCTCTCCCAAAGAGAATTGGATCATATCCTCTCCCAAAGAGACTTGGTTCATATCCCCTCCCAAAGAGAATTGATGCATAACCTCTCCCCATATCCTCTCCCAAAGAGACTTGGTTCATATCCTCTCCCAAAGAGAATTGGATCAAAGCCTCTCCCAAAGAGACATGGTTCATATCCTCTCCCAAAGAGAATTGGATCATATCCTCTCCCAAAGAGACTTGGTTCATATCCCCTCCCAAAGAGAATTGATTCATATCCTCTCCCCATATCCTCTCCCAAAGATACTTAGATCATAGCCTCTCCCAAAGAGACTTGGTTCATATCCTCTCCCAAAGAGACTTGGATCATAGCCTCTCCCAAAGAGACTTAGATCATAGCCTCTCCCAAAGAGACTTGGAGCATATCCTCTCCCAAAGAGAATTGGATCATATTCTCTCCCAAAGAGACTTGGTTCATATCCCCTCCCAAAGAGAATTGATTCATAACCTCTCCCCATATCCTCTCCCAAAGAGACTTAGATCATAGCCTCTCCCAAAGAGACTTGGTTCATATCCCCTCCCAAAGAGACTTGGTTCATATCCTCTCCCAAAGAGACTTGGATCATAGCCTCTCCCAAAGAGACTTGGATCATATCTCCCGAAGAGAATTGGATCATATCCCCTCGCATAGAGACTTGGTTCATATCCTCTCCCAAAGAGACTTGGTTCATAGCCTCTCCCAAAGAGACTTGGTTTATATCCTCTCCCAAAGAGACTTAGATCATAGCCTCTCCCAAAGAGACTTGGTTTATATCCTCTCCCAATGAGACTTAGATCATATCCTCTCCCAAAGAGACTTAGATCATAGCCTCTC
This sequence comes from Salmo salar, assembly GCF_965601325.2. Taxonomy (NCBI): domain Eukaryota; kingdom Metazoa; phylum Chordata; class Actinopteri; order Salmoniformes; family Salmonidae; genus Salmo; species Salmo salar. The sequence continues at coordinate 53,151,713 of NC_138304.1, forward strand.
CCAAAGAGACTTGGTTCATATCCTCTCCCAAAGACACTTGGTTCTTGTCCTCTCCCAAAGAGAATTGGATCATATCCTCTCCCAAAGAGACTTAGATCATATCCTCTCTCAAAGAGACTTAGATCATAGCCTCTCCCAAAGAGACTTGGTTCATATCCTCTCCCAAAGAGAATTGGATCATATCCTCTCCCAAAGAGACTTGGTTCATATCCCCTCCCAAAGAGAATTGATTCATATCCTCTCCCCATATCCTCTCCCAAAGAGACTTGGATCATATCCTCTCCGTAAGAGAATTGGATCATATCCTCTCCCAAAGAGACTTGGTTCATAACCTCTCCCAAAGAGAATTGGATCATATCCTCTCCCAAAGAGACTTGGTTCATATCCCCTCCCAAAGATAATTGATTCTATCCTCTCCCCATAGCCTCTCCCAAAGAGACTTGGTTCATATCCTCTCCCAAAGAGACTTGGATCATAGCCTCACCTCATATCCTATCCTAAAGAGACTTGAATCATATCCTCTCTCAAAGAGACTTGGATCATAGCCTCTCCCAAAGAGACTTGGAGCATATCCTCTCCCAAAGATAATTGGTTCATATCCCCTCCCAAAGAGACTTGATTCATATTCCCTCCCAAAGAGACTTGGTTCATATCCCCTCCCAAAGAGACTTGGTTCATATCCCCTCCCAAAGAGACTTGATTAATATCCCTTCCCAAAGAGACTTGGTTCATATCCTCTCCCAAAGAGACTTGGATCATAGCCTCTCCTAAAGAGACTTGGAGCATATCCTCTCCCAAACAGAATTGGTTCATATCCCCTCCCAAAGAGACTTGATTCATATACCCTCCCAAAGAGACTTGGATCATAGCCTCTCCCAAAGTTGACTTGGATCATATCCTCTCCCAAAGAGACTTAGATCATATCCTCTCCCAAAGAGACTTGGATCATAGCCTCTCCCAAAGAGACTTGGATCATATCTCCCAAAGAGAATTGGATCATATCCCCTCCCAAAGAGACTTTGTTCATATCCTCTCCCAAAGAGACTTGGTTCATAGCCTCTCCCAAAGAGACTTGGTTCAAAGCCTCTCCCAAAGAGACTTGGTTCATATCCTCACACAAAGAGACTTGGTTTATATCCTCTCCCAAAGAGACTTAGATCATATCCTCTCCCAAAGAGACTTAGATCATAGCCTCTCCCAAAGAGACTTGGTTCATATCCTCTCCCAAAGAGAATTGGATCATATCCTCTCCCAAAGAGACTTGGTTCATATCCTGTCCCAAAGAGAATTGGATCATATTATCTCCCAAAGAGACTTGGATCATAGCCTCTCCCAAAGAGACTTGGAGCATATCCTCTCCCAAAGAGAATTGGTTCATATCCCCTCCCAAAGAGACTTGATTCATATCCTCTCCCAAAGAGACTTGGATCATATCCTTTCCAAAAGAGACTTGGATCATATCCTCTCCCAAACAGACTTGCTTCATATCCCCTCCCAAAGAGACTTGGATCATAGCCTCTCCCAAAGTGACTTGGATCAAAGCCTCTCCCAAAGAGACTTAGATCATATCCTCTCCCAAAGAGACTTGGATCATAGCCTCTCCCAAAGAGACTTGGATCATATCTTCCAAAGAGAATTGGATCATATCCCCTCCCAAAGAGACTTGGTTCATATCCTCTCCCAAAGAGACTTGGTTCATAGCCTCTCCCAAAGAGACTTGGTTCATATCCTCTCCCAAAGAGACTTAGATCATATCCTCTCCCAAAGAGACTTAGATCATAGCCTCTCCCAAAGAGACTTGGTTGATATCCTCTCCCAAAGAGAATTGGATCATAACCTCTCCCAAAGAGACTTGGTTCATATCCTCTCCCAAAGAGACTTGGTTCATATCCTCTCCCAAAGAGACTTGGTTCATATCCTCTCCCAAAGAGACTTAGAACATAGCCTCTCCCAAAGAGACTTGGTTTATATCCTCTCCCAAAGAGACTTAGATCATATCCTCTCCCAAAGAGACTTAGATCATACCCTCTCCCAAAGAGAGTGGTTCATATCCTCTCCCAAAGAGACTTGGTTCATATCCTCTCCCAAAGAGACTTGGATCATACCCTCTCCCAAAGAGACTTAGATCAAAGCCTCTCCCAAAGAGACTTGGTTCATATCCTCTCCCAAAGAGAATTGGATCATATCCTCTCCCAAAGAGACTTGGTTCATATCCCCTCCCAAAGAGAATTGATGCATAACCTCTCCCCATATCCTCTCCCAAAGAGACTTGGTTCATATCCTCTCCCAAAGAGAATTGGATCAAAGCCTCTCCCAAAGAGACATGGTTCATATCCTCTCCCAAAGAGAATTGGATCATATCCTCTCCCAAAGAGACTTGGTTCATATCCCCTCCCAAAGAGAATTGATTCATATCCTCTCCCCATATCCTCTCCCAAAGATACTTAGATCATAGCCTCTCCCAAAGAGACTTGGTTCATATCCTCTCCCAAAGAGACTTGGATCATAGCCTCTCCCAAAGAGACTTAGATCATAGCCTCTCCCAAAGAGACTTGGAGCATACCCTCTCCCAAAGAGAATTGGATCATATCCTCTCCCAAAGAGACTTGGTTCATAGCCTCTCCCAAAGAGACTTGGTTTATATCCTCTCCCAAAGAGACTTAGATCATAGCCTCTCCCAAAGAGACTTGGTTTATATCCTCTCCCAATGAGACTTAGATCATATCCTCTCCCAAAGAGACTTAGATCATAGCCTCTCCCAAAGAGACTTGGTTCATATCCTCTCCCAAAGACACTTGGTTCTTGTCCTCTCCCAAAGAGAATTGGATCATATCCTCTCCCAAAGAGACTTAGATCATATCCTCTCTCAAAGAGACTTAGATCATAGCCTCTCCCAAAGAGACTTGGTTCATATCCTCTCCCAAAGAGAATTGGATCATATCCTCTCCCAAAGAGACTTGGTTCATATCCCCTCCCAAAGAGAATTGATTCATATCCTCTCCCCATATCCTCTCCCAAAGAGACTTGGATCAAATCCTCTCCCTAAGAGAATTGGATCATATCCTCTCCCAAAGAGACTTGGATCATAGCCTCACCTCATATCCTATCCTAAAGAGACTTGAATCATATCCTCTCTCAAAGAACCTTGGATCATAGCCTCTCCCAAAGAGACTTGGAGCATATCCTCTCCCAAAGATAATTGGTTCATATCCCCTCCCAAAGAGACTTGATTCATATTCCCTCCCAAAGAGACTTGGTTCATATCCCCTCCCAAAAAGACTTGGTTCATATCCCCTCCCAAAGAGACTTGATTCATATCCCTTCCCAAAGAGACTTGGTTCATATCCTCTCCCAAAGAGACTTGGATCATAGCCTCTCCTAAAGAGACTTGGGGCATATCCTCTCCCAAACAGAATTGGTTCATATCCCCTCCCAAAGAGACTTGATTCATATACCCTCCCAAAGAGACTTGGATCATAGCCTCTCCCAAAGTTGACTTGGATCATATCCTCTCCCAAAGAGACTTAGATCATATCCTCTCCCAAAGAGACTTGGATCATAGCCTCTCCCAAAGAGACTTGGATCATATCTCCCAAAGAGAATTGGATCATATCCCCTCCCAAAGAGACTTTGTTCATATCCTCTCCCAAAGAGACTTGGTTCATAGCCTCTCCCAAAGAGACTTGGTTCATAGCCTCTCCCAAAGAGACTTGGTTCATATCCTCACACAAAGAGACTTGGTTTATATCCTCTCCCAAAGAGACTTAGATCATATCCTCTCCCAAAGAGACTTAGATCATAGCCTCTCCCAAAGAGACTTGGTTCATAACCTCTCCCAAAGAGAATTGGATCATATCCTCTCCCAAAGAGACTTGGTTCATATCCTGTCCCAAAGAGAATTGGATCATACCCTCTCCCAAAGAGACTTAGATCATATCCTCTCCCAAAAAGACTTAGATCATAGCCTCTCCCAAAGAGACTTGGTTCATATCCTCTCCCAAAGAGAATTGGATCATATCCTCTCCCAAAGAGACTTGGTTCATATCCCCTCCCAAAGAGAATTGATGCATAACCTCTCCCCATATCCTCTCCCAAAGAGACTTGGATCATATCCTCTCCCAAAGAGAATTGGATCAAAGCCTCTCCCAAAGAGACTTGGTTCATATCCTCTCCCAAAGAGAATTGGATCATATTATCTCCCAAAGAGACTTGGTTCATATCCCCTCCCAAAGAGAATTGATTCATATCCTCTCCCCATATCCTCTCCCAAAGAGACTTGGATCATATCCTCTCCCAAAGAGAATTTGATCATTCCTCTCCCAAAGAGACTTGGTTCATATCCTCTCCCAAAGAGAATTGGATCATATCCTCTCCCAAAGAGACTTGGTTCATATCCCCTCCCAAAGAGAATTGATTCATAACCTCTCCCCAAAGCCTCTCCCAAAGAGACTTGGATCATAGCCTCTCCCAAAGAGACGTGGAACATATCCTCTCCTCATATCCTCTCCTAAAGAGACTTGGATCATATCCTCTCTCAAAGAGACTTGGATTATAGCTTCTCCCAAAGAGACTTAGATCATAGCCTCTCCCAAAGAGACTTGGAGCATATCCTCTCCCAAAGAGAATTGGTTCATTTCCCCTCCCAAAGAGACTTGATTCATATCCCCTCCCAAAGAGACTTGGTTCATATCCCCTCCCAAAGAGACTTGGTTCATATCCCCTCCCAAAGAGACTTGATTCATATCCCCTCCCAAAGAGACTTGGTTCATATCCTCTCCCAAAGAGACTTGGATCATAGCCTCTCCCAAAGAGACTTGGAGCATATCCTCTCCCAAAGAGAATTGGTTCATATCCCCTCCCAAAGAGACTTGATCATATCTCCCAAAGAGACTTTCATCATATCCTCTCCCAAAGAGACTTGGATCATATCCTTTCCAAAAGAGACTTGGATCATATCCTCTCCCAAACAGACTTGCTTCATATCCCCTCCCAAAGAGACTTGGATCATAGCCTCTCCCAAAGTGACTTGGATCATAGCCTCTCCCAAAGAGACTTAGATCATATCCTCTCCCAAAGAGACTTGGATCATAGCCTCTCCCAAAGAGACTTGGATCATATCTCCCAAAGAGAATTGGATCATATCCCCTCCCAAAGAGACTTGGTTCATATCCTCTCCCAAAGAGACTTGGTTCATAGCCTCTCCCAAAGAGACTTGGTTCATAGCCTCTCCCAAAGAGACTTAGATCATATCCTCTCCCAAAGAGACTTAGATCATAGCCTCTCCCAAAGAGACTTGGTTCATATCCCCTCCCAAAGAGAATTGGATTCATATCCTCTCCCCATATCCTCTCCCAAAGAGACTTGGAACATATCCTCTCCTCATATCCTCTCCCAAAGACACTTGGTTCATATCCCCTCCCAAAGAGACTTGGTTCATATCCTCTCCCAAAGAGACTTGGTTCATAGCCTCTCCCAAAGAGACTTGGTTCATAGCCTCTCCCAAAGAGACTTAGATCATATCCTCTCCCAAAGAGACTTAGATCATAGCCTCTCCCAAAGAGACTTGGTTCATATCCCCTCCCAAAGAGACTTGGTTCATATCCTCTCCCAAAGAGACTTGGATCATAGCCTCTCCCAAAGAGACTTGGATCATATCTCCCAAAGAGAATTGGATCATATCCCCTCCCAAAGAGACTTGGTTCATATCCTCTCCCAAAGAGACTTGGTTCATAGCCTCTCCCAAAGAGACTTGGTTTATATCCTCTCCCAAAGAGACTTAGATCATAGCCTCTCCCAAAGAGACTTGGTTTATATCCTCTCCCAATGAGACTTAGATCATATCCTCTCCCAAAGAGACTTAGATCATAGCCTCTCCCAAAGAGACTTGGTTCATATCCTCTCCCAAAGACACTTGGTTCTTGTCCTCTCCCAAAGAGAATTGGATCATATCCTCTCCCAAAGAGACTTAGATCATATCCTCTCTCAAAGAGACTTAGATCATAGCCTCTCCCAAAGAGACTTGGTTCATATCCTCTCCCAAAGAGAATTGGATCATATCCTCTCCCAAAGAGACTTGGTTCATATCCCCTCCCAAAGAGAATTGATTCATATCCTCTCCCCATATCCTCTCCCAAAGAGACTTGGATCATATCCTCTCCCTAAGAGAATTGGATCATATCCTCTCCCAAAGAGACTTGGATCATAGCCTCACCTCATATCCTATCCTAAAGAGACTTGAATCATATCCTCTCTCAAAGAACCTTGGATCATAGCCTCTCCCAAAGAGACTTGGAGCATATCCTCTCCCAAAGATAATTGGTTCATATCCCCTCCCAAAGAGACTTGATTCATATTCCCTCCCAAAGAGACTTGGTTCATATCCCCTCCCAAAAAGACTTGGTTCATATCCCCTCCCAAAGAGACTTGATTCATATCCCTTCCCAAAGAGACTTGGTTCATATCCTCTCCCAAAGAGACTTGGATCATAGCCTCTCCTAAAGAGACTTGGAGCATATCCTCTCCCAAACAGAATTGGTTCATATCCCCTCCCAAAGAGACTTGATTCATATACCCTCCCAAAGAGACTTGGATCATAGCCTCTCCCAAAGTTGACTTGGATCATATCCTCTCCCAAAGAGACTTAGATCATATCCTCTCCCAAAGAGACTTGGATCATAGCCTCTCCCAAAGAGACTTGGATCATATCTCCCAAAGAGAATTGGATCATATCCCCTCCCAAAGAGACTTTGTTCATATCCTCTCCCAAAGAGACTTGGTTCATAGCCTCTCCCAAAGAGACTTGGTTCATAGCCTCTCCCAAAGAGACTTGGTTCATATCCTCACACAAAGAGACTTGGTTTATATCCTCTCCCAAAGAGACTTAGATCATATCCTCTCCCAAAGAGACTTAGATCATAGCCTCTCCCAAAGAGACTTGGTTCATAACCTCTCCCAAAGAGAATTGGATCATATCCTCTCCCAAAGAGACTTGGTTCATATCCTGTCCCAAAGAGAATTGGATCATACCCTCTCCCAAAGAGACTTAGATCATATCCTCTCCCAAAAAGACTTAGATCATAGCCTCTCCCAAAGAGACTTGGTTCATATCCTCTCCCAAAGAGAATTGGATCAAATCCTCTCCCAAAGAGACTTGGTTCATATCCCCTCCCAAAGAGAATTGATGCATAACCTCTCCCCATATCCTCTCCCAAAGAGACTTGGATCATATCCTCTCCCAAAGAGAATTGGATCAAAGCCTCTCCCAAAGAGACTTGGTTCATATCCTCTCCCAAAGAGAATTGGATCATATTATCTCCCAAAGAGACTTGGTTCATATCCCCTCCCAAAGAGAATTGATTCATATCCTCTCCCCATATCCTCTCCCAAAGAGACTTGGATCATATCCTCTCCCAAAGAGAATTTTATCATTCCTCTCCCAAAGAGACTTGGTTCATATCCTCTCCCAAAGAGACTTGGTTCATGTCCTCTCCCAAAGAGACTTGGTTCATATCCCCTCCCAAAGAGAATTGATTCATAACCTCTCCCCAAAGCCTCTCCCAAAGAGACTTGGATCATAGCCTCTCCCAAAGAGACGTGGAACATATCCTCTCCTCATATCCTCTCCTAAAGAGACTTGGATCATATCCTCTCTCAAAGAGACTTGGATTATAGCTTCTCCCAAAGAGACTTAGATCATAGCCTCTCCCAAAGAGACTTGGAGCATATCCTCTCCCAAAGAGAATTGGTTCATTTCCCCTCCCAAAGAGACTTGATTCATATCCCCTCCCAAAGAGACTTGGTTCATATCCCCTCCCAAAGAGACTTGGTTCATATCCCCTCCCAAAGAGACTTGATTCATATCCCCTCCCAAAGAGACTTGGTTCATATCCTCTCCCAAAGAGACTTGGATCATAGCCTCTCCCAAAGAGACTTGGAGCATATCCTCTCCCAAAGAGAATTGGTTCATATCCCCTCCCAAAGAGACTTGATTCATATACTCTCCCAAAGAGACTTTCATCATATCCTCTCCCAAAGAGACTTGGATCATATCCTTTCCAAAAGATACTTGGATCATATCCTCTCCCAAACAGACTTGCTTCATATCCCCTCCCAAAGAGACTTGGATCATAGCCTCTCCCAAAGTGACTTGGATCATATCCTCTCCCAAAGAGACTTAGATCATATCCTCTTCCAAAGAGACTTGGATCATAGCCTCTCCCAAAGAGACTTGGATCATATCTCCCAAAGAGAATTGGATCATATCCCCTCCCAAAGAGACTTGGTTCATATCCTCTCCCAAAGAGACTTGGTTCATAGCCTCTCCCAAAGAGACTTGGTTCATAGCCTCTCCCAAAGAGACTTAGATCATATCCTCTCCCAAAGAGACTTAGATCATAGCCTCTCCCAAAGAGACTTGGTTCATATCCCCTCCCAAAGAGAATTGATTCATATCCTCTCCCCATATCCTCTCCCAAAGAGACTTGGAACATATCCTCTCCTCATATCCTCTCCCAAAGAGACTTGGTTCATATCCCCTCCCAAAGAGACTTGGTTCATATCCTCTCCCAAAGAGACTTGGTTCATAGCCTCTCCCAAAGAGACTTGGTTCATAGCCTCTCCCAAAGAGACTTAGATCATATCCTCTCCCAAAGAGACTTAGATCATAGCCTCTCCCAAAGAGACTTGGTTCATATCCCCTCCCAAAGAGAATTGATTCATATCCTCTCCCCATATCCTCTCCCAAAGAGACTTGGAACATATCCTCTCCTCATATCCTCTCCTAAAGAGGCTTGCATCATATCCTCTCTCAAAGAGACTTGGATCAAAGCCTCTCCCAAAGAGACTTGGTTCATATCCTCTCCCAAAGAGAATTGGATCATATCCTCTCCCAAAGAGACTTGGTTCATATCCTCTCCCAAAGAGACTTGGTTCATATCCCCTCCCAAAGAGAATTGATGCATAACCTCTCCCCATATCCTCTCCCAAAGAGACTTGGATCATATCCTCTCCCAAAGAGAATTGGATCAAAGCCTCTCCCAAAGAGACTTAGATCATAGCCTCTCCCAAAGAGACTTGGAGCACATCCTCTCCCAAAGAGACTTGGTTCATATCCCCTCCCAAAGAGAATTGATTCATATCCTCTCCCCATATCCTCTCCCAAAGAGAGTTAGATCATATCCTCTCCCAAAGAGACTTGGATTATAGCCTCTCCCAAAGAGACTTGGATCATATCTCCCAAAGAGAATTGGATCATATCCCCTACCAAAGAGACTTGGTTCATATCCTCTACCAAAGAGACTTGGTTCATCGCCTCTCCCAAAGAGACTTGGTTCATATCCTCTCCCAAAGAGACTTGGTTCATATCCTCTCCCAAAGAGACTTGGATCATAGCCTCTCCCAAAGAGACTTGGAACATATCCTCTCCTCATATCCTCCCCTAAAGAGGCTTGCATCATATTCTCTCTCAAACAGACTTGGATCATAGCCTCTCCCAAAGAGACTTAGATCATAGCCTCTCCCAAAGAGAATTGGATCATATCCTCTCCCAAAGAGACTTGGTTCATATCCCCTCCCAAAGAGAATTGATTCATATCCTCTCCCCATATCCTCTCCCAAAGAGACTTAGATCATAGCCTCTCCCAAAGAGACTTGGTTCATATCCTCTCCCAAAGAGACTTGGAACATATCCTCTCCTCATATCCTCTCCCAAAGAGACTTAGATCATATCCTCTCCCAAAGAGACTTGGATCATAGCCTGTCCTAAAGAGACTTGGATCATATCTCCCAAAGAGAATTGGATCATTTCCCCTCCCAAAGAGACTTGGTTCATATTCTCTCCCAAAGAGACTTGGTTCATAGCCTCTCCACATATCCTCTCCCAAAGAGACTTGGTTCATATCCTCTCCCAAAGAGACTTGGTTCATATCCTCTCACAAAGAGAATTGGATCATATCCCCTCCCAAAGAGACTTGGTTCATATCCTCTCCCAAAGAGACTTAGATCATAGCCTCTCCCAAAGAGACTTGGTTTATATCCTCTCCCAATGAGACTTAGATCATATCCTCTCCCAAAGAGACTTAGATCATAGCCTCTCCCAAAGAGACTTGGTTCATATCCTCTCCCAAAGACACTTGGTTCTTGTCCTGTCTCAAAGAGAATTGGATCATATCCTCTCCCAAAGAGACTTGGTTCATATCCCCTCCCAAAGAGAATTGATTCATATCCTCTCCCCATATCCTCTCCCAAAGAGACTTGGATCATATCCTCTCCCTAAGAGAATTGGATCATATCCTCTCCCAAAGAGACTTGGTTCATAACCTCTCCCAAAGAGAATTGGATCATACCCTCTCCCAAAGAGACTTGGTTCATATCCCCTCCCAAAGATAATTGATTCTATCCTCCCCCCTCAGCCTCTCCCAAAGAGACTTGGTTCATATCCTCTCTCAAAGAGACTTGGATCATAGCCTCACCTCATATCCTATCCTACAGAGACTTGGATCATATCCTCTCTCAAAGAGACTTGGAGCATATCCTCTCCCAAAGAGAATTGGTTCATATCCCCTCCCAAAGAGACTTGATTCATATTCCCTCCCAAAGAGACTTGGTTCATATCCCCTCCCAAAGAGACTTGGTTCATATCCACTCCCAAAGAGACTTGATTCATATCCCTTCCCAAAGAGACTTGGTTCATATCCTCTCCCAAAGAGACTTGGATCATAGCCTCTCCTAAAGAGACTTGGAGCATATCCTCTCCCAAACAGAATTGGTTCATATCCCCTCCCAAAGAGACTTGATTCATATACCCTCCCAAAGAGACTTGGATCATAGCCTCTCCCAAAGTGACTTGGATCATATCCTCTCCCAAAGAGACTTAGATCATATCCTCTCCCAAAGAGACTTGGATCATAGCCTCTCCCAAAGAGACTTGGATCATATCTCCCAAAGAGAATTGGATCATATCCCCTCCCAAAGAGACTTGGATCATATCCCCTCCCAAAGAGACTTGGTTCATATCCTCTCCCAAAGAGACTTGGTTCATATCCTCTCCCAAAGAGACTTGGTTCATATCCTCTCCCAAAGAGACTTGGTTCATAGCCTCTCCCAAAGAGACTTGGTTCATATCCTCTCCCAAAGAGACTTGGTTCATATCCTCTCCCAAAGAGACTTGGATCATAGCCTCTCCCAAAGAGACTTGGAACATATCCTCTCCTCATATCCTCTCCTAAAGAGGCTTGCATCATATTCTCTCTCAAACAGACTTGGATCATAGCCTCTCCCAAAGAGACTTAGATCATAGCCTCTCCCAAAGAGAATTGGATCATATCCTCTCCCAAAGAGACTTGGTTCATATCCCCTCCCAAAGAGAATTGATTCATATCCTCTCCCCATATCCTCTCCCAAAGAGACTTAGATCATAGCCTCTCCCAAAGAGACTTGGTTCATATCCTCTCCCAAAGAGACTTGGAACATATCCTCTCCTCATATCCTCTCCCAAAGAGACTTAGATCATATCCTCTCCCAAAGAGACTTGGATCATAGCCTGTCCTAAAGAGACTTGGATCATATCTCCCAAAGAGAATTGGATCATTTCCCCTCCCAAAGAGACTTGGTTCATATTCTCTCCCAAAGAGACTTGGTTCATAGCCTCTCCACATATCCTCTCCCAAAGAGACTTGGTTCATATCCTCTCCCAAAGAGACTTGGTTCATATCCTCTCACAAAGAGAATTGGATCATATCCCCTCCCAAAGAGACTTGGTTCATATCCTCTCCCAAAGAGACTTAGATCATAGCCTCTCCCAAAGAGACTTGGTTTATATCCTCTCCCAATGAGACTTAGATCATTTCCTCTCCCAAAGAGACTTAGATCATAGCCTCTCCCAAAGAGACTTGGTTCATATCCTCTCCCAAAGACACTTGGTTCTTGTCCTGTCTCAAAGAGAATTGGATCATATCCTCTCCCAAAGAGACTTGGTTCATATCCCCTCCCAAAGAGAATTGATTCATATCCTCTCCCCATATCCTCTCCCAAAGAGACTTGGATCATATCCTCTCCCTAAGAGAATTGGATCATATCCTCTCCCAAAGAGACTTGGTTCATAACCTCTCCCAAAGAGAATTGGATCATACCCTCTCCCAAAGAGACTTGGTTCATATCCCCTCCCAAAGATAATTGATTCTATCCTCCCCCCTCAGCCTCTCCCAAAGAGACTTGGTTCATATCCTCTCTCAAAGAGACTTGGATCATAGCCTCACCTCATATCCTATCCTACAGAGACTTGGATCATATCCTCTCTCAAAGAGACTTGGATCATAGCCTCTCCCAAAGAGACTTGGAGCATATCCTCTCCCAAAGAGAATTGGTTCATATCCCCTCCCAAAGAGACTTGATTCATATTCCCTCCCAAAGAGACTTGGTTCATATCCCCTCCCAAAGAGACTTGGTTCATATCCACTCCCAAAGAGACTTGATTCATATCCCTTCCCAAAGAGACTTGGTTCATATCCTCTCCCAAAGAGACTTGGATCATAGCCTCTCCTAAAGAGACTTGGAGCATATCCTCTCCCAAACAGAATTGGTTCATATCCCCTCCCAAAGAGACTTGATTCATATACCCTCCCAAAGAGACTTGGATCATAGCCTCTCCCAAAGTGACTTGGATCATATCCTCTCCCAAAGAGACTTAGATCATATCCCCTCCCAAAGAGAATTGATTCATATCCTCTCCCCATATCCTCTCCCAAAGAGACTTGGATCATATCCTCTCCCTAAGAGAATTGGATCATATCCTCTCCCAAAGAGACTTGGTTCATAACCTCTCCCAAAGAGAATTGGATCATACCCTCTCCCAAAGAGACTTGGTTCATATCCCCTCCCAAAGATAATTGATTCTATCCTCCCCCCTCAGCCTCTCCCAAAGAGACTTGGTTCATATCCTCTCTCAAAGAGACTTGGATCATAGCCTCACCTCATATCCTATCCTACAGAGACTTGGATCATATCCTCTCTCAAAGAGACTTGGATCATAGCCTCTCCCAAAGAGACTTGGAGCATATCCTCTCCCAAAGAGAATTGGTTCATATCCCCTCCCAAAGAGACTTGATTCATATTCCCTCCCAAAGAGACTTGGTTCATATCCCCTCCCAAAGAGACTTGGTTCATATCCACTCCCAAAGAGACTTGATTCATATCCCTTCCCAAAGAGACTTGGTTCATATCCTCTCCCAAAGAGACTTGGATCATAGCCTCTCCTAAAGAGACTTGGAGCATATCCTCTCCCAAACAGAATTGGTTCATATCCCCTCCCAAAGAGACTTGATTCATATACCCTCCCAAAGAGACTTGGATCATAGCCTCTCCCAAAGTGACTTGGATCATATCCTCTCCCAAAGAGACTTAGATCATATCCTCTCCCAAAGAGACTTGGATCATAGCCTCTCACAAAGAGACTTGGATCATATCTCCCAAAGAGAATTGGATCATATCCCCTCCCAAAGAGACTTGGTTCATATCCTCTCCCAAAGAGACTTGGTTCATAGCCTCTCCCAAAGAGACTTGGTTCATAGCCTCTCCCAAAGAGACTTGGTTCATATCCTCTCCCAAAGAGACTTGGTTTATATCCTCTCCAAAGAGACTTAGATCATATCCTCTCCCAAAGAGACTTAGATCATAGCCTCTCCCAAAGAGACTTGGTTCATATCCTCTCCCAAAGAGAATTGGATCATATCCTCTCCCAAAGAGACTTGGTTCATATCCTCTCCCAAAGAGACTTGGTTCATATCCTGTCCCAAAGAGAATTGGATCATACCCTCTCCCAAAGAGACTTAGATCATATCCTCTCCCAAAGAGACTTAGATCATAGCCTCTCCCAAAGAGACTTGGTTCATATCCCCTCCCAAAGAGAATTGATGCATAACCTCTCCCCATATCCTCTCCCAAAGAGACTTGCATCATATCCTCTCTCAAAGAGACTTGGATCATAGCCTCTCCCAAAGAGACTTAGATCATAGCCTCTCCCAAAGAGACTTGGAGCATATCCTCTCCCAAAGAGAATTGGATCATATTCTATCCCAAAGAGACTTGGTTCATATCCCCTCCCAAAGAGAATTGATTCATAACCTCTCCCCATATCCTCTCCCAAAGAGACTTAGATCATACCCTCTCCCAAAGAGACTTGGTTCATATCCCCTCCCAAAGATAATTGGATTCTATCCTCCCCCCTCAGCCTCTCCCAAAGAGACTTGGTTCATATCCTCTCTCAAAGAGACTTGGATCATAGCCTGTCCTAAAGAGACTTGGATCATATCTCCCAAAGAGAATTGGATCATTTCCCCTCCCAAAGAGACTTGGTTCATATTCTCTCCCAAAGAGACTTGGTTCATAGCCTCTCCACATATCCTCTCCCAAAGAGACTTGGTTCATATCCTCTCCCAAAGAGACTTGGTTCATATCCTCTCCCAAAGAGAATTGGATCATATCCCCTCCCAAAGAGACTTGGTTCATATCCTCTCCCAAAGAGACTTAGATCATAGCCTCTCCCAAAGAGACTTGGTTCATATCCTCTCCCAAAGACACTTGGTTCTTGTCCTGTCTCAAAGAGAATTGGATCATATCCTCTCCCAAAGAGACTTGGTTCATATCCCCTCCCAAAGAGAATTGATTCATATCCTCTCCCCATATCCTCTCCCAAAGAGACTTGGATCATATCCTCTCCCTAAGAGAATTGGATCATATCCTCTCCCAAAGAGACTTGGTTCATAACCTCTCCCAAAGAGAATTGGATCATACCCTCTCCCAAAGAGACTTGGTTCATATCCCCTCCCAAAGATAATTGATTCTATCCTCCCCCCTCAGCCTCTCCCAAAGAGACTTGGTTCATATCCTCTCTCAAAGAGACTTGGATCATAGCCTCACCTCATATCCTATCCTACAGAGACTTGGATCATATCCTCTCTCAAAGAGACTTGGATCATAGCCTCTCCCAAAGAGACTTGGAGCATATCCTCTCCCAAAGAGAATTGGTTCATATCCCCTCCCAAAGAGACTTGATTCATATTCCCTCCCAAAGAGACTTGGTTCATATCCCCTCCCAAAGAGACTTGGTTCATATCCACTCCCAAAGAGACTTGATTCATATCCCTTCCCAAAGAGACTTGGTTCATATCCTCTCCCAAAGAGACTTGGATCATAGCCTCTCCTAAAGAGACTTGGAGCATATCCTCTCCCAAACAGAATTGGTTCATATCCCCTCCCAAAGAGACTTGATTCATATACCCTCCCAAAGAGACTTGGATCATAGCCTCTCCCAAAGTGACTTGGATCATATCCTCTCCCAAAGAGACTTAGATCATATCCTCTCCCAAAGAGACTTGGATCATAGCCTCTCACAAAGAGACTTGGATCATATCTCCCAAAGAGAATTGGATCATATCCCCTCCCAAAGAGACTTGGTTCATATCCTCTCCCAAAGAGACTTGGTTCATAGCCTCTCCCAAAGAGACTTGGTTCATAGCCTCTCCCAAAGAGACTTGGTTCATATCCTCTCCCAAAGAGACTTGGTTTATATCCTCTCCAAAGAGACTTAGATCATATCCTCTCCCAAAGAGACTTAGATCATAGCCTCTCCCAAAGAGACTTGGTTCATATCCTCTCCCAAAGAGAATTGGATCATATCCTCTCCCAAAGAGACTTGGTTCATATCCTCTCCCAAAGAGACTTGGTTCATATCCTGTCCCAAAGAGAATTGGATCATACCCTCTCCCAAAGAGACTTAGATCATATCCTCTCCCAAAGAGACTTAGATCATAGCCTCTCCCAAAGAGACTTGGTTCATATCCCCTCCCAAAGAGAATTGATGCATAACCTCTCCCCATATCCTCTCCCAAAGAGACTTGCATCATATCCTCTCTCAAAGAGACTTGGATCATAGCCTCTCCCAAAGAGACTTAGATCATAGCCTCTCCCAAAGAGACTTGGAGCATATCCTCTCCCAAAGAGAATTGGATCATATTCTCTCCCAAAGAGACTTGGTTCATATCCCCTCCCAAAGAGAATTGATTCATAACCTCTCCCCATATCCTCTCCCAAAGAGACTTAGATCATACCCTCTCCCAAAGAGACTTGGTTCATATCCTCTCCCAATGAGACTTAGATCATATCCTCTCCCAAAGAGACTTAGATCATAGCCTCTCCCAAAGAGACTTGGTTCATATCCTCTCCCAAAGACACTTGGTTCTTGTCCTCTCTCAAAGAGAATTGGATCATATCCTCTCCCAAAGAGACTTAGATCATATCCTCTCTCAAAGAGACTTAGATCATAGCCTCTCCCAAAGAGACTTGGTTCATTTCCTCTCCCAAAGATAATTGGATCATAACCTCTCCCAAAGAGACTTGGTTCATATCCCCTCCCAAAGAGAATTGATTCATATCCTCTCCCCATATCCTCTCCCAAAGAGACTTGGATCATATCCTCTCCCTAAGAGAATTGGATCATATCCTCTCCCAAAGAGACTTGGTTCATAACCTCTCCCAAAGAGAATTGGATCATATCCTCTCCCAAAGAGACTTGGTTCATATCCCCTCCCAAAGATAATTGATTCTATCCTCTCCCCATAGCCTCTCCCAAAGAGACTTGGTTCATATCCTCTCTCAAAGAGACTTGGATCATAGCCTCACCTCATATCCTATCCTAAAGAGACTTGGATCATATCCTCTCTCAAAGAGACTTGGATCATAGCCTCTCGCAAAGAGACTTGGAGCATATCCTCTCCCAAAGAGAATTGGTTCATATCCCCTCCCAAAGAGACTTGATTCATATTCCCTCCCAAAGAGACTTGGTTCATATCCCCTCCCAAAGAGATTTGGTTCATATCCACTCCCAAAGAGACTTGATTCATATCCCTTCCCAAAGAGACTTGGTTCATATCCTCTCCCAAAGAGACTTGGATCATAGCCTCTCCTAAAGAGACTTGGAGCATATCCTCTCCCAAACAGAATTGGTTCATATCCCCTCCCAAAGAGACTTGATTCACATACCCTCCCAGAGAGCCTTGGATCATAGCCTCTCCCAAAGTGACTTGGATCATATCCTCTCCCAAAGAGACTTAGATCATGTCCTCTCCCAAAGAGACTTGGATCATAGCCTCTCCCAAAGAGACTTGGATCATATCTCCCAAAGAGAATTGGATCATATCCCCTCCCAAAGAGACTTGGTTCATATCCTCTCCCAAAGAGACTTGGTTCATAGCCTCTCCCAAAGAGACTTGGTTCATAGCCTCTCCCAAAGAGACTTGGTTCATATCCTCTCCCAAAGAGACTTGGTTTATATCCACTCCCAAAGAGACTTGATTCATATCCCTTCCCAAAGAGACTTGGTTCATATCCTCTCCCAAAGAGACTTGGATCATAGCCTCTCCTAAAGAGACTTGGAGCATATCCTCTCCCAAACAGAATTGGTTCATATCCCCTCCCAAAGAGACTTGATTCACATACCCTCCCAGAGAGCCTTGGATCATAGCCTCTCCCAAAGTGACTTGGATCATATCCTCTCCCAAAGAGACTTAGATCATGTCCTCTCCCAAAGAGACTTGGATCATAGCCTCTCCCAAAGAGACTTGGATCATATCTCCCAAAGAGAATTGGATCATATCCCCTCCCAAAGAGACTTGGTTCATATCCTCTCCCAAAGAGACTTGGTTCATAGCCTCTCCCAAAGAGACTTGGTTCATAGCCTCTCCCAAAGAGACTTGGTTCATATCCTCTCCCAAAGAGACTTGGTTTATATCCTCTCCCAAAGAGACTTAGATCATATCCTCTCCCAAAGAGACTTAGATCATAGCCTCTCCCAAAGAGACTTGGTTCAAAGCCTCTCCCAAAGAGAATTGGATCATATCCTCTCCCAAAGATACTTGGTTCATATCCTCTCCCAAAGAGACTTGGTTCATATCCTGTCCCAAAGAGAATTGGATCATACCCTCTCCCAAAGAGACTTAGATCATATCCTCTCCCAAAGAGACTTAGATCATAGCCTCTCCCAAAGAGACTTGGTTCATATCCCCTCCCAAAGAGAATTGATGCATAACCTCTCCCCATATCCTCTCCCAAAGAGACTTGCATCATATCCTCTCTCAAAGAGACTTGGATCATAGCCTCTCCCAAAGAGACTTAGATCATAGCCTCTCCCAAAGAGACTTGGAGCATATCCTCTCCCAAAGAGAATTGGATCATATTCTCTCCCAAAGAGACTTGGTTCATATCCCCTCCCAAAGAGAATTGATTCATAACCTCTCCCCATATCCTCTCCCAAAGAGACTTAGATCATTGCCTCTCCCAAAGAGACTTGGTTCATATCCTCTCCCAAAGAGACTTGGAACATATCCTCTCCTCATATCCTCTCCCAAAGAGACTTAGATCATATCCTCTCCCAAAGAGACTTGGATCATAGCCTCTCCCAAAGAGACTTGGATCATATCTCCCAAAGAGAATTGGATCATATCCCCTCCCAAAGAGACTTGATGCATATCCCCTCCCAAAGAGAATTGGTTCATATCCCCTCCCAAAGAGACTTGGTTCATATCCCCTCCCAAAGAGACTTGATTCATATCCCCTCCCAAAGAGACTTGGTTCATATCCTCTCCCAAAGAGACTTGGATCATAGCCTCTCCCAAAGAGACTTGGAGCATATCCTCTCCCAAAGAGAATTGGTTCATATCCCCTCCCAAAGAGACTTGATTCATATCCCCTCCCAAAGAGACTTGGTTCATATCCTCTCCCAAAGAGACTTGGTTCATATCCTCTCCCAAAGAGACTTGGATCATATCCTCTCCCAATGAGACTTGGTTCATATCCTCTCCCAAAGAGACTTGGTTCATATCCTCTCCCAAAGAGACAGTAAAATGGTAGTCTGTCAAGGTAAAGCATTGCTGTTGTAACCAGTAGAATGGTAGTCTAGGTAAATCGGAAAACATTACCAGTAATTCTACTACCTTTATTTACCTTTATTTACCTGTACCTTTATTCCAGGTACGCTATTGAAAATACTTCCACTAAAACTAACATAAAATATGTTGAGGTAAACAGAAATAAGATATTTACCTGTGGGGACTTCCACAGCCCATGTGACTATTACAATGAGGGCAGGTCTAGATAAATTCAAATATTACCTATAGCTCTATGACATTTCTACAGTATTTCCAGGTAAGTGAACAGGAAAACCCCCTTACCTGAGCAGACTGCCAAAGCCCATCTCTTCCTCCTCCTCCTCCTGATATATTGGGTCCTCTATGTCTGGGATCTCATTCAGAGCCTGAAATAACATACACAGACATCTTAGTGCCGGGCTGGAATAAAAACCTGCACTGGGCCAGAATTGAAGAACCCTTTCAGGTCTGAAAACACTCCCACATTTGACATTCCTGGGATACATACCAAATGGCACCTAACATAGAGCACTACTGTTGACCAGGACCCATAGTGAACTACTGTTGACCAGGACCCAGAGTACTGCACTACTGTTGACCAGGACCCATAGTGCACTACTGTTGACCAGGACCCATAGTGCACTACTGTTGACCAGGGCCCATAGTGCACTACTGTTGACCAGGACCCATAGTGCACTACAGTTGACCAGGACCCATAGTGCACTACTGTTGACCAGGGCCCGTAGTGCACTACTGTTGACCAGGGCACATAGTGCACTACTGTTGACCAGGACCCATAGTGCAATACTGTTGACCAGGACCCATAGTGCACAACTGTTGACCAGGACCCATAGTGCACTGCTGTTGACCAGGACCCATAGTGCACTACTGTTGACCAGGACCCATAGTGCACTAATGTTGACCAGGACCCATAGTGGACTACTGTTGACCAGGACCCATAGTGAACTACTGTTGACCAGGACCCAGAGTACTGCACTACTGTTGTCCAGGACCCATAGTGCACTACTGTTGACCAGGACCCATAGTGCACTACTGTTGACCACGGCCCATAGTGCACTACTGTTGACCAGGACCCATAGTGCACTACAGTTGACCAGGACCCATAGTGCACTACTGTTGACCAGGGCCCATAGTGCACTACTGTTGACCAGGGCACATAGTGCACTACTGTTGACCAGGACCCATAGTGCAATACTGCTGACCAGGACCCATAGTGCACTACTGTTGACCAGGACCCATAGTGCACTGCTGTTGACCAGGACCCATAGTGCACTACTGTTGACCAGGACCCATAGTGCACTACTGTTGACCAGGACCCATAGTGGACTACTGTTGACCAGGACCCATAGTGCATTACTGTTGACCAGGACCCATAGTGCACTACTGTTAACCAGGACCCATAGTGCACTACTGTTGACCAGGTGCCATAGTGGACTACTGTAGACCAGGACCCATAGTGCATTACTGTTGACCAGGACCCATAGTGCACTACTGTTAACCAGGACCCATAGTGCACTACTGTTAACCAGGACCCATAGTGCACTACTGTTGACCAGGCCCCATAGTGGACTACTGTTGACCAGGACCCATAGTGGACTACTGTTGACCAGGACCCATAGTGCATTACTGTTGACCAGGACCCATAGTGCACTACTGTTAACCAGGACCCATAGTGCACTACTGTTAACCAGGACCCATAGTGCACTACTGTTGACCAGGCCCCATAGTGGACTAATGTTGACCAGGACCCATAGTGGACTACTATTGACCAGGACCCATAGTGGACTACTGTTGACCAGGACCCATAGTGTACTACTGTTGACCAGGGTCAATAGTGTACTACTGTTGACCAGGACCCATAGTGCACTACTGTTGACCAGGACCCATATAGCACTACTGTTAACCAGGACCCATAGTGCACTACTGTTGACCAGGACCCATAGTGGACTACTGTTGACCAGGACCCATAGTACTACTGTTGACCAGGACCCATAGTGCACTACTGTTGACCAGGACCCATAGTGCACTACTGTTGACCTGGACCCATAGTACTACTGTTGACCAGGACCCATATTTATATTTGTTTTTATTTTGGATCCCCATCAGTTCCTGTCAAGACACCAGCTACTCTTCCTGGGGTTTATTATGGATCCTCATTAGTTCCTGCCAAGGCAGCGGCTTCTCTTCCTGGGGTTTATTATGGATCCCCATTAGTTCCTGCCATGGCAGCGGCTACTCTTCCTGGGGTTTATTATGGATCCCCATTAGTTCCTGCCAAGGCAGCAGCTACTCTTCCTGGGGTTTATCATGGATCCCCATTAGTTCCTTTCAAGGCAGCAGCTACTCTTCCTGGGGTTTATTATGGATCCCCATTAGTTACTGTCAAGGCAGCAGCTACTCTTCCTGGGGTTTATTATGGATCCCCATTAGTTCCTGTCAAGGCAGCAGCTTCTCTTCCTGGGGTCCGGCAAAACTAAGGCAGTTATGCAATTTTAAAACATTACACTACATTCATAACAGATTTCACAACACACTAAGTGTGTTCCCTCAGGCCCCTACTTCACTACCACATATTTACAACACAGAATCCATGTGTATGTGTGTGTATAGTGCGTATGTTATCGTGTGTATGCATGTGTCTGTGCCTATGTTTGTGTCTCTTCACAGTCCCCGCTGTTCCATAAGGTGTATTTTTATCCGTTTAAAAAAAAAATCTGATTTTACTGCTTGTATCAGTTACCTGATATGGAATAGAGTTCCATGTAGTCAAAGGTAGTGCACTATATACAGAATAAGGAGCAATTTGGGATACACCAGAGTCTAACACGTCTCACCTGGTTCATACAGGGGAACCTCTTGTCAGAGTCTGATGTCTCACCTGGTTCATACAGGGGAACCTCTTGTCAGAGTCCAGTCTGCTGGGAAGTGGGACCTCCAGGCTACCCAGGGAGTCTAGCGTCAGAGCGTCCAGGAAAATGTTCTCTGTTGGGCCTCTGACCCTCACTACAGCCCCCTGCTCTTCATGGGCCTCCGAGTCCGAGTGGGAGCGGGTGGGGAGGGAAACAGGGCCGGGGATGGCAGAGCGAGGGGAGCGGGGTGACCGGGGTGACCGGGGAGAGCGAGGGACCTTACATGGGCTCTCCTGAGGGGAAAAGACACCCCTGGGTCCTCCTGCCGTCGCCCCGTCTTTGACGTCGGAGGGTGAACCCTCACTGCCCTGTCGGACGTTCAGCTCTCTCTGCAGCTGTGGGGGGAGAAGAGAGAGGGAGGAGAGGGAGAGATGAGAGGTAGAGAGAGAAGGAGGAGAGAGAGGAGAGGGAGAAAGGAAAGAAATGAGAGGAGAGTAGAGAGAAGAGGAGAGGAGAGGAAAGGAATGAGAGGAGTAGGGAGAGAGGAGAGGAGAGGAGGAGGGGGAGAGGAAAGGAATGAGAGGAGATGGAGAGAGGAGAGGGAGAGAGGAGAGGAGGAGGGAAAGAGGAGAGGAGGAGGAAGAGAGGAAATGAATGAGAGGAGCGGGAAAGAGGAGAGGAGGAGGGAGAGAGGAGATGAGGAGGGAGAGAGGAGAGGAGGCGGGAGAGAGGAATGAATGAGAGGAGAGGGAGAGAGGAGAGGGAGAGAGGAGAGGAGGAGGGAGAGAGGAAAGGGAGAGAGGAGAGGAGAGGGAGAGAGGAAATGAATGAGAGGAGAGGGAGAGAGGAAATGAATTAGAGGAGAGGGAGAGAGGAGAGGAGGAGGGAGAGAGGAGAGGAGGAGGGAGAGAGGAAAGGAATGAGAGGAGAGGGAGAGAGAGAGGAGAGAGGGAGGAGAGGGAAAGAAAGGAAGGAGAGGAGGAGGGAGAGAGGAAATGAATGAGAGGAGCGGGAAAGAGGAGAGGAGGGGGGAGAGAGGAGAGGAGGAGGGAGAGAGGAGAGGAGGAGGGAGAGAGGAAATGAATGAGAGGAGCGGGAAAGAGGAGAGGAGGAGGGAGAGAGGAGAGGAGGAGGGAGAGAGGAGAGGAGGAGGGAGAGAGGAAAGGGAGAGAGGAAATGAATGAGAGGAGAGAGGAGAGGGAGAGAGGAAAGGAATGAGTCGTTTCAGACAGGGTGATGTGACTACAGAATATGAAGAGAGATGGTCTCAGTAGTGTGACACCCTCCCTCCCTCCCCCTCCTCACCCTCTCCATCTTGTGGTGCATGTTTCTCATGTTGCTGTCCCACTCTTGTCTCTCCCGGTCGAAGCGTTCCAGCAAGTCTCTCCTCTCCCTCCCCCACCTCTTCTCTCCATGCTGCAGCTTCCAGTGGAGGTCCAGGGAGGTGCTGTGGCTCTCTGCCAGGAGGCAACGGTGCTCCTCTCGCTCCTGTTTAAAGGCCCAGTCTGGGTCTCCTCCTCCTCCCTGCATCTCTCCTCTGGCCTCTCCTCTCACCTCTCCTTTCTCTTCTTGTCTCTCCTCTTCCAACTGGTTGAACACATAACAAGACAGACAATATATTAGTTGAAGAACAAGAAGAACAATCCATAACAATGTGGAGAAGTATGAGGATGGGTCTTTAAAGTGTTTTACCATGTGATCAGATCAGGAGAAACTCTGGGACCGGACTACAATCAGTCTGTCAGATGACCTGACTACAATCAGTCTGTCAGATGGGGTTTTGCTGTTCAGTGAGATTATCAACTTGGCTTGCCTTCACTAATTCCTATTTTATACAGCATACTCATGGGAAAAGACATGAATTGTTTTAACGCCCTGGCCATAGAGAGGGGTTTTTGTTCTTTATTTTTGGTTAGGCCAGGGTGTTACATTGGGTGGGCGTTCTATGTTCATTTTTCTATGTTTTTGTATTTCTTTGTTTTGGGCCGTGTGTGGCTCCCAATCAGGCACAGCTGTAGTTCATTGTTGCTGATTGGGAGTCACACATAAGGAGCCTGTTTTTCCTTTGGGTTTTGTGGGGGATTGTTTTCTGTCTCGTTCGTTTTTGACCAGACAGGACTGTTTACTATCATTGCTGTTTTATGTTTTGTTTATAGTGGTTCATTTTATTAAATATTCATAATGAATCCCCTGCATCTTGGTTTTGTTGTGACGACAGCCGTTACAATTGTGATGATTTTTGTGTATGCCCCTCTCCCTACCGGTGTGATTACTACCTCTGAGGGTTTAGAGCTTGAGGTAGACACCTCATACAAGTACTTGGGAGTATGGCTAGACGGTACACTGTCCTTCTCTCAGCACATATCAAAGCTGCAGGCTAAAGTTAAATCTAGACTTGGATTCCTCTATTGTAATCGTACCTCTTTCACCCCAGCTGCCAAACTAACCCTGATTCAGATGACCATCCTACCCATGCTAGATTACGGAGACGTAATTTATAGACCGGCAGGTAAGGGTGCTCTCGAGCGGCTAGATGTTCTTTACCATTCGGCCATCAGATTTGCCACCAATGCTCCTTATTGGACACATCACTGCGCTCTATACTCTTCTGTAAACTGGTCATCTCTGTATACCCGTCGCAAGAGCCACTGGTTGATGCTTATTTATAAAACCCTCTTAGGCCTCACTCCTCCCTTAACCAACAATGCAGTTTAAAGAAAATAGAAAATATTTACAAAATAAACGAATGTAATTTTTTTTTAAATTAAAAAGTAACACCCTAAAATAACAATAATGAGGCTATATACAGGGGGGTACCGGTACCGAGTCAATGTGGAGGCTATATACAGGGGGCACCGATACCGAGTCAATGTGGGGGCTATATACAGGGGGTACCGGTACAGAGTCAATGTGGAGGCTATATACAGGGGGGTACCGGTACCGAGTCAATGTGGAGGCTATATACAGGGGGTACCGGTACCGAGTCAATGTAGAGGCTATATACAGGGGGTACCGGTACAGAGTCAATGTGGGGGCTATATACAGGGGGTACCGGTACCGAGTCAATGTAGAGGCTATATAAAGGGGGTACCGGTACAGAGTCAATGTGGGGGCTATATACAGGGGGTACCGGTACAGAGTCAATGTGCGGGGGCACCGGTCAGTCGAGGTAATTTGTACATGTAGGTAAGGGTAAAGTGACTATGCATAGATAATAAACAGTCTTATGGCATTGGGGTAGAAGCTGTTAAGGAGTCTTTTGGACCAAGACTTAGCGCTCCGGTACTGCTTGCCGTGTGTTAGCAGAGAGAACAGTCTATGACTTGGGTGACTGCAGTCTTTGACAATTTTTTGGGTCCTTCCTCTGACACCACCTAGTATATAGGTCCTGGATGTCAGGAAGCTTGGCCCCAGTGATGTACAGGGCTGTACGCACTACCCTCTGTAGCGCCTTACGGTCAGATGCCGAGCAGGTGCCATACCAGGCGGTGATGCAACAGTCAGGATGCTCTCGATGGTGCAGCTGTATAACTTTTTGAGGATCTGGGGACCCATGCCAAATCTATCAGTCTCCTGAGGGAGAAAAGGCATTGTCGTGCCCTCTTCACGACTTTCTTGGTGTGTTTGGACCATGATAGTTTGTTAGTGATGTGGACATCAAGGAACTTGAAACTCTTGACCCACTCCACTGCAACCCTGTCAATGTGAATGGGGGTGTGTTCGGCCCTCCTTTTCCTGTAGTCCACGATCATCTCCTTTCATCTTGCTCATGTTGAGGGAAAGGTTGTTGTCCTAGCACCACACGATCAGGTCTCTGACCTCCTCCCTATAGGCTGTCTCGTCGTTGATCAGGCCTACCACTGTTGTGTCGTCTGCAAACTTAATGATGGTGTTGGAGTCGTGCCTGGCCGTGCAGTCATGAGTGAACAGGGAGTACAGGAGGGGACTGAGCACACACCCCTGAGGGGCCCCTGTGTTGAGGATCAGCGAAGCAGATGTGTTGTTGCCCACCCTTACCACCCGGGGGCAGACCGTCAGGAAGTCCAGGATCCAGTTGCAGGGGGAGGTGTTTAGTCCCAGGGTCCTTAGCTTAGCGATGAGCTTTGAGGGCACTATGGTGTTGAACGCTGAGCTGTGGTCAATGAACAGCATTCTCGCATAGGTGTTCCTTTTGTCCAGGTGGGAAAGGGCCTTTCAACACACTTCATGGCTACCGACATGTGTGCTACGGGGCGGTAATCATTTAGGCAGGTTAGCTTTGCTTTCTTGGGCACAGGGTGGTCTGCTTGAAACATGTAAGTATTACAGACTCGGTCAGGGAGAGGTTGAAAATGTCAGTGAAGAGACTTGACAGTTGGTCCGCACATGCTCTGAGTACATGTCCCGGCCTTGTGAATGTTGACCTGTTTAAAGGTCTTTCTCAGATCAGCTACGGAGAGCGTGATCACCCAGTCGTCCGGAACAGCTGGTGCTCTCATGCATGCTTCAGTGTTGCTTGCCTCCAAGCAAGCATAAAAGGCATTTAGCACGTCTGATAGTCTCGCGTCACTGGGCAGCTCGCGGCTGGGTTTCCCTTTGTAGTCTGTAATAGTTTGTAAGCCCTCCCACAGCCGTCGAGCGTCCGAGCCGGTGTAGTAGGATTCGATCTTAGTCCTGTATTGACTCTTTGCCTGTTTGATGGTTCGTCTGAGGGCATAGTGGGATTTCTTATAGGCGTCCGGATTAGTGTCCCACTCCTTGAAAGCGGCAGCTCTAGCCTTTAGATCGGTGTGGATGCTGCCTGTAATCCATGGCTTCTGGTTGGGAAATGTACGTACAGTCACTGTGGGGACGACGTCATCGATGCACTTATTGATGAAGCTGGTGACTGAGGCTGTATACTCCCCAATGCCATTGGATAAGTCCCGGAACATATTCCAGCCTGTGCTAACAAAACAGTCCTGTAGCGTAGCATCTGTGTCTTGAGCGAGTCACTGGTACGTCCTGCTTTAGTTTTTGCTTGCAAGCAGGAATCAGGAGGATATAATTATGGACAGATTTGCCAAATGGAGAGCGAGGGAGAGTTTTGTACGGGTCTCTGTGTGGAGTAATGGTGGTCTAGAGGTAATTATTTTCTGATTGCACATGTGACATGCTGTTAGAAATTATCCAACATGGCGTAGCAGTCGGACGTGTGTTTTGTCTTGTCCCGTCTTGTCTCATGTAAATATAGTTTTCTTCCTCGTTTTTTCATACATATTTCGTATATATATATATATATATTTTTTTTATCTCACTTTCCATCTACGGACTGAATATACTCTCTTGCAACCCGCCTCACCCAATGTGGTACGGAGCTGCGATTTTTATACTTTACAACCGGAAGCCCCATCAGAGGCTAGCCAGGTAACTAGCTAGCTACTAGCCAGTAGTCAGTTAGCCCCTGCTAGTTAGCCAGTCAATACCTGCCAGTCTGCACAGCGCGATATCAACCCAGAGCATATCGGACTGCTTTTCTCTACCACATCTCCGGATTCCTACCGCAAGCTCTGAACCTTTACACCGGATCATCGCAGCTAGCTAGCTGCAATCTGAGTGGCTACTCCTGGCTAACGTCTCTGTCCTGAAGCAAGCACCAGGTAGCCTTGAGATAGCCTCGAGCTAAGCCCAGCTCCCGGCTAGCCGAAGAGGTCCACCAGCCAATTCTTGGTCTACAATACCTCTTTTGCCAATTGGCCTGCACTCTTTACTGCCGACACGGAGCCCCGCCGATCCATCACGACTGGTCTGCCGACGTAATCATCCGAGGTGGTTTCAACAGGCTGTTCCGTTGCGACGTCGCTGGAGGCCCCTCTGCTGCTCCGGCCCGCTAGCTGTCTGAATCACTGTGTCTCCAGCTCGCCTAGCGTAGTAGCGTCTACTGAATCGGCTCCCTGACTCATCTATTGCTACTCATTGGACCCTATGATCACTCGGCTACACATGCCTTTCCCTAATGTCAATATGCCTTGTCTATTGCTGTTTTGGTTAGTGATTATTGCCTTATTTCACTGTAGAGCCCTCAGCCCTGCCCAATAAGCCTTAGATAGCCCTTTTGTTCCACTCTCCACACATGCGGTGACCTCACCTGGCTTAACAGGTGCCTCTAGAGACAAAACCTCTTTCATCGTCACTCAATGCCTAGGTTTCTCGCCACTGTACTCACATCCTACCATACCCTTGTCTGTACGTTATGCCTTGAATCTATTCATCCACGCCCAGAAATCTGCTCCTTTTACTCTCAGTTCCGAACACACTAGACGACCAGTTCTTATAGCCTTTAGCCGTACCCTTATCCTACTCCTCCTCTGTTCCTCTGGTGATGTGGAGGTTAACCCAGACCCTGCAGCCCCCAGCACCACTCCCATCCCCCAGGCGCGCTTATTTGTTGACTTCTGTAACCGTAATAACCTTGGTTTCATGCATGTTAACATTAGAAGCCTCCTCCCTAAGTTTGTTTTATTCACTGCTTTAGCACACTCCGCCAACCCAGATGTCCTAGCTGTGTCTGAATCCTAGCTTAGGAAGGCCACCAAAAATCCTGACATTTCCATCCCTAACTATAACATTTTCCGACAAGATAGAACTGCCAAAGGGGGCGGAGTTGCAATCTACTGCAGAGATAGCCTGCAGAGTTCTGTCATACTATCCAGGTCTGTGCCCAAACAATTCGAGCATCTACTTTTAAAAATCCACCTTTCCAGAAACAAGTCTCTCACCATTGCTGCTTGTTATAGACCCCCCTCAGTTCTTATAGCCTTTAGCCGTACCCTTATCCTACTCCTCCTCTGTTCCTCTGGTGATGTGGAGGTTAACCCAGACCCTGCAGCCCCCAGCACCACTCCCATCCCCCAGGCGCTCTTATTTGTTGACTTCTGTAACCGTAATAACCTTGGTTTCATGCATGTTAACATTAGAAGCCTCCTCCCTAAGTTTGTTTTATTCACTGCTTTAGCACACTCCGCCAACCCAGATGTCCTAGCTGTGTCTGAATCCTAGCTTAGGAAGGCCACCAAAAATCCTGACATTTCCATCCCTAACTATAACATTTTCCGACAAGATAGAACTGCCAAAGGGGGCGGAGTTGCAATCTACTGCAGAGATAGCCTGCAGAGTTCTGTCATACTATCCAGGTCTGTGCCCAAACAATTCGAGCATCTACTTTTAAAAATCCACCTTTCCAGAAACAAGTCTCTCACCATTGCTGCTTGTTATAGACCCCCCTCACCCTCAGCTGTTCCCTGGACACTATATGTGAATTGATTGCCCCCCCATCTATCTTCAGAGTTCATACTATTAGGTGACCTAAACTGGCCTTCATACAATCTAAGCTAGATGCCCTCAATCTCACACAAATTATCAAGGAATTTACCAGGTACAACCCTAAATCCGTAAACATGGGCACCCTCTTAGATATCATCCTGACCAACTTGTCCTCTATATACACCTTTGCTGTCTTCAACCAGGATCTCAGCGATCACTGCCTCCTTGTCTGCGTCCGTAATGGGTCAGCGGTCAAACGACCACCCCTCATCACTGTCAAACACTCCCTAAAACACTTCAGCGAGCAGGCCTTTCTAATCCACCTGGTATCCTGGAAGGATATTGACCTCATCCTGTCAGTAGAGGATGCCTGGTTGCTCTTGGGGCTACAGGTTAGCAATGAACCCCGAGTCGGGATTGCTAACAAGGCTGGAAATTCAAAACATCAAAAATCTAATCATTTCAATTTCTCAAACAATCAACTATTTTACACAATTTAAAAGATAAACATCTCCTTAATCTAACCACATTGTTCGATTTTCAAAGAGGCTTTACGGCAAAAGCATAAAGTTAGATTATGTTAGGACAGTACATAGCCACAAAAGTACAAACATCCATTTTCAATTCAAGGTCAGGCGTCACCAAAAGCAGAAACCAGCTAGAATTATGCACTAACCTTTGTCAATCTCCATCAGATGACACTCCTAGGACATTATGTTATACAATACATGCATTTTTTGTTCCATCAAGTTCATATTTATATCCAAAAACAGCATTTTACAGTAGCGTGAAATTCAGATTTTTTTCTTCTCTGAAATGCTTCCGGTGAACATAACAAAATTACTATTCGAAAACATTGGTAAATTATAATATTGTCATTCAAAGAATAATATATTATCATCTCGTAATTGCTACCGAATGGCCAGATCTCAAAATAACTTTACTGGGAAATCACATTTTGCAATAAACGGGGTGCTATGCTAAGAACAATAAGCTATGCTATACAGTTAGCATCATCTAATATCGATAATAACATTGTAAATATCCCTCTTACCTTTGATTATCTCCATCAGAAGGCACTGCCAGGAATCCCAGTTCCAGAACAAATGTGGTTTCTTTTGACAAAGTTCATAATTTATGTCCAAATAACACCAAGTAGTTAGCGTTCATTATGCTCCCACAAAACGTGGTGGGGGGGTGGTAAAATCACGCCGAAAAGCTAAAAAAACCTAGTAAATAATCTATTTACGTTCGTTCAAACATGTCAAACGTTGTTTAGCATTAATCTTTTGGTCCATTTTTAACGTTAAACATCAGTAATATTTTCACACAACCTATCCTATGTCTAGATAAACAATTATGACAAACTCACGCTTCTCAGATTTATGCGCAGGCGCAAAAAAATGAAGTGACGACATGTCAACTTCCTTGCATTCTAATTTGCTCTCTGTTTATCATAGACGCTTCAAACAACTTTATAAAGATCGTTGACATCTAGTGGATGCCGTAGGAGTTGCGAAATGAATCCTTTCTCACTATGGTATCTATAAAACAATGACACTAAATAGTACAGTCACAAAATTCACATTTTTTTTTTAATCTATTTTTCACAGGTTTTTGCCTGCAATATGAGTTTTGTTATACTTACAGACACCATTCAAACTGTTTTAGAAAATTCAGAGTGTTTTCTATCCGAATGTGTTAATAATATGCATATCCTAGCTTCTGAGTTGGTGTAGGAGGCAGTTAAAAATGGGCACATATTTTTTTCAAAATTTCTCAATACTGCCCCCTAGCCCCAACAGGTTAAAAGTGCTTTCCTCACCATCTTAAATAAGCATGCCCCGTTCAAAAAATGTAGAACTAAGAACAGATATAGCCCTTGGTTCACCCCAGACTTGAATGCCCTTGACCAGCACAAAAACATCATGTGGCGTACTGCATTAGCATCGAATATCCCCCGCGATATGCAACTTTTCAGGGACGTCAGGAACCAATATGCACAGTCAGTTAGGAAAGCCAAGGCTAGCTTTTTCAAACAGAAATGTGCTTCCTGTAGCACTAATTCCAAAAGGTTTTGGGAACTGTAAAGTCCATGGAGAATAAGAGCACCTCCTCCCACCTGCCCACTGCACTGAGGCTAGGAAACACTGTCACCACCGATAAATCTACGATATTCGATAATTTCAATAAGCATTTTTCTATGGCTGGCCACGCTTTCCACCTGGCTACCCCTACCCTGGCCAACAGCTCTGCAACCCCTGCAGAAATTTGCCCAAGCCGCCCCCCCGCTTCTCCTTCACCCAAATCCAGACAGCTGATGTTCTGAAAGAACTGCATAATCTGGATCCCTACAAATCAGCTGGGCTAGACAATCTGGACCCTCATTTCTGAATTTATCTGCCGAAATTGTTGCAACCCCTAATACTAGCCTATTCAACCTCTCTTTCATATCGTCTGAGATCCCCAAAGAGTGGACACAAACTCTTATAGACCTATATCCATCCTGCCCTGCCTTTCTAAAGTCTTCAAAAGCCAAGTTAACAAACAGATCACCGACCATTTCGAATCCCACCGTACCTTCTCCACTATGCAATCTGGTTTCCGAGCTGGTCATAGGTGTACCTCAGCCACGATCAAGGTCCTAAACGATATCATAACCGCCATTGATAAAAGACACGACTGTGCAGCCGTCTTCATCGACCTGGCCAAGGCTTTCGACTCTGTCAGTCACCGCATTCTTATCGGCAGACTCAATAGCCTTGGTTTCTCAAATGACTGCCTCACCTGGTTCACTAACTACTTCTCAGATAGTGTTCAGTGTGTCAAATCGGAGGGCCAGACCTCTGGCAGTCTCTATGGGGGTGCCGCAGGGTTCAATTCTCGGGCCGACTCTTTTCTCTGTATATATCAATGATGTCGCTCTTGCTGCTGGTGATTCTCTGATCTACCTCTACGCAGACGACACCATTCTGTATACATCTGGCCCTTCTTTGGACATTGTGTTAACAAACCTCCAAATGAGCTTCAATGCCATACAACACTCCTTCCGTGGCCTCCAACTGCTTTTAAATGCTATTAAAACTAAATGCATGCTATTCAACCAATTTCTGCCCGCACCCACCAGCCCGACTAGCATCACTACTCTGGATGGTTCTGACTTAGAATATGTGGACAACTACAAATACCTAGGTGTCTGGTTAGACTGTAAACTCTCCTTCCAGACTCACATTAAGCATCTCCAATCCAAAATTAAATCTAGAATTGGCGTCCTATTTCGTAACAAAGCCTCATTCACTCATGCTGCCAAACATACCCTCGTAAAACTGACTATCCTACCGATCCTTGACTTCGGCGATGTCATTTACAAAATAGCCTCCAACACTCTACTCAACAAACTGGATGTAGTCTATCACAGTGCCATCCGTTTTGTTACCAAAGCACCATATACTACCCACCACTACGACCTGTATGCTCTCTTTGGCTGGCCCTCGCTACAGATTCGTCGCCAAACCCAATGGCTCCAGGTCATCTATAAGTCTTTGCTAGGTAAAGCCCCGCCTTATCTCAGCTCACTGGTCACCATAGCAACACTCACCCGTAGCACGCACTCCAGCAGGTATATTTCACTGGTCATCCCCAAAGCCAACACTTGCCTTTGGCAACCTTCCTGCCAGTTCTCTGCTGCCAATGACTGGAACAAATTGCAAAAATCTCTGAAGCTGGAGTCTTATATCTCCCTCTCTAACTTTAAGCATCAGCTGTCAGAGCAGCTTACCAATCACTGTATCTGTACATAGCCAATCTGTAAATAGCCCACCCAACTACCTCATCCCCATATTGTTATTTATCTTCTTGCTCTTTTGCACCCCAATATCTCTACTTGCACATCATCATCTGCACATATCACTCCAGTGTTAATGCTAAATTGTAATTATTTCACCTCTATGGCTTATTTATTGCCTTACCTCCCTACTCTTCTACATTTGCACACACTGTACATAGATTTTTAAAAACATTTTGTATTGTGTTATTGACTTTACATTTGCTTATGTGTAACTCTGTGTTGTTGTTTTTGTCGCACTGCTTTGCTTTATCTTGGCCAGGTCGCAGTTGTAAATGAGAACTTGTTCTCAACTGGCCTACCTGGTTAAATAAAGGTGAAATAAATACAAATAAAAATGAGGTAAAATACATTAAAGTTTGCCTGCATTAAAGTCCCCGGCCACTAGGAGCACTGTCTCTAGATGAGCATTTTCTTGTTTGCCTATGACCTTATACAGCTCACTGAGTGCGGTCTTAGTGCAAGCATCAGTTTGTGGTGGTAAATAGATGGTTATGAATAATATAGATGTGAACTCTCTTGGTAGATAGTGTGGTCTACAGCTTATCATGAGGTACTCTACCTCGGGCTGATATTGACAAGTAGACACCCCCACCCCTCGTCTTACCAGATTAGAACCTAAAATGGTTATTTCGGCTGTCCCCATAGGAGAACCCTTTGAATAACCCTTTTTGGTTCCAGGTAGAACCCTTTTTGGTTCCAGGTAGAACCCTTTTCGGTTCCAGTTAGAACCCCTTTGAAATTCATGTAGAACCCTTTACACAGAGGGTTCTATATGAAATCCAAAAGAGTTCTACCTGGAACAAAAAAGGGCTTTACCTAGAACCAAAAAGGGTTCTCCTATGGGGACAGCCAAATAAACCTTATGGAACCCTTTTTTCTAAGAGTGTACTAATATTTCAAAGGAACTACTGAATGTAATTCAAGCCGTTCCGAAGGAAACTGAAGGGAACAACAGAAAGAGAACAACAGAAACAATGGAATATTTAAACCAGGGGTGAGATATCTGTGATTATAGTTGTGTATTTTGGAGCATCTTTCTCCAGCAGCCTGTATTGTGAAACAGAAAGAGTGTGTCTGTCGTGTGTGTGTGTGTGTGTGTGTGTGTGTGTGGTGTGTGTGTGTGTGTGTGGTGTGTGTGTGTGTGTGTGTGTGTGTGTGTGTGGTGTGTGTGTGTGTGTGTGTGTGTGTGTGTCTGTGTGTGTGTTACCTGAGCGACGTGACACTTCATCTCGGCCCATTTGACCTCCCAGGAAGCCTTGTCATTGGCGTAGTTCTGCTGCAGCTGGCACCTCCTGTTCTCCTCCTCCCTCAACTCTGACCTGAACTCCTCTAACAGGGAGCGCACCGCCTGGAGCACCCTACGGTTCTCACCCACCTGGAGAAGAGGAGCGGGGGAGGAAGCGGGGGAGGAGCGGGGGAGGAGCAGGGGAGGAAGCGGGGGAGGAACGGGGGAGGCAGCGGGGGAGGAAGCGGGGAAGGAAGCTCATGGATCATTAATTTATTTAAGATCTTTCCATTTACCTAATAATATCATCTGTTTCTACACACAAGCCATACTTGTTAATGTTCAAGTTGATCTACACACAACACACCATAAAAACTCATACTATATTCTGGCTTGATGGATAAAATGTACGTTAGTACAAGGTTCTGTTGAGGTCTGTTCTATAACATGTTCTAGTCTCTGTTGTGGTCTGTTGTATAACATGGTCTGTTGTGGTCTGTTGTATAACATGGTCTGTTGTGGTCTGTTGTATAACATGGTCTGTTGTGGTCTGTTGTGGTATGTTGTGGTCTGTTGTATAACATGCTCTGGGATCATTGAACTCCACTGTACTTCAACAGACTTTTCACTCATCCAAAGTGCCTTTTAATCGAGGGTTTAATTCAGGGTTTAATCCAGGGTTTAATCCAGGGTTTAATCCAGGGTTGGAGTGTATCAACAGCTAGAAATCCATTGTACCCTACCTGTGTCTGGTGCTGCAGGCGTTCAGTGGAGTGGAGTTGGGTTGTGGGGCCAGGGTGGGGGCTGTCTCTCTGGGGTAGCTGGGTACACGACCTATCCCTGTCCTCTCTCTCCGTCTCTCCCTCTCCATGCTCCAAGATCACCCCCAGCTCTGGAATAGCCTCCAACTTCTCATACTGCGACAAACAAGACATGGAATAACAAGGTTATTATAGCCAACAATAACAAGGTTATTATAGCCAACATTATTATAGCCAACAATAACAAGGTTATTATAGCCAACAATAACAAGGTTATTATAGCCAACAATAACAAGGTTATTAAAGCCAACAATCGCAAGGTTATTATAGCCAACAATAATAAGGTAATTATAGCCAACAATAACAAGGTTATTAAAGCCAACAATAACAAGGTTATTTTAGCCAATTCCAAAGACATAGAATAACAAGGTTATTATAGCCAACAATAACAAGGTTATTATAGTCAACTACAAAGACATGGAATAACAAGGTTATTATAGCCGACAATAACAAAAGTTATTATAGCCAACAATAACAAGGTTATTATAGTCAACTACAAAGACATGGAATAACAAGGTTATTATAGTCAACAATAACCAACAATAACAAGGTTATTATAGCCAACAATAACAAGGTTATTATAGCCAACAATAACAAGGTTATTATAGCCAACAATAACAAGGTTATTATAGCCAACAATAACACGGTTATTATAGCCAACAATAACAAGGTTATTATAGCCACACAATAACACGGTTATTAAAGCCAACAATAACACGGTTATTATAGCCAACAATAACAAGGTTATTATAGCCAACAATAACACGGTTATTAAAGCCAACAATAACACGGTTATTATAGCCAACAATAACAAGGTTATTATAGCCAACAATAACAAGGTAATTATAGCCAACAATAACAAGGTTATTATAGTCAACTACAAAGACATGGAATAACAAGGTTATTATAGCCAACAATAACACGGTTATGATAGCCTACAATAACAAGGTTATTATAGCCGACAACAACAAGGTTATTATAGGCAACAACAAAGACATGGAATAACAAGGTTATTATAGCCAACAATAACAAGGTTATTATAGCCAATAACAAAGACATGGAATAACAAGGTTATTATAGCCAACAATAACACAGTTATTATACCCAACAATAACAAGGTTATTATACCCAACAATAACAAGGTTATTATAGGCAACAATAACAAGGTTATTATAGCCAACAACAAAGACATGGAATAACAAGGTAATTATAGCCAACATCAAAGCAAGGAAAGGAGTAGTACACCATTAAACTAACTAACCAACCAACAAACTGAAAGTCAGTCAATCAATCACTCAGTTGACCAATCAAACAAGCTGATCCTGCACTGCTAAGTGATTTTGAGCTAGATGTCAATCCTCCTGCAGGAAAACTATTGGGAATGCAGGCTTTTTCTCCAGCCCTGCTGTTATTCACTGATTGGTTTAACCAAATGTACTCCGCTCAATCCTACTCTTCTAAGTGATTGACTGATTTATGGTTTGTTGATATAGTTGGTTTGATTGGATGGTTTAGAGACTGTGTGGAGTGCCTCCGGAGAAATTGTTCCCAACCACTGTCAGAAATGTTTTCATGGTTACAGCACCTCCTCACAGCTGCCCACAGTACTGAGGCTAGGAAACACTGTCACCACCGATAAATCATGCTTTACACCTGGCCACCCCTACCCTGGCCAACAGCCCTGCACCCCCCACAGCAACTTGCCCAAGCCTCCTCCATTTCTCCTTCACCCAAATCCAGATAGCTGATGTTCTGAAAGAGCTGCAAAATCTGGACCCCTACAAATTTTTTATTTTAAATTTTTTGTCATTTAGCAGACGCTCTTATCCAGAGCGACTTACAGTAGTGAATGCATACATTTCTTTATTTTTTCCCCCGTGGGAATCGAACCCACAACCCTGGCGTTGCAAACACCATGCTCTACCAACTGAGCCACACGGGACCACAAATCAGCAGGACTAGACAATCTGGACCCTATCTTTCTAAAATTATCAGCCGAAATTGTTGCAACCCCTATTACTAGCCTGTTCAACCTCTCTTTCATATTGTCTGAGATCCCCAAAGATTGGAAAGCTGCCGCGGTCATCCCCCTCTTCAAAGGGGTGACACTCTAGACCCAAACTGCTACAGACCTATATCTATCCTACCCTGCCTTTCTAAAGTCTTCAAAAGCCAAGTTAACAAACAGATTACCGACCATTTTGAATCCCACTGTACCTTCTCCGCTATGCAATCTGGTTTCAGAGCTGGTCATGGGTGCACTTCAGCCACGCTCAAGGTCCTAAACGATATCATAACCAACATCGATAAGAGACATTACTGTGCAGCCGTATTCATAGACCTGGCCAAGGCTTTTGACTCTGTCAATCACCACATTCTTATCGGCAGACTCAACAGCCTTGGTTTCTCAAATGATTGCCTCGCCTGGTTCACCAACTACTTCTCAGACAGAGTTCAGTGTGTCAAATCGGAGGGCCTGTTGTCCAGACCTCTAGCAGTTTCTATGGGGGTGTGACAGGGTTCAATTCTTGGGCCGAATCTTTTCTCTGTATACATCAATGATATCGCACTTGCTGCTGGTGATTCTCTGATCCAACTCCACGCAGACGACACCATTCTGTATACATCTGGCCCTTCTTTGGACACTGTGTTAACTAACCTCCAGACGAGCTTCAATGCCATACAACTCTCCTTCCGTGGTCTCCAACTGCTCTTAAATGCAAGTAAAACTAAATGCATGCTATTCAACTGATCGGTACCAGCACCTGCCCAACCGTCCAGCATCACTACTCTGGACGGTTCTGAATTAGAATATGTGGACAACTACAAATACCTAGGTGTCTGGTTAGACTGTAAACTCTCCTTCCGGACTCACATCAAACATCTCCAATCCAAAATTAAATCTAGAATCGGCTTCCTATTTCGCAACAAAGCATCCTTCACTCATGCTGCCAAACATACTCTCCTAAAACTGACTATCCTACAGGTCCTTGACTTCAGCGATGCCATTTACAAAATAGCCTCCAACACTACTCAGCAAACTGGATGTAGTCTATCACAGTGCCATCCGTTTTGTCACCAAAGCCCCATATACTACCCACCACTGCGACCTGTATGTTCTCGTTGGCTGGCCCTCGCTTCATATTCGTCGCCAAACTCACTGGCTCCAGGTCATCTATAAGTCTTTGCTAGGTAAAGTTCCCCCTTATCTCAGCTCACTGGTCACCATAGCAGCACCCACCTGTAGCACGCGCTCCAGCAGGTATATTTCACTGGTCACCCCCAAAGCCAATTCCTCCTTTGGCAGCCTCTCCTTCCAGTTCTCTGCTGCCAATGACTGGAACGAACTGCAAAAATCACTGAAGCTGGAGACTCATATCTCCCTCACTAGCTTAAAGCACCAGCTGTCAGAGCAGCTCACAGATCACTGCACCTGTACATAGCCCATCTGTAAATAGCCCATCTAACTACCTCATCCCCATACTGTTATTTTTTGTTGTTGTTGGTCCTTTGCACCCCAGTATCTCTACTTGCACATTCATCTTCTGCACATCTATCC
Organism: Salmo salar; assembly: GCF_965601325.2. Lineage (NCBI taxonomy): Eukaryota > Metazoa > Chordata > Actinopteri > Salmoniformes > Salmonidae > Salmo > Salmo salar. The sequence goes on from NC_138304.1 coordinate 53,190,233, forward strand.
CTCCAGTCTCTATCACTCCAGTGTTTAATTGCTAAATTGAAATTATTTCGCCACTATGGCCTATTTATTGCCTTACCTCCCTCATCTTACCTCATTTGCACACACTGTATATAGACTTTTTTCCTATTGTGTTATTGACGATATGTTTGTTTTACTCCATGTGTAACTCTATGTTGTTGTTTATGTCGCACTGCTTTGCTTTATCTTGGCCAGGTCGCAGTTGTAAATGAGAACTTCTCAACTGGCCTACCTGGTTAAATAAAGGTGAAATAAATAAAATAAAATAAACAAATTGGATTGGGGAGACATATTCAGCAGCTTTCTAGGAGAAGGGTTGGACAAGTATGTGATGTCTCCTCCCCTGTCTCTGTCCTCTTCCCCAGCCTCCAGACTAAACTACCTGGGGTTCAGCCTCTACCTCTAGCCAGTCATCTCACCTCTGAGTCTGATGTCTCCTCCCCTGTCTCTGTCCTCTTCCCCAGCCTCCAGACTAAACTACCTGGGGTTCAGCCTCTACCTCTAGCCAGTCATCTCACCTCTGAGTGTGCTGTCTCCTCCACTGTGTCTGTCCTCTTCCCCAACCTCCAGTGCATGAGGATCCAGCGTAGCTTCATATAGAAGATGATGGTGTTGTGTCTGAACAACTGGACCTCCTGCTGCAGTAGGGTTCTCTCCTGGACCCAGGGAGCCTCGTGGGCCTGCAGGCCCATCAGATCCAGACCCCCTCTGGGCTTCACACCCTGCACCTCCAGCCGCCTCCGTTCCTCATCCTGGTGGGGAGAGAGGTAGGGATGGGGAAGGTGGGAGGGAGGGAGGAGAGAGGGGTGATAGAGAGAGGAACAGGGGGGAGGGGGGTAATGGGGGGAGATAGAGAGGGGAACAGGGAGGAGGAGGAGGGGTGAAGGGGGGAGATAGAGAGAGGAACAGGGGAGGAGGTGGGGTGATAGAGAGGGGAACAGGGAGGAGGAGGGGTGATGGGGGGAGATAGAGAGAGGAACAGGGAGGAGGGGTGATAGGGGGGAGATAGAGAGAGGAACAGGGAGGAGGGGTGATGGGGGAGATAGAGAGAGGAACAGGGAGGAGGGGTGATGGGGGAGATAGAGAGGGGAACAGTACAGTACTTTACCTGTTACTATGAGTCAAGCTGTACCAGTACTTTACCTGTTACTATGAGTCAAGCTGTACTAGTACTTTACCTGTTACTATGAGTCAAGCTGTACCAGTACTTTACCTGTTACTATGAGTCAAGCTGTACCAGTACTTTACCTGTTACTATGAGTCAAGCTGTACCAGTACTTTACCTGTTACTATGAGTCAAGCTGTACCAGTACTTTACCTGTTACTATGAGTCAAGCTGTACCAGTACTTTACCTGTTACTATGAGTCAAGCTGTACCAGTACTTTACCTGTTACTATGAGTCAAGCTGTACCAGTACTTTACCTGTTACTATGAGTCAAGCTGTACCAGTACTTTACCTGTGCCATGGTCCCAGAGAAGGCCTCTCTGTCCTCCTGTCCAGGCCTCAACCTGCGATCGTGATCCAGTCGGAATTGCATCTCTGCCCCAGCTGTGTCACGTAGCTGTACCCCCCAAAACATTAACCGGACAACACACAGTTACCCTCAGAGCTGTACCCCCCAAAACATTAACCGGATGACATACAGTTACCCTCAGAGCTGTACCCCCCAAAACATTAACCGGACAACACACAGTTACCCTCAGAGCTGTACCCCCCAAAACATTAACCGGACAACACACAGTTACCCTCAGAGCTGTACCCCCCAAAACATTAACCGGACAACACACAGTTACCCTCAGAGCTGTACCCCCCAAAACATTAACCGGACAACACACAGTTACCCTCAGAGCTGTACCCCCCAAAACATTAACAGGACAACACACAGTTACCCTAAGAGCTGTACCCCCCCCAAAACATTAACCGGACAACACACAGTTACCCTCAGAGCTGTACCCCCCAAAACATTAACCGGACAACACACAGTTACCCTCAGAGCTGTACCCCCCCAAAACATTAACCAGACAACACACAGTTACCCTCAGAGCTGTACCCCTCAACACAGTTACCCTCAGAGCTGTACCCCTCAGAGCTGTATCCCTCAACACAGTTACCCTCAGAGCTGTACCCCTCAACACAGTTGCCCTCAGAGCTGTACCCCTCAGAGCTGTATCCCTCAACACAGTTACCCTCATAGCTGTACCCCTCAACACAGTTACCCTCAGAGCTGTACCCCTCAACACAGTTACCCTCATAGCTGTACCCCTCAGAGCTGTACCCCTCAACACAGTTACCCTCAGAGCTGTACCCCTCAACACAGTTACTCTCAGAGCTGTACCCCTCAACAGTTACCCTCAGAGCTGTACCCCTTAACAGAGTTACCCTCAGAGCTGTACCCCTCAACACAGTTACCCTCAGAGCTGTACCCCTTAACACAGGTACCCTCAGAGCTGTACCCCTTAACACAGTTACCCTCAGAGCTGTACCCCTCAACACAGTTACCCCTCAGAGCTGTACCCCTCAACACAGTTACCCTCAGAGCTGTACCCCTCAACACAGTTACCCTCAGAGCTGTACCCCTCAGAGCTGTACCCCTCAACACAGTTACCCTCAGAGCTGTACCCCTCAACAGTTACCCTCAGAGCTGTACCCCTTAACAGGGTTACCCTCAGAGCTGTACCCCTCAACACAGTTACCCTCAGCGCTGTACCCCTCAACACAGTTACCCTCAGAGCTGTACCCCTCAATACAGTTACCCTCAGAGCTGTACCCCTCAGAGCTGTATTCCCTCAACACAGTTACCCTCAGAGCTGTACCCCTCAACACAGTTACCCTCAGAGCTGTACCCCTCAACACAGTTACCCTCAGAGCTGTACCCCTCAACACAGTTACCCTCAGAGCTGTACCCCTCAGAGCTGTATCCCTCAACACAGTTACCCTCAGAGCTGTACCCCTCAACACAGTTACCCTCAGAGCTGTACCCCTCAACACAGTTACCCTCAGAGCTGTACCCCTCAACACAGTTGCCCTCAGAGCTGTACCCCTCAACACAGTTACCCTCAGAGCTGTACCCCTCAACACAGTTACCCTCAGAGCTGTACCCCTCAACACAGTTACCCTCAGAGCTGTACGCCTTAACACAGTTACCCTCAGAGCTGTACCCCTCAGAGCTGTACCCCTCAACACAGTTACCCTCAGAGCTGTACCCCTCAACACAGTTACCCTCAGAGCTGTACCCCTCAGAGCTGTACCCCTCATCACAGTTACCCTCAGAGCTGTACCCCTTAACACAGTTACCCTCAGAGCTGTACCCCTCAGAGCTGTACCCCTCAACACAGTTACCCTCAGAGCTGTACCCCTCAGAGCTGTACCCCTCAACACAGTTACCCTCAGAGCTGTACGCCTCAGAGCTGTACCCCTCAACACAGTTACCCTCAGAGCTGTACCCCTCAACACAGTTACCCTCAGAGCTGTACCCCTCAACACAGTTACCCTCAGAGCTGTGCCCCTCAACACAGTTACCCTCAGAACAGGCCAAACATACCTCCATAATAGCCTGGGCACCAATGTTTGGCAATGACATAGCGTACAAGGAGTGTAATGTCAGCTAAACAGACTGGTACCCAGGCTAAATCCATAATGGGCAAATGCTTACTTGAAATCTGTGGGCATAACTCGAGATTTACCATTGACGTCAATACTAAACAAAAATACACGCATGGACCTCAAGTTTGACCCTATGTGTAAATGTTGTGCCTTTCATAATGCCTTCAGTGACGTCTAGGGTTGCAAAATTCTGGTAAGTTTTCCCAAATTCCCAGGTTTTCCAGAAATCCCGGTTAGAAGATTGCCCGGAATCAGAAGGAAATCCGGACCAGGATTTCTGGGAAACCAGGACATTTTGTGAAAGATACTGGAATTTGTCTGTAACTCCACAGACTGAACAGTACAGTACTCCATCAGTCATCATTACACCCTCAGTATTATCTAGGTACCTACAGACTGTACAGTACAGTACTCCATCAGTCATCATTATACCCTCAGTATTATCTAGGTACTTACAGACTGTACAGTACAGTACTCCATCAGTCATCATTAAACCCTCAGTATTATCTAGGTACCTACAGACAGTACAGTACAGTACTCCATCAGTCATCATTACACCCTCAGTATTATCTAGGTACCTACAGACTGTACAGTACTCCATCAGTCATCATTATACCCTCAGTATTATCTAGGTACTTACAGACTGTACAGTACAGTACTCCATCAGTCATCATTAAACCCTCAGTATTATCTAGGTACCTACAGACTGTACAGTACAGTACTCCATCAGTCATCATTAAACCCTCAGTATTATCTAGGTACTTACAGACTGTACAGTACAGTACTCCATCAGTCATCATTACACCCTCAGTATTATCTAGGTACCTACAGACTGTACAGTACAGTACTCCATCAGTCATCATTACACCCTCAGTATTATCTAGGTACTTACAGACTGTACAGTACAGTACTCCATCAGTCATCATTAAACCCTCAGTATTATCTAGGTACCTACAGACTGTACAGTACAGTACTCCATCAGTCATCATTATACCCTCAGTATTATCTAGGTACTTACAGACTGTACAGTACAGTACTCCATCAGTCATCATTACACCCTCAGTATTATCTAGGTACCTACAGACTGTACAGTACAGTACTCCATCAGTCATCATTAAACCCTCAGTATTATCTAGGTACCTACAGACTGTACAGTACAGTACTCCATCAGTCATCATTACACCCTCAGTATTATCTAGGTACCTACAGACAGTACAGTACAGTACTCCAACAGTCATCATTAAACCCTCAGTATTATCTAGGTACCCACAGACTGTACAGTACTCCATCAGTCATCATTAAACCCTCAGTATTATCTAGGTACTTACAGACTGTACAGTACAGTACTCCATCAGTCATCATTACACCCTCAGTATTATCTAGGTACCTACAGACTGTACAGTACTCCATCAGTCATCATTACACCCTCAGTATTATCTAGGTACCTACAGACTGTACAGTACAGTACTCCATCAGTCATCATTACACCCTCAGTATTATCTAGGTACCTACAGACTGTACAGTACTCCATCAGTCATCATTACACCCTCAGTATTATCTAGGTACTTACAGACTGTACAGTACAGTACTCCATCAGTCATCATTAAACCCTCAGTATTATCTAGGTACTTACAGACTGTACAGTACAGTACTCCATCAGTCATCATTACACCCTCAGTATTATCTAGGTACCTACAGACTGTACAGTACAGTACTCCATCAGTCATCATTAAACCCTCAGTATTATCTAGGTACCTACAGACTGTACAGTACTCCATCAGTCATCATTATACCCTCAGTATTATCTAGGTACCTACAGACTGTACAGTACTCCATCAGTCATCATTAAACCCTCAGTATTATCTAGGTACCTACAGACAGTACAGTACAGTACTCCATCAGTCATCATTAAACCCTCAGTATTATCTAGGTACTTACAGACTGTACAGTACAGTACTCCATCAGTCATCATTACACCCTCAGTATTATCTAGGTACTTACAGACTGTACAGTACAGTACTCCATCAGTCATCATTACACCCTCGGTATTATCTAGGTACTTACAGACTGTACAGTACAGTACTCCATCAGTCATCATTAAACCCTCAGTATTATCTAGGTACCTACAGACTGTACAGTACAGTACTCCATCAGTCATCATTATACCCTCAGTATTATCTAGGTACTTACAGACTGTACAGTACAGTACTCCATCAGTCATCATTACACCCTCAGTATTATCTAGGTACCTACAGACTGTACAGTACAGTACTCCATCAGTCATCATTAAACCCTCAGTATTATCTAGGTACCTACAGACTGTACAGTACAGTACTCCATCAGTCATCATTACACCCTCAGTATTATCTAGGTACCTACAGACAGTACAGTACAGTACTCCAACAGTCATCATTAAACCCTCAGTATTATCTAGGTACCCACAGACTGTACAGTACTCCATCAGTCATCATTAAAGCCTCAGTATTATCTAGGTACTTACAGACTGTACAGTACAGTACTCCATCAGTCATCATTACACCCTCAGTATTATCTAGGTACCTACAGACTGTACAGTACTCCATCAGTCATCATTACACCCTCAGTATTATCTAGGTACCTACAGACTGTACAGTACAGTACTCCATCAGTCATCATTACACCCTCAGTATTATCTAGGTTCCTACAGACTGTACAGTACTCCATCAGTCATCATTACACCCTCAGTATTATCTAGGTACTTACAGACTGTACAGTACAGTACTCCATCAGGCATCATTAAACCCTCAGTATTATCTAGGTACTTACAGACTGTACAGTACAGTACTCCATCAGTCATCATTACACCCTCAGTATTATCTAGGTACCTACAGACTGTACAGTACAGTACTCCATCAGTCATTATTAAATCCTCAGTATTATCTAGGTACCTACAGACTGTACAGTACTCCATCAGTCATCATTATACCCTCAGTATTATCTAGGTACCTACAGACTGTACAGTACTCCATCAGTCATCATTAAACCCTCAGTATTATCTAGGTACCTACAGACAGTACAGTACTCCATCAGTCATCATTACACCCTCAGTATTATCTAGGTACCTACAGACTGTACAGTACAGTACTCCATCAGTCATCATTACACCCTCAGTATTATCTAGGTACCTACAGACTGTACAGTACAGTACTCCATCAGTCATCATTAAACCCTCAGTATTATCTAGGTACCTACAGACTGTACAGTACAGTACTCCATCAGTCATCATTACACCCTCAGTATTATATAGGTACTTACAGACTGTACAGTACAGTACTCCATCAGTCATCATTAAACCCTCAGTATTATCTAGGTACTTACAGACTGTACAGTACAGTACTCCATCAGTCATCATTAAACCCTCAGTATTATCTAGGTACCTACAGACTGTACAGTACAGTACTCCATCAGTCATCATTACACCCTCAGTATTATCTAGGTACCTACAGACAGTACAGTACAGTACTACAACAGTCATCATTAAACCCTCAGTATTATCTAGGTACCTACAGACTGTACAGTACTCCATCAGTCATCATTACACCCTCAGTATTATCTAGGTACCTACAGACTGTACAGTACAGTACTCCATCAGTCATCATTACACCCTCAGTATTATCTAGGTACCTACAGACTGTACAGTACTCCATCAGTCATCATTACACCCTCAGTATTATCTAGGTACTTACAGACTGTACAGTACAGTACTCCATCAGTCATCATTAAACCCTCAGTATTATCTAGGTACTTACAGACTGTACAGTACAGTACTCCATCAGTCATCATTACACCCTCAGTATTATCTAGGTACCTACAGACTGTACAGTACAGTACTCCATCAGTCATCATTAAATCCTCAGTATTATCTAGGTACCTACAGACTGTACAGTACTCCATCAGTCATCATTATACCCTCAGTATTATCTAGGTACCTACAGACTGTACAGTACTCCATCAGTCATCATTAAACCCTCAGTATTATCTAGGTACCTACAGACAGTACAGTACTCCATCAGTCATCATTACACCCTCAGTATTATCTAGGTACCTACAGACTGTACAGTACAGTACTCCATCAGTCATCATTACACCCTCAGTATTATCTAGGTACCTACAGACTGTACAGTACAGTACTCCATCAGTCATCATTAAACCCTCAGTATTATCTAGGTACCTACAGACTGTACAGTACAGTACTCCATCAGTCATCATTACACCCTCAGTATTATCTAGGTACTTACAGACTGTACAGTACAGTACTCCATCAGTCATCATTAAACCCTCAGTATTATCTAGGTACCTACAGACTGTACAGTACAGTACTCCATCAGTCATCATTACACCCTCAGTATTATCTAGGTACCTACAGACTGTACAGTACAGTACTCCATCAGTCATCATTACACCCTCAGTATTATCTAGGTACCTACAGACTGTACAGTACTCCATCAGTCATCATTAAACCCTCAGTATTATCTAGGTACCTACAGACTGTACAGTACAGTACTCCATCAGTCATCATTACACCCTCAGTATTATCTAGGTACCTACAGACTGTACAGTACTCCATCAGTCATCATTACACCCTCAGTATTATCTAGGTACCTACAGACTGTACAGTACTCCATCAGTCATCATTACAACCTCAGTATTATCTAGGTACCTACAGACTGTACAGTACAGTACTCCATCAGTCATCATTAAACCCTCAGTATTATCTAGGTACCTACAGACTGTACAGTACTCCATCAGTCATCATTAAACCCTCAGTATTATCTAGGTACTTACAGACTGTACAGTACAGTACTCCATCAGTCATCATTAAACCCTCAGTATTATCTAGGTACCTACAGACTGTACAGTACAGTACTCCATCAGTCATCATTAAACCCTCAGTATTATCTAGGTACTTACAGACTGTACAGTACAGTTCTCCATCAGTCATCATTAAACCCTCAGTATTATCTAGGTACCTACAGACTGTACAGTACAGTACTCCATCAGTCAGTATTATATAGGTACTTACAGGATTATCAATTCATGTATATTTCTACAGGCTGACGGATGTGAGCAGAGCAGATATGAGAGCTACATTATATTAGAGAGGGACTGTGTTCTAATGGGACTGTGTTCTAATGGGACTGTGTTCTAATGGGACTCTGTTCTGTGTTCTAATGGGACTGTGTTCTAATGGGACTGTGTTCTAAATGGACTGTGTTCTGTGTTCTAATGGGAGTGTGTTCTAATGGGACTGTGTTCTAATGGGACTGTGTTCTGTGTTCTAATGGGACTGTGTTCTAATGGGACTGTGTTCTGTGTTCTAATGGGACTGTGTCCTAATGGGACTGTGTTCTGTGTTCTAATGGGACTGTGTCCTAATGGGACTGTGTTCTAATCGGACTGTGTTCTGTGTTCTAATGGGACTGTGTCCTAATGGGACTGTGTTCTAATGGGACTGTGTCCTAATGGGACTGTGTTCTAATGGGACTGTGTTCTGTGTTCTAATGGGACTGTGTCCTAATGGGACTGTGTCCTAATGGGACTGTGTTCTGTGTTCTAATGGGACTGTGTTCTAATGGGACTGTGTTCTAATGGGACTGTGTTCTGTGTTCTAATGGGACTGTGTCCTAATGGGACTGTGTTCTGTGTTCTAATGGGACTGTGTTCTGTGTTCTAATGGGACTGTGTTCTAATGGGACTGTGTTCTAATGGGACTGTGTTCTGTGTTCTAATGGACAGTTGGTAGAGCTCAGTTGGTAGAGCATGGTGTGTGTGCAACGCCAGGGTTGTGGGTTCGATTCCTACGGGGGGCCAGTACAAAAAAAACAAAATACAAATAAAAAAAATATATATTAAAAAAAATAATAATAATAATATTGGATTAAATGTATGCATTCACTACTGTAAGTCGCTCTGGATAAGAGCGTCTGATAAATGACTAAAATGTAATGACCTGTGTTCTGTGTCCTAATGGGACTGTGTTCTGTGTTCTAATGGGACTGTGTTCTAATGGGACTGTGTTCTGTGTTCTAATGGGACTGTGTTCTGTGTTCTAATGGGACTGTGTTCTAATCGGACTGTGTTCTGTGTTCTAATGGGACTGTGTCCTAATGGGACTGTGTTCTAATGGGACTGTGTTCTAATGGGACTGTGTCCTAATGGGACTGTGTTCTAATGGGACTGTGTTCTGTGTTCTAATGGGACTGTGTCCTAATGGGACTGTGTTCTAATGGGACTGTGTTCTGTGTTCTAATGGGAGTGTGTTCTAATGGGACTGTGTTCTAATGGGACTGTGTTCTGTGTTCTAATGGGACTGTGTTCTAATGGGACTGTGTTCTGTGTTCTAATGGGACTGTGTCCTAATGGGACTGTGTTCTGTGTTCTAATGGGACTGTGTCCTAATGGGACTGTGTTCTAATCGGACTGTGTTCTGTGTTCTAATGGGACTGTGTCCTAATGGGACTGTGTTCTAATGGGACTGTGTTCTAATGGGACTGTGTCCTAATGGGACTGTGTTCTAATGGGACTGTGTTCTGTGTTCTAATGGGACTGTGTCCTAATGGGACTGTGTCCTAATGGGACTGTGTTCTGTGTTCTAATGGGACTGTGTTCTAATGGGACTGTGTTCTGTGTTCTAATGGGACTGTGTCCTAATGGGACTGTGTTCTGTGTTCTAATGGGACTGTGTTCTGTGTTCTAATGGGACTGTGTTCTAATGGGACTGTGTTCTAATGGGACTGTGTTCTGTGTTCTAATGGACAGTTGGTAGAGCTCAGTTGGTAGAGCATGGTGTGTGTGCAACGCCAGGGTTGTGGGTTCGATTCTTACGGGGGGCCAGTACAAAAAAAACAAAATACAAATAAAAAAAATATATATTAAAAAAATAATAATAATAATATTGGATTAAATGTATGCATTCACTACTGTAAGTCGCTCTGGATAAGAGCGTCTGATAAATTACTAAAATGTAATGACCTGTGTTCTGTGTCCTAATGGGACTGTGTTCTATGTTCTAATGGGACTGTGTTCTAATGGGACTGTGTTCTGTGTTCTAATGGGACTGTGTTCTGTGTTCTAATGGGACTGTGTTCTAATGGGACTGTGTTCTAATGGGACTGTGTTCTGTGTTCTAATGGGACTGTGTTCTAATGGGACTGTGTTCTAATGGGACTGTGTTCTAATGGGACTGTGTTCTGTGTTCTAATGGGACTGTGTTCTAATGGGACTGTGTTCTAATGGGACTGTGTTCTGTGTTCTAATGGGACTGTGTCCTAATGGGACTGTGTTCTGTGTTCTAATGGGACTGTGTTCTAATGGGACTGTGTTCTAATGGGACTGTGTTCTGTGTTCTAATGGGACTGTGTTCTAATGGGACTGTGTTCTAATGGGACTGTGTTCTGTGTTCTAATGGACAGTTGGTAGAGCTCAGTTGGTAGAGCATGGTGTGTGTGCAACGCCAGGGTTGTGGGTTCGATTCCTACGGGGGGCCAGTACAAAAAAAACAAAATACAAATAAAAAAAATATATATTAAAAAAAATAATAATAATAATATTGGATTAAATGTATGCATTCACTACTGTAAGTCGCTCTGGATAAGAGCGTCTGATAAATGACTAAAATGTAATGACCTGTGTTCTGTGTCCTAATGGGACTGTGTTCTGTGTTCTAATGGGACTGTGTTCTAATGGGACTGTGTTCTGTGTTCTAATGGGACTGTGTTCTGTGTTCTAATGGGACTGTGTTCTAATCGGACTGTGTTCTGTGTTCTAATGGGACTGTGTCCTAATGGGACTGTGTTCTATTGGGACTGTGTTCTAATGGGACTGTGTCCTAATGGGACTGTGTTCTAATGGGACTGTGTTCTGTGTTCTAATGGGACTGTGTCCTAATGGGACTGTGTTCTAATGGGACTGTGTTCTAATGGGACTGTGTTCTAATGGGACTGTGTTCTGTGTTCTAATGGGACTGTGTTCTAATGGGACTGTGTTCTGTGTTCTAATGGGACTGTGTCCTAATGGGACTGTGTTCTGTGTTCTAATGGGACTGTGTTCTAATGGGACTGTGTTCTAATGGGACTGTGTTCTGTGTTCTAATGGGACTGTGTTCTGTGTTCTAATGGGACTGTGTTCTAATGGGACTGTGTTCTAATGGGACTGTGTTCTGTGTTCTAATGGGACTGTGTTCTAATGGGACTGTGTTCTAATGGGACTGTGTTCTGTGTTCTAATGGACAGTTGGTAGAGCTCAGTTGGTAGAGCATGGTGTGTGTGCAACGCCAGGGTTGTGGGTTCGATTCCTACGGGGGGCCAGTACAAAAAAAACAAAATACAAATAAAAAAAATATATATTAAAAAAAATAATAATAATAATATTGGATTAAATGTATGCATTCACTACTGTAAGTCGCTCTGGATAAGAGCGTCTGATAAATGACTAAAATGTAATGACCTGTGTTCTGTGTCCTAATGGGACTGTGTTCTGTGTTCTAATGGGACTGTGTTCTAATGGGACTGTGTTCTGTGTTCTAATGGGACTGTGTTCTGTGTTCTAATGGGACTGTGTTCTAATCGGACTGTGTTCTGTGTTCTAATGGGACTGTGTCCTAATGGGACTGTGTTCTATTGGGACTGTGTTCTAATGGGACTGTGTCCTAATGGGACTGTGTTCTAATGGGACTGTGTTCTAATGGGACTGTGTTCTAATGAGACTGTGTTCTGTGTTCTAATGGGACTGTGTTCTAATGGGACTGTGTTCTGTGTTCTAATGGGACTGTGTCCTAATGGGACTGTGTTCTGTGTTCTAATGGGACTGTGTTCTAATGGGACTGTGTTCTAATGGGACTGTGTTCTGTGTTCTAATGGGACTGTGTTCTAATGGGACTGTGTTCTAATGGGACTGTGTTCTGTGTTCTAATGGACAGTTGGTAGAGCTCAGTTGGTAGAGCATGGTGTGTGTGCAACGCCAGGGTTGTGGGTTCGATTCCTACGGGGGGCCAGTACAAAAAAAACAAAATACAAATAAAAAAAATATATATTAAAAAAAATAATAATAATAATATTGGATTAAATGTATGCATTCACTACTGTAAGTCGCTCTGGATAAGAGCGTCTGATAAATGACTAAAATGTAATGACCTGTGTTCTGTGTCCTAATGGGACTGTGTTCTGTGTTCTAATGGGACTGTGTTCTAATGGGACTGTGTTCTGTGTTCTAATGGGACTGTGTTCTGTGTTCTAATGGGACTGTGTTCTAATCGGACTGTGTTCTGTGTTCTAATGGGACTGTGTCCTAATGGGACTGTGTTCTAATGGGACTGTGTTCTAATGGGACTGTGTCCTAATGGGACTGTGTTCTAATGGGACTGTGTTCTGTGTTCTAATGGGACTGTGTCCTAATGGGACTGTGTTCTAATGGGACTGTGTTCTGTGTTCTAATGGGAGTGTGTTCTAATGGGACTGTGTTCTAATGGGACTGTGTTCTGTGTTCTAATGGGACTGTGTTCTAATGGGACTGTGTTCTGTGTTCTAATGGGACTGTGTCCTAATGGGACTGTGTTCTGTGTTCTAATGGGACTGTGTCCTAATGGGACTGTGTTCTAATCGGACTGTGTTCTGTGTTCTAATGGGACTGTGTCCTAATGGGACTGTGTTCTAATGGGACTGTGTTCTGTGTTCTAATGGGACTGTGTCCTAATGGGACTGTGTCCTAATGGGACTGTGTTCTGTGTTCTAATGGGACTGTGTTCTAATGGGACTGTGTTCTAATGGGACTGTGTTCTGTGTTCTAATGGGACTGTGTCCTAATGGGACTGTGTTCTGTGTTCTAATGGGACTGTGTTCTGTGTTCTAATGGGACTGTGTTCTAATGGGACTGTGTTCTAATGGGACTGTGTTCTGTGTTCTAATGGACAGTTGGTAGAGCTCAGTTGGTAGAGCATGGTGTGTGTGCAACGCCAGGGTTGTGGGTTCGATTCCTACGGGGGGCCAGTACAAAAAAAAAAAAATACAAATAAAAAAAATATATATTAAAAAAATAATAATAATAATATTGGATTAAATGTATGCATTCACTACTGTAAGTCGCTCTGGGTAAGAGCGTCTGATAAATTACTAAAATGTAATGACCTGTGTTCTGTGTCCTAATGGGACTGTGTTCTGTGTTCTAATGGGACTGTGTTCTAATGGGACTGTGTTCTGTGTTCTAATGGGACTGTGTTCTGTGTTCTAATGGGACTGTGTTCTGTGTTCTAATGGGACTGTGTTCTAATGGGACTGTGTTCTAATGGGACTGTGTTCTGTGTTCTAATGGGACTGTGTTCTAATGGGACTGTGTTCTAATGGGACTGTGTTCTAATGGGACTGTGTTCTGTGTTCTAATGGGACTGTGTTCTAATGGGACTGTGTTCTGTGTTCTAATGGGACTGTGTCCTAATGGGACTGTGTTCTGTGTTCTAATGGGACTGTGTTCTAATGGGACTGTGTTCTAATGGGACTGTGTTCTAATGGGACTGTGTTCTGTGTTCTAATGGGACTGTGTCCTAATGGGACTGTGTTCTGTGTTCTAATGGGACTGTGTTCTAATGGGACTGTGTTCTAATGGGACTGTGTTCTGTGTTCTAATGGGACTGTGTCCTAATGGGACTGTGTTCTAATGGGACTGTGTTCTGTGTTCTAATGGGACTGTGTCCTAACGGGACTGTGTTCTGTGTTCTAATGGGACTGTGTCCTAATGGGACTGTGTCCTAATGGGACTGTGTTCTAATGGGACTGTGTTCTGTGTTCTAATGGGACTGTGTCCTAATGGGACTGTGTTCTGTGTTCTAATGGGACTGTGTTCTAATGGGACTGTGTTCTGTGTTCTAATGGGACTGTGTTCTAATGGGACTGTGTTCTAATGGGACTGCGTTCTGTGTCCTAATGGGACTGTGTCCTAATGGGACTGTGTTCTGTGTTCTAATGGGACTGTGTTCTAATGGGACCGTGTCTGTGTTCTAATGGGACTGTGTCCTAATGGGACTGTGTTCTAATGGGACTGTGTCCTAATGGGACTGTGTTCTTATGGGACTGGGTTCTAATGGGACTGTGTTCTGTGTTCTAATGGGACTGTGTTCTAATGGGACTGTGTTCTGTATCCTAATGGGACTGTGTTCTAATGGGACTGTGTCTGTGTTCTAATGGGACTGTGTTCTAATGGGACATTGTTCTGTGTTCTAATGGGACTGTGTCCTAATGGGACTGTGTTCTTATGGGACTGGGTTCTAATGGGACTGTGTTCTGTGTTCTAATGGGACTGTGTTCTAATGGGACATTGTTCTGCGTTCTAATGGGACTGTGTTCTAATGGGACTGTGTTCTGTGTTCTAATGGGACTGTGTCCTAATGGGACTGTGTTCTAATGGGACTGTGTTCTAATGGGACTGTGTTCTAATGGGACTGTGTTCTGTGTTCTAATGGGACTGTGTCCTAATGGGACTGTGTTCTAATGGGACTGTGTTCTAATGGGACTGTGTTCTGTGTTCTAATGGGACTGTGTTCTAATGGGACTGTGTTCTGTGTTCTAATGGGACTGTGTTCTAATGGGAATGTGTTCTGTGTTCTATCCTCATTAGTAGAACTGTCCCGGAATCCCCCCTCTCTCCCTCTCTGTCTCCATCTCCCTCCCTCCCTCCCTCCATCTCCCTCTCTCCCTCCATCTCCCTCTCTCCCTCTCTATCTCCATCTCCCTCCCTCCATCTCCCTCTCTCCCTCCATCCATCTCCCTCCATCTTCCTCTCTCCCTCTCTGTCTCCATCTCCCTCCATCTCCCTCCATCTCTGTCTCCATCTCCCTCTCTCTGCCTCCATCTCCCTCCATCTCCCTCTCTCCATCTCTGTCTCCATCTCCCTCCATCTCCCTCTCTCCCTCCATCTCCCTCTCTCCCTCCATCTCCCTCCATCTCCCTCTCTCCCTCCATCTCCCTCTCTCCCTCCATCTCCCTCTCTCCATCTCTGTCTCCATCTCCCTCTCTCCATCTCTGTCTCCATCTCCCTCCATCTCCCTCTCTCCCTCCATCTCCCTCCATCTCCCTCTCTCCCTCCATCTCCCTCTCTCCCTCCATCTCCCTCTCTCCATCTCTGTCTCCATCTCCCTCTCTCCATCTCTGTCTCCATCTCCCTCCATCTCTGTCTCCATCTCCCTCTCTCTGCCTCCATCTCCCTCTCTATCTCCCTATCTCCCTCCATCTCCCTCTCTCCCTCTGTCTCCATCTCCCCCTCTCTCTCTCTCTCTCTCTCTGTCAGCCCAATGTCAAATGTAAATCACACAGAGCACTAATCCTCCTATACCAAAGCTGCTTTTACATCCATCCCCTCATTCATTCACTCTCTCCGCTTCACAGATTATGTTAGAGGGGAAAAGGAAATCCCATATTAGAGAAACCACATCCCTGGTCAGAGTGTTTGTCAATGCTATAATTACGTGACACTATGCAGACTTAGAGACAATATACTTTATGTGACGTAAGGACAATACGGGCATGCAAATAGCATGCTTGTTGTGTCATAACATTTTAGAACTTCCTGTACATCTGCCAACAGTCAATATGTGACCAGATTCAGGATTGTAGGCATTTGACGTTAAGTAAGCCTAGTGGTTAGAGTGTAGGGACGGCAGGTAGCCTAGTGGTTAGAGTGTAGGGTCGGCAGGTAGCCTAGTGGTTAGAGTGTAGGGGCGGCAGGTAGCCTAGTGGTTAGAGTGGAGGCAGGTAGCCTAGTGGTTAGAGTGGAGGGACGGCAGGTAGCCTAGTGGTTAGAGTGTAGGGGCGGCAGGTAGCCTAGTGGTTAGAGTGTAGGGGCGGCAGGTAGCCTAGTGGTTAGAGGGGAGGGGCGGCAGGTAGCCCAGTGGTTAGAGTGTAGGGACGGCAGGTAGCCTAGTGGTTAGAGTGTAGGGACGGCAGGTAGCCTAGTGGTTAGAGTGTAGGGTCGGCAGGTAGCCTAGTGGTTAGAGTGTAGGGGCGGCAGGTAGCCTAGTGGTTAGAGTGTAGGGGCGGCAGGTAACCTAGAGGTTAGAGTGGAGGGACGGCAGGTAGCCTAGTGGTTAGAGTGGAGGCAGGTAGCCTAGTGGTTAGAGTGGAGGGACGGCAGGTAGCCTAGTGGTTAGAGTGTAGGGGCGGCAGGTAGCCTAGTGGTTAGAGTGTAGGGGTGGCAGGTAGCCTAGTGGTTAGAGGGGAGGGGTGGCAGGTAGCCTAGTGGTTAGAGTGTAGGGACGGCAGGTAGCCTAGTGGTTAGAGTGTAGGGACGGCAGGTAGCCTAGTGGTTAGAGTGTAGGGGCGGCAGGTAGCCTAGTGGTTAGAGTGTAGGGACGGCAGGTAGCCTAGTGGTTAGAGTGTAGGGGCGGTAGGTAGCCTAGTGGTTAGAGTGTAGGGTCGGTAGGTAGCCTAGTGGTTAGAGTGTAGGGGCGGCAGGTAGCCTAGTGGTTAGAGTGTAGGGGCGGCAGGTAGCCTAGTGGTTAGAGTGTAGGGGCGGCAGGTAGCCTAGTGGTTAGAGTGTAGGGGCGGCAGGTAGCCTAGTGGTTAGAGTGTAGGGTTGACAGGTAGCCTAGTGGTTAGAGCGTAGGGGCGGCAGGTAGCCTAGTGGTTAGAGTGTAGGGGAGGTAGGTAGCCTAGTGGTTAGAGCGTAGGGGCGGCAGGTAGCCTAGTGGTTAGAGCGTAGGGGCGGTAGGTGGCCTAGTGGTTAGAGTGTAGGGTCAGCAGGTAGCCTAGTGGTTAGAGCGTAGGGGCGGCAGGTAGCCTAGTGATTAGAGCGTTGGACTAGTAACCGAAAGGTTGCAAGTTTGAATCCCCAAGCTGACAAGGTACAAATCTGTCATTCTGCCCCTGAACAAGGCAGTTGACCCACTGTTCCTAGGCCGTCATTGAAAATAAGAATTTGTTCTTAACTGACTTGCCTAGTTAAATAAAGGTACAAAAATTAAAATATGCCTTCATTACAAAACTGGTCTGGGATCTGTTAACAGGAATACAAATGTTAAATTAGGAGCCTAGTTTAGCCAAGGAGAAAGCACTGAGCTACAGTATGTCGGGAGAAAGTCAGGATCCACGATTGGTTGAGATAACGGAGGGGTATAATAATAGAGAGCCTACTTCCTGGAGGCCCATGCTGACCCCTCAATCCTTAAAGAGATGGGTAGGGCTAAGGATTATGAGGGTGTGAACCATGCTAAATGGGTCTAAACACAGAAGAGCTCTCTAGAAAGTGGGATGTTCATGAAAAGGGAATTTAATCTCCAACTAGTCTCCAAAGTGGGATAACCCATTTAATATACTTTCTGTCACAGCCAGAAGAGGAATGGCCACCCCTCATAGCCTGGTTCCTCTCTAGGTTTCTTCCTAGGTTCCTGCCTTTCTAGGGAGTTTTTCCTTGCCACCGTGCTTCTACACCTGCATTGCTTGCTGTTTGTGGTTTTAGGCTGGGTTTCTGTACAGCACTTTGTGACATCAGCTGATGTAAGAAGGGTTTTATAAATACATTTGATTTGATTGATTGTGTGATCTACCATTTGGAAGCTCTGAGTCTGTACTTTAATAATAAAAACATTAAATAATAATACATTTAAATAAACAATCTTGGAAGTTTGACATAAGCTCTCCTTCTTGACCTCAGTCACATATACCCTCCCCTAGAACAGAACAATCATAGTCGATAACATAACATCAAGAAACACATTTAACAGAATTAGCTCAACTATTGGCTATGAGGAAGATTTCTAGTTAAAAAAATACTTGTCAATTCAGAGGTACCAATATAAACAGACAATCAGCAATCTCAAAACAGTCATGTCCTTTCCAAGAACGGTTAAAAGGGAATCAGAAGACCAGATCAGAATGTCCCGAGGTGGTGAATGGCAACAACAAAAAACAACCCAAATTAAAAATCAAAGGCTGGAAATAAATATCTGTGGTCAGAGGAGTGATAAAAAAACAGAAATAAAAATAGAGACAGAAAGAAAGAGTGTGAATGACGTGAGAGATCATGCTCATCAGATAACTGTGACTGTGGACTGGATTGTTACCTGATGCCATTGTTAGACCGAGTGGCTTTGTGTTAGATAACAACGGACTTAGAGGGTTGAAGTGGGTCGGCGCTGAGAACAGACACCTGGCCTTATACTTTTCTAAAGCTTGAGCACTGGTACCTCCAACCGGCTTTAAAATATAAACCTTGACATGATAATATTAGTGAGATCTGGAACCTTGTTAATTCTACTTTAACCATTACTGTAAAATGTGACTCCTATCCTCCACAACTCCGCCCCCCCCCCCCCCCCGGCCAAATTCAAACTGACAGTAACACGTTGATCAAGTTTCATGAAGAACATTCAAGAATTTGGCACCTGTACTTGACTCAGGTCTAAATTCGTGCCTCTGAAAAGACATGGAGTCAAAGCAGTTGAGCTAAGAAATCTTTTAGAATTATCTTAACTCTACGCATGTACGCAATGGCTTAAATCTTGACTTTACACTGTAGTGTAAACTTTAAGTGGAAACTTTACACAGGTGTGTTCTGTCTGTCCTCATCCAGTCCTACTACAGGGAGAAGGGAGGGAGGTAGGGAGATGAAAGAGGAACTGACCTCAGGTCTTAAAGAAGCCAGGGGGGGCCTGTGGTATCTAGTGTGTCCCAGGATGGCTCCCCTGTTCTGGGCAGGGCCCTGAGGCAGACCCCCCTGGTCATGGCTCTGGCCCTGGGTCTCCACGGCTCGCTCCTGTCCTAGACGCCACTCCAGCTCATCCCTCGCACCGGACTGTGACTGGGGGGGTGGGGGTCAGGGGGTGACAGGTGAGGGAAGGTGTGTGGGTGTGGGGACAGAGGGGACGGAGGGGGGAGGGGGGGAGGGGAGTGCATGAAGCGAATTGGTGGGTAAACGAACAAACGGATGAATGACAATAAACAAACAGCAGGAGGAATAAAAAAAAAAGCAAAAAAAAATAAAAATAAGAAGATAAAGCCAAGGGTGAAAAATTATACTAAAAACTAAAACAGAACAGACGGTTTAGAGAACTAAAAACTAAAACAGAACAGACGGGTTAGAGAACTAAAAACTAAAACAGAACAGACGGGTTAGAGAACTAAAAACTAAAACAGAACAGACGGGTTAGAGAACTAAAAACTAAAACAGAACAGACGGGTTAGAGAACTAAAAACTAAAACAGAACAGACGGGTTAGAGAACTAAAAACTAAAACAGAACAGACGGGTTAGAGAACTAAAAACTAAAACAGAACAGACGGGTTAGAGAACTAAAAACTAAAACCGAACAGACGGGTTAGAGAACTAAAAACTAAAACAGAACAGACGGGTTAGAGAACTAAAAACTAAAACAGAACAGACGGGTTAGAGAACTAAAAACTAAAACAGAACAGACGGGTTTAGAGAACTAAAAACTAAAACAGAACAGACGGGTTAGAGAACTAAAAACTAAAACAGAACAGACGGGTTAGAGAACTAAAAACTAAAACAGAACAGACGGGTTAGAGAACTAAAAACTAAAACAGAACAGACGGGTTAGAGAACTAAAAACTAAAACAGAACAGACGGGTTAGAGAACTAAAAACTAAAACAGAACAGACGGGTTAGAGAACTAAAAACTAAAACAGAACAGACGGGTTAGAGAACTAAAAACTAACAGAACAGACGGGTTTAGAGAACTAAAAACTAACAGAACAGACGGGTTAGAGAACTAAAAACTAAAACAGATGGGTTGGAGAACTAAAAACTAAAACAGAACAGACGGGTTTAGAGAACTAAAAACTAAAACCGCAGGACAAAAAAACAAATGGAACAGAGTTAGAGAACGAAGAAAAGTGCAAAGAGAAAGACCAACTTAAAGACCACGGCGTACGAGAGAGACGAGAAGAGGACTAGAACGAGGATGAACAACATGATGGGTTGAAACATCTGAAGGATGGAGGGAACACAAAGAGAAGGAGAAAAAAAGAGGGATTGGGGGAGGGGGGGGAAAAAAAAGAATGCAAAACACTGGTTATGAAGCGCATGCAATGAGGGATACATGAGTCCAAACCGACTGCTGCTAGACAGAATAGATACCACCGCTGGTTAGCTTCAGCTAGCTCACCACATGCTAAACGCATGCCAGCTGCCCATGCAGTAGAAGCAGTAAGAAAAGATAAGCGAAGCTTAGATCTTAACTCTACACATGTGAAATGCTTTTAACCTTTAAAAAAAAAAAGTTAAGTCCCCTATTGTTTTGTCAAGAAATATCAAGGTAATTTGCTTATAAATCAACTTTTGTTAGGACAAATCACTTCTGTTTCCTGCTTCTATTCAGTTGGCCGTCAGGTGACTCTGGGATATCGGGTTACATCCCCACAACCATTGGAGGCTCGGGAGTCCCGCCTTAACGCATATTTCGCTGATCGGACTGTCTGTCAATTTGTGGCGGAACAGTACAGCACAGGGACTTTCACAGGAGAGAGTAAACAATGAATGACAGCAGTGAAGGATTTTCCTGACCACTAGTTACAGTGCATTTGGAAAGTATTCAGACCCCTTGACTTTTTCCACATTTTGTTACGTTACAGCCTTATTCTAAAATTGATTAAATAAAACATGTTCCTCATCAATCTACACACAATACCCCATAATGACATCACAATACCCCATAATGACATCACAATACCCCATAATGACATCACAATACCCCATAATGACATCACAATACCCCATAATGACAAAGCGAAAACAGGTTTTTAGAAATGTGATAATTTATTACAAATAAGCATTCAGACCCTTTGCTATGAGACTAAATTGAGCTCAGGTGTATCCTGTTTCCATTGATCATCCTTGGAATGTTTGTACAACTTGATTGGAGTCCACCTGTGTAAATTAAATTGACTGGACATGATTGGAAAGGCACACACCTGTCTATATAAGGTACCACAGTTGACAGTGCATTTCAGAGAAAAAACCAAGCCATGAGGTCGAAGGAATTGTCCGTAGCGCTCCAAGACAGGATTGTGTCAAGGCACATATCTTGGTCAGAACCCGATGGTCACTCTGACAAAGCTCCAGATTTCCTCTGCGGAGAAGGGAGAAACTTCCAGAAGGACAACCATCTCTGCAGCACTCCACCAATCAGGCCTTTATGGTAGAGTGGCCAGACAGAAGCCACTCCTCGTTAAAAGGCACATGACAGCCTGCTTGGAGTTTGCCAAAAGGCACATAAAGGACAAGATTCTCTGGTCTGATGAAACCAAGATTGAACTCTTTGGCGTGAATGCCAAGCATCACATCTGGAGGAAACCAGGCACCGCTCATCACCTGGCCAATACCATCCCTACAGTGAAGCATGGTGGTGGCAGCATCATGCTGTGGGGATGTTTTTCAGTGGCAGGGACTAGGAGACTAGTCAGGATAGAGGGAAAGATGAACGGAGCAAAGTACAGAGAGATTCTTGACGAAAACCTGCTCCAGGGCTTTCAGGGCCTTAGACTGCTGCGAAGGTTCACCTTCCAACAGGCCAATGACGCTAAGCACACAGCCAAGACAATGCAGGAGTGGCTTCTCGACAAGTCTCTGAATGTCCTTGAGTGGCCCAGCCAGAGCCCGGACATGAACCCGATCGAACATCTCTGGAGAGACCTGCAAATAGCTGTGCAGCAACACTCCCCATCCAACCTGACAGAGCTTGAGAGGATCTGCAGAGAAGAATGGGAGAAATTCCCTGAATACAGTTGTGCCAAGCTTGTAGCCTCATACCCCAGAAGACTCGAGGCTGTAATCGCTGCCAAAGGTGCTTCAACAAAGTACTGAGTAAAGAGTCTGAATACTTATGTAAATGTGATATAATTTTTTATTTTAATACATTTGCAAAAAAATCTAAAAACCTGTTTTTGTTTTGCCATTATGGGGTATTGTGATGTCATTATGGGGTATTGTGATGTCATTATGGGGTATTGCGATGTCATTATGGGGTATTGCGATGTCATTATGGGGTATTGTGATGTCATTATGGGGTATTGTGTGTAGATTGATGGGGAATAAAAACAATTTAATCCATTTTAGAATAAGGCTGTAAGGTAACAAAATGTGGAAAAAGTGAAAGTGGTCTGAATACTTTCCGAATGCACAGTATATAAAAACTGATCACAGTAACAAGACAACTGAAATCTTCTAGCATGTTAATTGTAAAGTTGATTGTGAGTATATGTAGATGATCAACAACAAGGGAAATCCTTGTCATACTACTTACTTTAGCAATGCATAGTAGTGAAAAAAGTGCATACAAATCATGGATAAATAATAAATACCAAAAAACAACAAAAAAAGCAGAAAATCTGAGCTTTCTAACCGTATAAGGCTGTTAGTAGGTGCCGTTCATGGCCCTCTCATGAAGATATGTTTTATACAGCCATCCACTTAATGTTAACGTTCAACAGGTTTGTAACTTTATTTCAAGAATTTATCATTCAACTTGATTTTAACTTTATTCCTTTCTTTCAGAAATGTGGACAGACCACAGCTTTTGTGCTTGACAGAGTGTTTGCTTGTTGCAGCTGTTTATTTAGTTGTTTGTACAGTAGATGTTAGTCGAGTTACAGTTTATAACACACCCAGCCAAGGAGTCCTATAGGCAGATCATATGTACCGTGAGTCCTATAGTCAGAGTAGAGGGGGTAAAGTAGACCATATGGACCGTGAGTCCTATAGTCAGAGTAGAGGGGGTAAAGTAGACCATATGGACCGTGAGTCCTATAGTCAGAGTAGAGGGGGTAAAGTAGACCATATGGACCGTGAGACCTATAGTCAGAGTAAAGGGGGTAAAGTAGACCATATGGACCGTGAGTCCTATAGTCAGAGTAGAGGGGGTAAAGTACTATCACTATCTACTGTCAAATGACAACTGATTCTAATTGAGAACTTCTTAATTGAACAATCTGCGTAACAGAGGACTTCCTGTAATACTGTAGTAAACAGACCATATGAGTCATACTGTAGTAAACAGACCATATGACACATACTGCATTAAACATACCATATGACATATACTGCAGTAAACATACCATATGAGCCATACTGCAGTAGACCATATGGACCGTGAGTCCTATAGTCAGAGTAGAGGGGGTAAAGTAGACCATATGGACCGTGAGTCCTATAGTCAGAGTAGAGGGGGTAAAGTAGACCATATGGACCGTGAGACCTATAGTCAGAGTAAAGGGGGTAAAGTAGACCATATGGACCGTGAGTCCTATAGTCAGAGTAGAGGGGGTAAAGTACTATCACTATCTACTGTCAAATGACAACTGATTCTAATTGAGAACTTCTTAATTGAACAATCTGCGTAACAGAGGACTTCCTGTAATACTGTAGTAAACAGACCATATGAGTCATACTGTAGTAAACAGACCATATGACACATACTGCATTAAACATACCATATGACATATACTGCAGTAAACATACCATATGAGCCATACTGCAGTAAACAGACCATATGAGTCATACTGCAGTAAACAGACCATATGAGCCATACTGCAGTAAACATACCACATGAGTCATACTGCAGTAAACATACCATATGAGTCATACTGTAGTAAACATACCATATGAGCCATACTGCAGTAAACAGACCATATGAGTCATACTGCAGTAAAAAGACCATATGAGCCATACTGCAGTAAACAGACCATATGAGCCATACTGCAGTAAACAGACCATATCAGTCATACTGCAGTAAACAGACCATATGAGCCATACTGTAGTAAACAGACCATGTGAGCCATACTGCAGTAAACAGACCATATCAGTCATACTGCAGTAAACAGACCATATGAGCCATACTGCAGTAAACAGACCATATCAGTCATACTGCAGTAAACAGACCATATGAGCCATACTGCAGTAAACGACCATATCAGTCATACTGCAGTAAACAGACCATATGAGCCATACTGCAGTAAACAGACCATATGAGCCATACTGCAGTAAACAGACCATATGAGTCATACTGTAGTAAACAGACCATATGAGCCACACTGCAGTAAACAGACCATATGAGCCATACTGTAGTAAACAGACCATATGAGCCATAGTGTAGTAAACAGACCATATGAGCCATACTGCAGTAAACATACCATATGAGTCATACTGCAGTAAACAGACCATATGAGTCATACTGCAGTAAACAGACCATATGAGCCATAGTGTAGTAAACAGACCATATGAGCCATACTGCAGTAAACATACCATATGAGTCATACTGCAGTAAACAGACCATATGAGTCATACTGCAGTAAACAGACCATATGAGCCACACTGCAGTAAACAGACCATACCATATGAGCCATACTGCAGTAAACAGACCATATGAGCCATACTGCATTAAACAGACCATATGAGCCATACTGCCGTAAACATACCATATGAGCCATACTGCAGTAAACATACCATATGAGCCATACTGCAGTAAACAGACCATATAAGCCATACTGCAGTAAACAGACCATATGAGCCATACTGCAGTAAACAGACCATATGAGCCATACTGCAGTAAACAGACCATATGAGCCATACTGTAGTAAACAGACCATATGAGCCATACTGCAGTAAACAGACCATATGAGCCATACTGCAGTAAACATACCATATGAGCCATACTGCAGTAAACAGACCATATGAGCCACACTGCAGTAAACAGACCATATGAGCCATACTGCAGTAAACAGACCATATGAGCCATACTGTAGTAAACAGACCATATGAGCCACACTGCAGTAAACAGACCATATGAGCCATACTGTAGTAAACAGACCATATGAGCCATACTGTAGTAAACAGACCATATGAGCCAATCTGCAGTAAACATACCATATGAGTCATACTGCAGTAAACAGACCATATGAGCCATACTGCAGTAAACAGACCATATGAGCCATACTGCAGTAAACAGACCATATGAGTCACTGCAGTAAACAGACCATATGAGCCATACTGCAGTAAACAGACCATATGAGCCATACTGCAGTGAACAGACCATATGAGCCATACTGCAGTAAACAGACCATATGAGCCATACTGCAGTAAACAGACCATATGAGTCATACTGTAGTAAACAGACCATATGAGCCACACTGCAGTAAACAGACCATACCATATGAGCCATACTGCAGTGAACAGACCATATGAGCCATACTGCAGTAAACAGACCATATGAGCCATACTGCAGTAAACAGACCATATGAGTCATACTGTAGTAAACAGACCATATGAGCCACACTGCAGTAAACAGACCATACCATATGAGCCATACTGCAGTAAACAGACCATATGAGTCATACTGCAGTAAACAGACCATATGAGCCATACTGCAGTAAACAGACCATATGAGCCATACTGCATTAAACAGACCATATGAGCCATACTGCCGTAAACATACCACATGAGCCATACTGCAGTAAACATACCATATGAGCCATACTGCAGTAAACAGACCATATGAGTCATACTGCAGTAAACAGACCATATGAGCCATACTGCAGTAAACAGACCATATGAGCCATACTGCAGTAAACAGACCATATGAGTCACACTGCAGTAAACAGACCATATGAGTCACACTGCAGTAAACAGACCATATGAGCCATACTGCAGTAAACAGACCATATGAGCCATACTGCATTAAACAGACCATATGAGCCATACTGCCGTAAACATACCATATGAGCCATACTGCCGTAAACATACCATATGAGCCACACTGCAGTAAACAGACCATATGAGCCATACTGCAGTAAACAGACCATTTGAGCCATACTGCAGTAAACAGACCATATGAGCCATACTGCAGTAAACAGACCATATGAGCCATACTGTAGTAAACAGACCATATGAGTCATACTGCAGTAAACAGACCATATGAGTCATACTGCAGTAAACATACCATATGAGCCATACTGCAGTAAACAGACCATATGAGCCATACTGCAGTAAACAGACCATATGAGTCATACTGCAGTAAACAGACCATATGAACCATACAGCAGTAAACAGACCATATGAGCCATACTGCAGTAAACAGACCATATGAGCCATACTGCAGTAAACAGAGGGCGGTGTGGTTGTTGTTGTGGAAACCACATGGTTTGTTTACTCATTTCATCAGTGGAGGCAAGGTGGACAGTAGCTTGTTTCTTCTAAAGGAAACTCACAACTCTGATCTATAAATTCATTGATTGATTGGTTAAGTCTGATCTATAAATTCATTGACTGATTGGTTAAGTCTGATCTATAAATTCATTGACTGATTGGTTAAGTCTGATCTATAAATTCATTGATTGATTGGTTAAGTCTGATCTATAAATTCATTGATTGATTGGTTAAGTCTGATCTATAAATTCATTGACTGATTGGTTAAGTCTGATCTATAAATTAATTG
This sequence comes from Salmo salar, assembly GCF_965601325.2. Lineage (NCBI taxonomy): Eukaryota > Metazoa > Chordata > Actinopteri > Salmoniformes > Salmonidae > Salmo > Salmo salar. Next base: position 53,217,318 of record NC_138304.1, read on the forward strand.
ACTGATTGGTTAAGTCTGATCTATAAATTCATTGACTGATTGGTTAAGTCTGATCTATTAATTAATTGACTGATTGGTTAAGTCTGATCTATAAATTCATTGACTGATTGGTTAAGTCTGATCTATAAATTCATTGATTGATTGGTTAAGTCTGATCTATAAATTCATTGACTGATTGGTTAAGTCATTGGTTGATTGATCAATTGTGCAAAGCCATCTGGAAGAAACAGCTTCGACCACTGTTTGAAGCAGGCATCTGCATGTTGGTTCTCGTCAGGGCGGTGGATAAAGTCGTCAGGGCGATGGATAAAGTCGTCAGGGTGATGGATAAAGTCGTCAGGGCGATGGATAAAGTCGTCAGAGCTGTGGATAAAGTCGTCAGGGCGATGGATAAAGTCGTCAGGGCGATGGATAAAGCTGTCCTTACCTGGGGTTATGTTCTGAATGGACCAGTCCTTTAATAAAGTTGTCCTGACCTGGGGTTATGTTCTGAGTGGACCAGTCCTGTAATAAAGCTGTCTAGACCTGGGGTTATGTTCTGAGTGGACCAGTCCTGTAATAAAGCTGTCCTGACCTGCGGTTATGTCCCAAATGTTACCCTATGAGCCCTGGTCAAAAGTAGTGCACTACATAGGGACTAGGGTGCCATTGCTAGCTGTATTGAACGGTTCTTTGTATTTGCTACGCTGTGCTAGCATCACATTAAGACTCAGGGAGGGAATGGCTCTACGAATGACTGCTCACTTGGATGAGTTCAAATCCAGGAGCAACGGACTCTACCATTTACACAACTCCCCTTGGGGTTTTATACTGTTTACATCCAGTAGTAATGCACTCTACCATTTACACAACTCCCCTTGGGGTTTTATACTGTTTACATCCAGTAGTAATGCACTCTACCATTTACACAACTCCCCTTGGGGTTTTATACTGTTTACATCCAGTAGTAATGGACTCTACCATTTACACAACTCCCCTTGGGGTTTTATACTGTTTACATCCAGTAGTAATGGACTATACCATTTACACAACTCCCCTTGGGGTTTTATACTGTTTACATCCAGTAGTAATGGACTATACCATTTACACAACTCCCCATGGGGTTTTATACTGTTTCAATCTGAGTGGGGCGGCAGGTAGCCTAGTGGTTAGAGCATTGGGCCAGTAACTGAAAGGTTGCTAGATTGAATCCCCGAGCTGACAAGGTAAAAATATGTCGTTCTGCCCCTGAACAAGGCAGTTAACCCACTGTTTCTAGGCTGTCATTGTAAATAAGAATTTGTTTTATATTGTTTACATCCAGTAGTAATGGACTCTACCATTTACACAACTCCCCTTGGGGTTTTATACTGTTTACATCCAGTAGTAATGGACTCTACCATTTACACAACTCCCCATGGGGTTTTATACTGTTTACATCCAGTAGTAATGGACTCTACCATTTACACAACTCCCCTTGAGGTTTTATACTGTTTACATCCAGTAGAAATGGACTCACAGACTACCCTTGGGGTTTTGATTCTCTATCTGTCTCCTTGGTTAAACATGACCCTGGACTGTCTATCTGACTCCTTGGTTAAACATGACCCTGGACTGTCTATCTGTCTCCTTGGTTAAACATGACCCTGGACTGTCTATCTGTCTCCTTGGTTACACATGACCCTGGACTGTCTATCTGTCTCCTTTGTTAAACATGACCCTGGACTGTCTATCTGTCTCCTTCCTTGGTTACACATGACCCTGGACTGTCTGTCTGTCTCCTTCCTTGGTTACACATGACCCTGGACCGTCTATCTGACTCCTTGGTTACACATGACCCTGGACTGTCTATCTGACTCCTTGGTTAAACATGACCCTGGACCGTCTATCTGTCTCCTTGGTTAAACATGACCCTGGACTGTCTGTTTGTCTCCTTGGTTAAACATGACCCTGGACCGTCTATCTGACTCCTTGGTTACACATGACCCTGGACTGTCTATCTGACTCCTTGGTTAACCATGACCCTGGACCGTCTATCTGTCTCCTTGGTTAAACATGACCCTGGACTGTCTGTTTGTCTCCTTGGTTAAACATGACCCTGGACTGTCTGTCTGTCTCCTTGGTTACACATGACCCTGGACTGTCTATCTGACTCCTTGGTTACACATGACCCTGGACTGTCGATCTGTCTCCTTGATTAAACATGACTTTTGCATATGAAGTCTATTCCTCGGTTTAAAGTCACGTTGTCCTCTTTGACAAGACATTGTCATTACCTCAATCTTTCTTTGTATTGCTCTTTTAATTCTCTGGTGTCATAATGCCTCAGAAGGAATCCGGTGAGCATGTTTTATGTCTAATAGTTATTCACGCTTTGCAAAACAACACCCCTTTAATTTTTATGTTCCTGTCATTAATAAATCTCAACCTCTCTTTATTACCGTAATAACATCTAACTGACTTTATAATGAGTCTTATTGATACTTATTGATACTTGAGCCAATCAGGAAGCAGCCAGGGGGTTGATGATCAGATGTAGCAGGAAGACAGCATAACATACAGTACAGACATGTATAGGGACTGGGTTACAACCCAAATGGCATCTTATTCCTTTCATAGTGCACTACTGTTAACCAGGTTCCATAGGGCTCTATATAGGGACTGTTGACCAGGTTCCATAGGGCTCTATATAGGGACTGTTGACCAGGTTCCTTAGGGCTCTATATAGGGACTGTTAACCAGGTTCCATAGGTTTCTAAATAGGGACTGTTGACCAGGTTCCATAGGGTTCTATATAGGGACTGTTAACCAGGTTCCACAGGGCTCTATATAGGGACTGTTGACCAGGTTCCATAGGGCTCTATATAGGGACTGTTGACCAGGTTCCATAGGGCTCTATATAGGGACTGTTAACCAGGTTCCATAGGGCTCGCAACTGATGCGACCTGGAAAAACTATCTTCAAACCGTGTGAGATGAAGAACAGCCGTCAAAGGCCTGTGTTCCTTATATGAGACAAGAGCTTAAGCCAAGTAAAGTATGCCATGTGGATCTGGTCAAAAGTAGTGCACTAGATAGGGAATAGGGTGCCGTTTCGGCCGTACCCCTGGATAGAGACAGATACAGGTCAGCGGTCACAGGAGTGTCCCATCCTGTTGTGCTTACCTGGAAATCTGTGACCAGGTCGCGTCCCAGGGTGCTGATGGGCGAGTCTCGGGACATGGAGGTGACCCCTGACAGGAAGCTGCTAGACTCTGTAAGGTTGGGCATGGGCGACAGGTCATCCCCCCTATCCCGGTCCCCTCCCCTCTCCCTTAGCCTGTCTCCCAGGTGATCCACCTTCTCCATGAAGGTATGGAGCTCTGTTCTGAAGGCCTTCATCCGGGTGTTGATAGTGTCCAGGACCTGGGAGTCTTGCAGGGACTCGGGGAGTGTGGTGGTGTCCCCCCTGTCCTCTCCGCTTCCCTCCCCCCTGTGTCCTCTGAACCCCTCTATGCAGAGACTGTCCCCTCCTGTTACGATAATCTTTCCCTCGTAGATCAGACTGTCCGTGTCGGTAATAAGACGGTCTACGGTCTTCCCAAGACGCTCTGCTTCTCGTTTGACGTTCATGAGCGTCTCACGGTCTTCTCGTCTGAGGTTGGCTAGTTCCGTGGTGCTGAGCCCGCTGATCTCGTCCGAGGGCTTGTGACTTCCGAAACCCGAGGTCGTGGTCGTTTTCTCGAACAGGTCCTCCGAGTCGCTCTCGCCGCCGACAGGCCCCTCCCTCTTGGGGTGTAGAAGGAGGAGCCTCCCAGTCTCTTCCTCCTCTGCGGTGTCACGGCGGCCGGCGTCGCTGTCTGCATCGCTGTCCCGCGGGGAGCCGGTGCGGAGGCCCAGGTGTTGGGCCAGGTCACAGCGCTGAACGTTGGACATCAGGACTCTGTTCTCATACTGCAGCTTCATCACCTGGATGGGTAAGGAGACAATACACCAATATGTTAGCTTCAGAGAGAAGACACCAATATGTTAGCTTCAGAGAGAAGACAACATTATGTTAGCTTCAGAGATAAGACAACATTATGATAGCTTCAGAGAGAAGACAACATTATGTTAGCTTCAGAGAGAAGACAACATTATGTTAGCTTCAGAGAGAAGACAACATTATGTTAGCTTCAGAGAGAAGACAACATTATGTTAGCTTCAGAGACAGTACACCATTATGTTAGCTTCAGAGAGAAGACACCCTTATGTTAGCTTCAGAGAGAAGACACCCTTATGTTAGCTTCAGAGAGAAGACAACATTATGTTAGCTTCAGAGAGAAGACAACATTATGTTAGCTTCAGAGACAGTACACCATTATGTTAGCTTCAGAGAGAAGACACCCTTATGTTAGCTTCAGAGAGAAGACACCCTTATGTTAGCTTCAGAGAGAAGACAACATTATGTTAGCTTCAGAGACAGTACACCATTATGTTAGCTTCAGACAAAAGACAACATTATGTTAGCTTCAGAGACAGTACACCAATATGTTAGCTTGAGAGAGAAGACACCATTATGTTAGCTTCAGAGACAGTACACCATTATGTTAGCTTCAGAGAGAAGACACCCTTATGTTAGCTTCAGAGAGAAGACAACATTATGTTAGCTTCAGAGACAGTACACCATTATGTTAGCTTCAGAGAGAAGATAACATTATGTTAGCTTCAGAGACAGTACACCATTATGTTAGCTTCAGAGAGAAGACACCAATATGTTAGCTTCAGAGAGAAGACAACATTATGTTAGCTTCAGAGAGAAGAGAACATTATGTTAGCTTCAGAGACAGTACACCATTATGTTAGCTTCAGAGAGAAGACAACATTATGTTAGCTTCAGAGACAGTACACCATCATGTTAGCTTCAGAGAAGACAACATTATGTTAGCTTCAGAGAGAAGACAACATTATGTTAGCTTCAGAGAGAAGACAACATTATGTTAGCTTCAGAGACAGTACACCATTATGTTAGCTTCAGAGAGAAGACAACATTATGTTAGCTTCAGAGACAGTACACCAATATGTTAGCTTGAGAGAGAAGACACCATTATGTTAGCTTCAGAGACAGTACACCATTATGTTAGCTTCAGAGAGAAGACACCCTTATGTTAGCTTCAGAGAGAAGACAACATTATGTTAGCTTCAGAGACAGTACACCATTATGTTAGCTTCAGAGAGAAGACAACATTATGTTAGCTTCAGAGACAGTACACCATTATGTTAGCTTCAGAGAGAAGACACCAATATGGTAGCTTCAGAGAGAAGACAACATTATGTTAGCTTCAGAGAGAAGACACCCTTATGTTAGCTTCAGAGAGAAGACAACATTATGTTAGCTTCAGAGACAGTACACCATTATGTTAGCTTCAGAGAGAAGACAACATTATGTTAGCTTCAGAGACAGTACACCATTATGTTAGCTTCAGAGAGAAGACACCAATATGGTAGCTTCAGAGAGAAGACAACATTATGTTAGCTTCAGAGAGAAGACACCCTTATGTTAGCTTCAGAGAGAAGACAACATTATGTTAGCTTCAGAGAGAAGACACCATTATGTTAGCTTCAGAGAGAAGACAACATTATGTTAGCTTCAGAGACAGTACACCATTATGTTAGCTTCAGAGAGAAGACAACATTATGTTAGCTTCAGAGAGAAGACAACATTATGTTAGCTTCAGAGAGAAGACACCATTATGTTAGCTTCAGAGAGAAGACACCATTATGTTAGCTTCAGTGACAGTACACCATTATGTTAGCTTCAGAGAGAAGAAAACATTATGTTAGCTTCAGAGACAGTACACCATTATGTTAGCTTCAGAGAGAAGACACCAATATGTTAGCTTCAGAGAGAAGACAACATTATGTTAGCTTCAGAGAGAAGACAACATTATGTTAGCTTCAGAGACAGTACACCATTATGTTAGCTTCAGAGAGAAGACAACATTATGTTAGCTTCAGAGACAGTACACCATTATGTTAGCTTCAGAGAAGACAACATTATGTTAGCTTCAGAGAGAAGACAACATTATGTTAGCTTCAGAGAGAAGACAACATTATGTTAGCTTCAGAGACAGTACACCATTATGTTAGCTTCAGAGAGAAGACAACATTATGTTAGCTTCAGAGAGAAGACAACATTATGTTAGCTTCAGAGAGAAGACACCATTATGTTAGCTTCAGAGAAAAGACACCATTATGTTAGCTTCAGAGAGAAGACAACATTATGATAGCTTCAGAGAGAAGACAACATTATGTTAGCTTCAGAGAGAAGACACCATTATGTTAGCTTCAGAGAGAAGACACCCTTATGTTAGCTTCAGAGACAGTACACCATTATGTTAGCTTCAGAGAGAAGACAACATTATGTTAGCTTCAGGAACATCTTAAGATAAAACGTCTTTACTAAGATAACAACGGGATACAATGCACAGAGCATTATTGTTACTCTAGTGAGTCATTCACAGAGCATTATGGGTACTGTAGTACATCATACACAGAGCATTATGGGTACTGTAGTACATCATACAACACACCTTCCCACTGAGCTCGTTGATCTGCATCCTGGATGCTTTCAGCTCTTCCATCATCACCACACCGCTCCCGTTACCCCCGCCGCCACCGTTACCCCCATTACCGGTCTTCATCAGCATCACTCCAACATCGACCTCCTCGTCTCGCGGGCCAAACTTGAAGCGGTTCAGTTCGGAGGTCAGCTGTTTGTTGTGGTCCTCGATCTCTGAGATGGACCGCCGTAGAAGTTCTGCCTCTTCCTCTACAAACTGTAGGTGGCGCCGCAGCTCCCCGGCTGACTCCAGAGCGTCTCCGCCGTACGGGGAGGAGGGCATGCTGCTGAAGGGCTCCCGGCCGAAACAGTCCCTCTCGTACTGGCAACGGATGTCCTCGTTCTCAGCCCTCAGGCCTCGGTTCTCCACCTGATAATAATGATCACAATGTCATGTTTTATTTAGGAAATGATTTTCTTTGTTGTACGAAAGATAAAAATGATGACAAAGTTTGTTTTCGAAATGGTCTCTTATTTACTATGTAGTTCACTGCTTTACACCCCCCTGGGCCCTGGGAATGCATCGGGCCCTGGTAGTGCATAGGGCCCTGTTCAAAAGTAGTGCATAGGGACCTGGTCTATAGTAGTCGATAGGGCCCTGGTCTATAGTATTACATAGGGCCCTGGTCTATAGTATTACATAGGGCCCTGGTCTATAGTAGTGGATAGGGCCCTGGTCTATAGTAGTGCATAGGGCCCTGGTCTATAGTAGTACATCGGGCCATGGTCTATAGTAGCGCATCGGGCCCTGGTCTATAGTAGTACATAGGGCCCTGGTCTATAGTAGTGGATAGGGACCTGGTCTATAGTAGTGGATAGAGACCTGGTCTATAGTAGTACATAGGGCCCTGGTCTATAGTAGTGGATAGGGACCTGGTCTATAGTAGTGGATAGTGCCCTGGTCTATAGTAGTACACAGGGCCCTGGTCTATAGTAGCACATAGGGCCCTGGTCTATAGTAGTACATAGGGCCCTGGTCTATAGTAGTGGATAGGGCCCTGGTCTATAGTAGTACATAGGGCCCTGGTCTATAGTAGTGGATAGGGCCCTGGTCTATAGTAGTGCATAGGGCCCTGGTCTACAGTAGTACATAGGGCCCTGGTCTATAGTAGTACAAAGGGCCCTGGTCTATAGTAGTAAATAGGGCCCTGGTCTATAGTAGTACATAGGGCCCTGGTCTATAGTAGTGCATAGGGCCCTGGTCTATAGTAGTGGATAGGGACCTGGTCTATAGTAGTACATAGGGCCCTGGTCTATAGTAGTAGATAGGGACCTGGTCTATAGTAGTACATAGGGCCCTGGTCTATAGTAGTGGATAGGGCCCTGGTCTATAGTAGTGCATAGGGCCCTGGTCTATAGTAGTGGATAGGGACCTGGTCTATAGTAGTACATAGGGCCCTGGTCTATAGTAGTAGATAGGGACCTGGTCTATAGTAGTACATAGGGCCCTGGTCTATAGTAGTGGATAGGGACCTGGTCTATAGTAGTGGGAAAGGGTGACATTTGGGGGACACAGCCAAAGGTAAAATAGTCAGGGCACCTACCTCTAGTTCAACGATCTTCCTACCCAGAATATTAGCCTCTTCCTCCACCAATTTGAGTCTGAGCCGTAGCTCGGCCTCTCTGGTGCTGTGGGGCCCACCACCTGCAAGCTCTGCCAGGGGTAGAGGGCTGTCCACGTCCCCGTAGACTGACTTATACTTCTGTATCTCCTGCTCTAGCTCTTCCTTCTCCCTCCCCAGCTTGGCCATCTTCTTACGCATTAGGGTAGATTCTTCCTTAGAGAACTGCAGCTGACACCTGAGATCTGCACTGTCCTCCTGGTTCGGATACTTCTTGTCCTTAAACGTTTCCCTGCTCCCTCTCCTCCGTAAAGCGGTCTGTGAGAAGGAAGGAGAAATCACAAACGTTAGAGAGGACATACTGATACACTGACGGATACGATAACTAGGACAAGGTGGGGATAATGATTTATACAGTTTTAATCCTTAATCTTTTGTCCTTTTTTTTTTGACAGAATACACGTACGTATAATATCAAGGACCCGGAGGTTTTCCTGCTCAGGTCTTGTCAATCAAATTCAATCAAATTTATTTTATAAAGCCCTTTTTTACATTAGCAGTTGTCACAAAGTGCTTGTACAGAAACCCAGCCTAAAACCACAAACAGCAAGCAATGCAGATGTAGAAGCATGGTGGCTAGGGAAAACTCCCTAGAAAGGCAGGAACCTAGGAAGAAACCTTGAGAGGAACCAGGCTCTGACAGGTGGCCAGTCCTCTTCTGGCTGCGCCAGGTGGAGATTAAGAGTACATGGCCATTAAGGCCAGGTCGTTCTTCAAGACGTCCAAATAATAATCACAGTGGTTGTCGAGGGTGCAACAGGTCACCACCTCAGGAGCAAATGTCAGTTGGCTTTTCATAGCCGAGCATTCAGAGGTCGAGACAGCAGGTGCGGACTCCTTTGAAGTGAGTTTAAAGTCTACATGTTCAGAGAGACAGACGGACGGACAGAAAGACAGACATGCAGGCAGACAGACAGAGAGAGAGAGAAAGAGAGAGAGACAAACAGACAGACAGACAGACAGACAGACAGACAGACAGACAGACAGACAGACAGACAGACAGACAGACAGACAGACAGACAGACAGACAGACAGACAGACAGACAGACAGACAGACAGACAGACAGACAGCACAGACAGACAGACAGACAGACAGACAGACAGACAGAGATAGACAGACAGCACAGACAGACAGACAGACAGACAGACAGCACAGACAGACAGACAGACAGACAGACAGACAGACAGACAGACAGACAGACAGACAGACAGACAGACAGACAGACAGACAGACAGAGATAGCGATAGCAAGAGAGACAGACAGAGATAGAGATAGCAAGAGAGACAGAGACAGACAGACAGACAGACAGACAGACAGACAGACAGACAGACAGACAGACAGACAGACAGACAGACAGACAGACAGACAGACAGACAGACAGACAGCGATAGAGATAGCAAGAGAGCAAGAGAGCAAGACAGACAGACAGACAAACAGATAGAGAGAAGAGAGCAGACAGACAGACAGACAGACAGACAGACAGACAGACAGACAGACAGACAGACAGACAGACAGACGTTGTCCTGTGTTTACTCCCATGTTATAGTGCTGTAACCAAGTGGGTTGCTCAACATAAACTGAGACCAGGAAGTGAGTGAGTCAAGGTCTGTCCCCGGCGGGTGTAACGAGGTCACAACACCCTCAGTCTTTCCATCTGGCCGGCCGTCTACGATTCGTATACACTACTAGCTAGCCCCGCTAGGCTATTTAAGTTAGCACTACATATACTGGTGTTGAGAGGAGACTGGGGATTTGGTTTGAAGTTTCATGTACTTCCCTAAGCCATGGGAGATTGTAAATGTCATGTGGGTTTGACTTTATAGCACGCCTGTAGCTCCCACACAGTGGTCTCATAGGAATCTGTAGAAATGTCATAACAAGTAACATAGCCGGCAAAGTTGGATTACATTCATAAGAAATTTATGATTCAACTGAAATAGTAAAACTTGGGACTCAGATATTTATTTAGCAATATTCTACAGTATAGACCAGCATAACTCAGGTGGCTGAAGCGTTACATGTCATTTAGTCTAAAAATGCTTGAGAAAAGGTATTCTGTGACTGTCAAGGCTGTTCGAAGGATCGGACCAAAATGCAGCGTGTTCGTAGTTCCACATATTTTATTTATAGTGAAACTAAATGCAATACACGAAAATACTTGAATACACACAACAACAAAAAAAGAAACGTGACGCAGAGAGGGGAAAACACACTACTCAAAAGATAATCACCCACAAAAACAGGAAGAAAAAAACACCACTTAAATACGATCTCCAATCAGAGGCAACGAGGATCAGCTGCCTCCAATTGGAGATCAACCCAAACAACCCCAACATAGAAACAGAAAAACCAAGAACTCAAACATAGAAATAGAAAACATAGAAAACCCAAAACACCCCCTGTCACGCCCTGACCTACTCTACTATAGAAAAAGACATCTTACTAGGGTCAGGACGTGACAGTGACCCAGAAAACAAAACTGTAAAGTTTCAATATCATTACGAAGATAATGTTATGAACATGAACATTGTCTGATTCAAAACTTGGAAAATGTGCACATTTAATTTAATATTATAAATCAAAGGTACGATTTTGAAATCATAACACATTTTTGGGTAATTACCCCTAGCAACATTCTAAGGTTGCCATGTTACATCTCGGTAACTAATGTTACATACATTTCATGTCCATGCAGAAAGCGATGCATATTACCGGACTGGAGGAATCCTGAAATAATACGAGAAAATAAGAACTTGTTTAAAACATGCTAAATAAATGTTTCTTAGATGCCAGGATCAGTGTTTAATTTAGCTTTTTATTTATTTATTTTGGTAATTTCCTGCATGTAAATGACCAAAGCGCCCTCTAGTGGCCTCATGGGTGGAACGTTATTGATATGTTTCTGTAACGATAATGCTAGTACGAACTCGAACCCAGGCGCAGAGAAACACAGCAAGTAGAGGTAAGGGTAAATCCAAATCTTTTACTTAAGAGTCTTAACAGAAACAAGGCAACAGCACAAGAACACACTAATAAAACATGAGTCCTGAGCAAAGACACAGGCCAGAACAGAGAAGGTAATTAAACACAGGTGAATCCAATAAGTAATACATCAGGGTAACCTGGAAACTAGAAAACAGGGTAAGGGGAACCAGCGGTAACCAAGGAAACAACAATCAAATAACACAGAACCTGTGACAGTTTCATAATTTCATAAATTAATAAACACATTTTTTTTTTACACCGAAAATCCAGTGTTTCTATGTGAAACGGTTTTATTATATTTCTGTCTTCTGTGATGTATATAAAGTGTAAAATTAGGATGCAAACTCAGAATTGAATCCATTTCTCTATACCTGACATGGTCCAGGTATCTTTTTATTCACACAACCACGTGTGTGAGGTGTATACCTTTGATTCAAAGTAGATTTGTTTAAAACTACCAAATAAACGTCCTGTGTGACCCTGATTTAGCTCCCTGCAGTTAAAGGTTAACCACTGTGTTAGCTAGCAAATGTTGAGCTGTCTATGGTTTGGCTAGTAGGCAAAAGCAATGGTGGCCCTTGTAGGCTAAATACAGCTGCTAAAACGTCTTACATTAACCTGAAAAAAACACATGGTTAAAATATATTTCCACGTTTCGGGGGGGTTCATCCAGATCAGTGAAGGCAACATGTTGCTTGAGTTGATGTAAGGAGGAACCCTGAATGTACAACATAGCTCCGTGCTCCAGTGTGGACCCCAGGATGAGTAGCTGCTGCTTTCGCAGGAACTAATGGGGATCCATAATAAACCCCAGGAAGAGTAGCTGTTGCCTTGGCAGGAACTAATGGGGATCCATAATAAACCCCAGGAAGAGTAGCTGCTGCTTTGCAGGAACTAATGGGGATCCATAATAAACCTCAGGAAGAGTAGCTGCTGCCTTGGCAGGAACTAATGGGGATCCATAATAAACCTCAGGAAGAGTAGCTGCTGCCTTGGCAGGAACTAATGGGGTTCCATAATAAACCCCAGGAAGAGTAGCTGCTGCTTTGCAGGAACTAATGGGGATCCATAATAAACCTCAGGAAGAGTAGCTGCTGCCTTGGCAGGAACTAATGGGGATCCATAATAAACCCCAGGAAGAGTAGCTGCTGCCTTGGCAGGAACTAATGGGGATCCATAATAAACCCCAGGAAGAGTAGCTGCTGCCTTGGCAGGAACTAATGGAGATCCATAATAAACCCCAGGAAGAGTAGCTGCTGCCTTGACAGGAACTAATGGGGATCCATAATAAACCCCAGGAAGAGTAGCTGCTGCCTTGACAGGAACTAATGGGGATCCATAATAAACCCCAGGAAGAGTAGCTGCTGCCTTGGCAGGAACTAATGGGGATCCATAATAACCCCCAGGAAGAGTAGCTGCTGCCTTGGCAGGAACTAATGGGGATCCATAATAAACCCCAGGAAGAGTAGCTGCTGCCTTGACAGGAACTAATGGGGATCCATAATAAACCCCAGGAAGAGTAGCTGCTGCTTTGGCAGGAACTAATGGGGATCCATAATAAACTCCAGGAAGAGTAGCTACTGCCTTGGCTAATGGGGATCCATAATAAACCCCAGGAAGAGTAGCCGCTGCCTTGACAGGAACTAATGGGGATCCATAATAAACCCCAGGAAGAGTAGCTGCTGCCTTGGCAGGAACTAATGGGGATCCTTAATAAACCCCAGGAAGAGTAGCTGCTGCCTTGGCAGGAACTAATGGGGATCCATAATAAACCCCAGGAAGAGTAGCTGCTGCCTTGGCAGGAACTAATGGGGATCCATGATAAACCCAGAATTGTAGCTGCTGCCTTGACAGGAACTAATGGGTATCCATAATAAACCCCAGGAAGAGTAGCTGCTGCTTTGGCAGAAACTAATGGGGATCCATAATAAACTCCAGGAAGAGTAGCTGCTGCCTTGGCTAATGGGGATCCATAATAAACCCCAGGAAGAGTAGCTGCTGGCTTGGCAGGAACTAATGGGGATCCATAATAAACCCCCAGGAAGAGTAGCCGCTGCCTTGACAGGAACTAATGGGGATCCATAATAAACCCCCAGGAAGAGTAGCTGCTGCCTTGACAGGAACTAATGGGGATCCATAATAAACCCCCAGGAAGAGTAGCTGCTGCCTTGGCAGGAACTAATGGGGATCCATAATAAACCCCAGGAAGAGTAGCTGCTGCCTTGACAGGAACTAATGGGGATCCATAATAAACCCCAGGAAGAGTAGCCGCTGCCTTGACAGGAACTAATGGGGATCCATAATAAACACCAGGAAGAGTAGCTGCTGCCTTGGCAGGAACTAATGGGGATCCATAATAACACAAGGTCAAACATATCAATATCAGAATGTTAATGTTCATTACATTCTCTACGTTATGTTGCGGAAATGTAGCATTTCCGTTTTCTTGATTACAGAACATTTTTTGGTGGGTGGCCCTTGGACTGTTTGTTATTCTGACTGATTTATTGAGAGCTTGATCTGCCTGGTGTGAGTGTGAAACAAATCAAATCAAAGTTTGTCAGTAACGTAAGCTGAATACAACAGGTGTAGGTAGACCTTACAGTGAAATGCTTACTTACAGGCTCTAACCAATAGTGCAAAAAAGGTATTAGTTGAACAATTGGTAAGTAAAGAAATAAAACAACAGTAAAAAGACAGGCTATATACAGTAGCAAGGCAATAAAAGTAGCGAGGCTACATACAGGCACCGGTTAGTCAGGCTGATTGAGGTAGTATGTACATGTAGATATGGTTAAAGTGACTATGCATATATGATAAACAGCGAGTAACAGTAGCGTAAAAGCGGAGTTGGCGGGTGGTGGGTGGGACACAATGCAGATAGCCCGGTTAGCCAATGTGCGGGAGCACTGGTTGGTCAGCCCAATTGAGGTAATATGTACACGAATGTATAGTTAAAGTGACTATGCATATATGATAAACAGAGAGTAGCAGCAGCGTAAAAAGTGTTTGAGAAGTGGTGTTGTGTTGGTGTGGTCAGAAATAAGGTAGTGTCCTAAAAAAAGGGATCAACATTAAACTATCATCGGAAACCTTCTCACTGGGCACAGATGTCAATTCAACGTCTATTCCAAGTTGGTTCAACGTCATTTCATTGAAATGACGTGCAAACAATGTTGATTCAACCAGTGTGTGCCCAGCTGGGATTAAATAATCACACTCAACAACCTGTTCCTGAATCTCTTCACACCACTTCAAAGCTCTGCATTAAAGCCATGCTAGCCAGTCAACATGCTAGCCAGTCAACATGCTAGCCAGTCAAAATGGTTTTCTGCATAATATTATTAATATTACGACAAGATTTTGAAAGTTTTTATTCGTTTTTGGTGTTCGGCTGTTTTTTAGTTTTTTTTTACAACATTTTTCTTGAGGCAAGTCGAAGATCGGTTGCCGAAGTCTACACCACTTCGTCAGTAATTGGTCAATAGTAGGGATGAGAAGTATGGAGAGACAACTAGCTTTCATGCACATTTTATCACTTGAGAAATACTGCACCTGTCACGTCCTGACCATAGTAAGTTGTTCTTTTCTATGGTAGAGTAGTGCAGGGCGTGACAGGGGGGTGTTTGTCTATGTTTTGTATTTCTATGTTCAGTTTCTAGTTTGGTATTTGTTCGTTTTGTTTGGTATGACCTCCAATTAGAGGCAGCCGGTTGTCGTTGTCTCTAATTGGAGGTCATATTTAAGTTGATGTTTGTCCCACCTGTTTTTGTGGGTGATCAATTCTTGAGTAGTGTGTTTTCTCTCTGCGTCACGGTTTGTTGTTTTGTGTATTCAAGTATTTAGTGTTTGCATTTTGTTTCACGGTAAATAAACTATGTGGAACTACGAACACGCTGCATTTTGGTCCGATCCTTTGAACAGCCGTGACAGCACCAAACATCTTAGCTAGATGTAAAATTGTTTGACTAAGATCTCCTCCTCAAAAAAAATCTAATTTAATGACAGATTTGTTTTAAATTAATCCAGTCTATTTTGAGGAAGTGTTACTGGCTATGTAGTAGCTACGGTGTCTCGAGAGGGACAAACGTTTTTCAAGCAAAGGTATTTTAAGATATGCGAGCATAGATGTTTACTTTTGGCCTAGCCGAGTTCTGCTAGAAGCAAACAGAACCTATTCTGGGCCTAGTAGAGGAGAATTGGTGTGTGTGTGTTCGCGCAATGCATGTACTGTAGTAACTGAGAGGGAACAGCCAGAGCAGGGCTTGAACCAACAACCTTGTGCTTAAAGGGTGAGTGTGCAACCATCTGTACAATTAAAGCTTGGACCTCTTGACAGAGGCAATAGTACACTCACATACAGTGAGGAGGCTAAATGTGTAGCGCTGTAAATGTGTAGCGCTGACATCACAATCACACATGAAATTCTGTATCCCCATGTGGCTGAGGTAAGTCTCCAGCCACTATGACATAGCCTACATACACAGATCAAGCACATACCAGCCTGCTTCCTCTCCAAGGACTAGAATAGAACTCAAACCAGCCTGCTTCCTCTCCAAGGACTAGAATAGAACCCAAACCAGCCTGCTTCCTCTCCAAGGACTAGAATAGAACTCAAACCGGCCTGTTTCCTCTCCAAGGACTAGAATAGAACCCAAACTGGCCTGTTTCCTCTCCAAGGACTAGAATAGAACCCAAACCAGCCTGCTTCCTCTCCAAGGACTAGAATAGAACTCAAACTGGCCTGTTTCCTCTCCAAGGACTAGAATAGAACCCAAACTGGCCTGTTTCCTCTCCAAGGACTAGAATAGAACCCAAACTGGCCTGTTTCCTCTCCAAGGACTAGAATAGAACCCAAACCAGCCTGCTTCCTCTCCAAGGACTAGAATAGAACTCAAACTGGCCTGTTTCCTCTCCAAGGACTAGAATAGAACCCAAACTGGCCTGTTTCCTCTCCAAGGACTAGAATAGAACTCAAACTGGCCTGTTTCCTCTCCAAGGACTAGAATAGAACTCAAACCGGCCTGTTTCCTCTCCAAGGACTAGAATAGAACTCAAACCGGCCTGTTTCCTCTCCAAGGACTAGAATAGAACTCAAACCAGCCTGTTTCCTCTCCAAAGACTAGAATAGGATACAACAGAAAATGTGTGTTCCGCTTTGTCTCTGAGCCTCTCGAGACTACAAACACACAGGCACACACACAAACACACAGGCACACACACACACACACACACACACACACACACACACACACACACACACACACACACACACACACACACACACACACACACACACACACACGCACACTCACACACACACACACGGTTTTCCTAAGCAGCAGCTTCTATGGCTGTGATCTGTAGTACTATAGTAGCATAGATATGATCACAGTATTACTATAGTAGTATAGATATGATCACAGTATTACTATAGTAGTATAGATATGATCACAGTATTACTATAGTAGCATAGATATGATCACAGTATTACTATAGTAGCATAGATATGATCACAGTATTACTATAGTAGTATAGATATGATCGCAGTATTACCATAGTAGTATAGATATGATCGCAGTATTACTATAGTAGTGTAGATATGCTCACAGTATTACTATGGTAGTATAGATATGATCGCAGTATTACTATGGTAGTATAGATATGATCGCAGTATTACTGTAGTAGTATAGATATGATCGCAGTATTACTGTAGTAGTATAGATATGATCGCAGTATTATTATAGTAGTATAGATATGATCGCAGTATTACTATAGTAGTGTAGATATGATCACAGTATTACTATAGTAGTATAGATATGATCACACGCACGCACCCACGCACGCACGCACGCACGCACACACACACACACACACACACACACACACACACACACACACACACACACACACACACACACACACACACACACACACACCACACACACACACACACACACACACACACACACACACACACACACACTAGTGCTGAGTGCTTAACCAAGTAATTGACCGACGTCAGTTAAATATTTTGAATTCCATGTCGTTTTTGAGTTTTTGTGTGAGCCCAATGCACCATTTCTCTAGAGAGAAATCAAATAATTCATGAGAGACATCAAGTAAAGAACTTTGTGGGACGCTGGGCTGAAGGGAGTTGCAGTTTTCATTAAGCAAATATTCAAACCTAGTTCAGTGCAGAAATGTGGTAATTAACAACAATGACGAAATCCATCGCGCCTGTTCTTTCCAGAGACGGATACACTTTTAAGCCGGCTACTTTAGGTTAAATCAGGGCTCTCCAACCCTGCTCCTGGAGAGAGAAGCTCCTGTAGGTTTTAACTCCAACCCTGCTCCTGGAGAGATAACCTCCTGTAGGTTTTAACTCCAACCCTGTTCCTGGAGAGCTTCCCTCCTGTAGGTTTTAACTCCAACCCTGTTCCTGGAGAGAGAAGCTCCTGGAGGTTTTAACTCCAACCCCAGTTATAACTGACCTGATTCAGCTTATCAACCAGCT
>NC_138304.1:53240000-53352500 GCF_965601325.2 Salmo salar
TATGGGCTAGTTAGCAGTATGGGCTAGCTGGCTGTATGGGCTAGCTGGTTGTATGGGCTAGCTGGCTGTATGGGCTAGCTGGCTGTATGGGCTAGCTGGCAGTATGGGTTAGTTAGCAGTATGGGGTAGTTAGCAGTATGGGGTAGTTAGCAGTATGGGCTAGCTGGCTGTATGGGCTAGCTGGCAGTATGGGCTAGTTAGCAGTATGGGGTAGCTGGCTGTATGCGCTAGCTGGCAGTATGGGCTAGTTTGCCTTTGCCATGAGTCAGTGTAGGGATCCCTGTATAATTCCCTGCAGGCTGACAGTCAGGGCTAATCTCTCTGTGGAGAGACAGGATTAAACATCTCCTCCTCACAAAGACCTGTAACAGCCCAAACTACCAATCACAGACACCCCAGGTATACGGTATAGACAACCTAGACTAACCATGGCTGACTTCAGTAGGGTGTTGTGGAACGTTAGGACAGTAATGGATCAAACCAGATCTATTCACGTCATTACTATACCTCGCATCCTGATGAACCTGACACAGTATGGTCTCTAACATTGTTCATAGTGCTGATGTGTCATTGTAATTTATAGAAATTCTGTCAGAGACACACACACACACAGAGAGAGAGAGAGAGAGAGAGAGAGAGAGAGAGAGAGAGAGACAGAGAGAGAGAGAGAGAGAGAGACACACACACAGAGAGAGAGACACACAGAGAGAGAGAGACACACACACAGACAGAGAGAGAGAGAGACAGAGAGAGAGAGAGAGAGAAAGAGAGAGAAGTATGTTGTTTGGAGAATATTTAGTGAGATGTCTTGTCGCTGGTATAGTGTCTTCTACTGTACTGTAAGGTTTAGATTATTATACTGTACTGTAAGGTATGGTGTCTTCTTCGGTACTGCAAAGTATAGAGTACTATACTCTACTGTAAGGTATAGTGTACTATAATGTACTGTAAGGTATAGAGTATTATATTGTACTGTACAGTATAGTATATTATAATGTACTGTAAGGTATAGTGTATTATACTGTAAGGTATAGAGTATTATACTGTACTGTAAGGTATAGTGCATTATACTGTAAGGTATAGAGTATTATAATGTACTGTAAAGTATAGTGCCTTGTACTGTACTGTATAGAATATTATACTATACTGTAATGTACAGAGTATTATACTGTACTGTAAGGTTTAGAGTAATATACTGTACTGTAAGGTATAGTGTCTTCTTCTGTACTGTAAGGTATAGAGTATTATACTATACTGTAATGCATAGAGTGTTGTACTGTAAGGTATAGAGTATTATACTGTACTGTATAGTGTATTATACTGTAAGGTATAGTGTATTATACTGTACTGTAAGGTATAGCGTATTATACTGTACTGTAAGGTATAGAGTATTATAAAGTACTGTAAGGTATAGAGTATTATGCTGTACTGTAAGTTATAGTGTATTATACTGTACTGTAAGGTATAGCGTATTATACTGTACTGTAAGGTATAGAGTATTATAAAGTACTGTAAGGTATAGTGTATTATACTGTACTATAAGGTATAGCGTATTATACTGTACTGTAAGGTATAGTGCATTATAATGTACTGTAAGGTATAGAGTATTATACTGTACTGTAAGGTATAGTGCATTATAATGTACTGTAAGTTATAGAGTATTATATGTCAAAGAAAACGTGAGTACAAAATGTTATCACATTGAAGAAGAAAAATGAATTCATTCAAAAATAACATTTGTTGACGCTAATGCTAATAGTCGAAGTCAAACAGCCATTTTGATTCAATGATCCGTTTTCATGATGCTACGTATAGTTGGTAATTGACACGTCATTATTTGCACCTTTCCTGCACTTGTTTTTTTATGCAAATGAGGCCTGTTTTTTTTTTTACCAGATTATATGCTACATTGAATAACCACTACCATTAGGCCTACTGTAGTTTTAATCTACCAGATTATATGCTACATTGAATAGCCACTACCATTAGGCCTGCGGTAGTTTTAATCTACCAGATTATATGCTACATTGAATAGTCACTACCATTAGGCCTGCTGTAGTTTTAATCTACCAGATTATATGATACATTGAATAGTCACTACCATTAGGCCTCCTGTAGTTTTAATCTACCAGATTATATGCTACATTGAATAGCCACTACCATTAGGCCTACTGTAGTTTTGGCCTACCAGACCACACCACTATTTATTGTATCCAACTTCTGACATTGATATTGTCAACTTGTTGCCATATTTCCATAGTTTAATCCCATATGCATTTTGCTATTGATATGTTTAATAATTGTATATTCATCATGCATAAAATTACAAATGATAGCATTTGATAACGTTACTAGTATGTACTATCATTTATTGCTTGTTATTATTTCCTGTTTCTGTCTCCCTACAGAACAACGTAGTAGATTACCCAGAAGCTGGCCAATCCTAACCAAAGCCGATCAAGATAAGGATGGCAGACTAATGCCAACTGAACTGTCAGTCATATCTTAACTCAACTGTAATGTGATTCAATTAAATCTGACCAACCTTCCATGCCATGAACCATTTATCTAAATATAAAGACTCAGGTCAGAGGCATTAGGATAATGGATGATTGGTGGATTGTATTGTATTGTATTGTATTGTATTGCTCCTACCAGGTGGCGTGGCGAGAATCTGTCTCCGCACAATGCGCTCTCACCACTGGTGTCCCCCAGGGCTCTGTTCTAGGCCCTCTCCTATTCTCGCTATACACCAAGTCACTTGGCTCTGTCATATCCTCACATGGTCTCTCCTATCATTGCTATGCAGACGACACACAATGAATATTCTCCTTTCCCCCTTCTGATAACCAGGCGGCGAATCGCATCTCTGCATGTCTGTCAGACATATCAGTGTGGATGACGGATCACCACCTCAAGCTGAACCTCGGCAAGACGGAGTTGCTCTTCCTCCCGGGGAAGGACTGCCAGTTCCATGATCTCGCCATCACGGTTGACAACTCCCTTGTGTCCTCCTCCCAGAGTGCTAAGAACCTTGGCGTGATCCTGGACAACACCCTGTCGTTCTCCACTAACATCAAGGCGGTGACCAGATCCTGTAGGTTCATGCTCTACAACATTCGCAGAGTACGACCCTGCCTCACACAGGAAGCGGCGCAGGTCCTAATCCAGGCACTTGTCATCTCCCGTCTAGATTACTGCAACTCGCTGTTGGCTGGGCTCCCTGCCTGTGCCATTAAACCCCTACAACTTATCCAGAACGCCGCAGCCCGTCTGGTATTCAACCTTCCCAAGTTCTCTCACGTCACCCCGCTCCTCCGCTCTCTCCACTGGCTTCCAGTTGAAGCTCGCATCCGCTACAAGGCCATGGTGATTGCCTACGGAGCTGTGAAGGGAACGGCACCTCCATACCTTCAGGCTCTGATCAGGCCCTACACCCAAACAAGGGCACTGCGTTCATCCACCTCTGGCCTGCTGGCCCCCCTACCTCTGAGGAAGCACAGTTCCCGCTCAGCCCAGTCAAAACTGTTCGCTGCTCTGGCACCCCAATGGTGGAACAAGCTCCCTCACGACGCCAGGACAGCGGAGTCAATCACCACCTTCCGGAGACACTTGAAACCCCACCTCTTTAAGGAATACCTAGGATAGGATAAAGTAATCCTTCTAACCCCCCCCCCCCTTAAAAGATTTAGATGCACTATTGTAAAGTGGTTGTTCCACTGGATATTATAAGGTGAATGCACCAATTTGTAAGTCGCTCTGGATAAGAGCGTCTGCTAAATGACTTAAATGTAAATGTAAATGTATTGAGTCCTGGGCTGAAGTTTTGTACATGTTGTGTATGAGTGCTACTCCTAACATTAGCAGTCACTGCCTGTATTTTTCTTTCTCCATTAATGTTAATGTGAAATATGATGCCATATTTCCATAGATTTTGATGCATATGATAAATACCTTACAGATATTTCAACTGTCTTTATCAATATACAAATGTGAAAGACCTGTTCATGTTTTGTCATTTGATAATTTGCAAAGAACAGAACAGCTTCAAAATCATGTCTTGAAAAAATGTTGAACTGTAATATTATCCTGGACAAACATACTAATATAATACTGTCAATTTGACCTGTTGGAAGGACCAATGAGGAGTTCACAAACACCATATAGAACAGGGACTACACAACAAGAGGCGGGACTCCCATCTACGGTGAAACTCCAGAAGAAGGGATCTAACTCAGCACTACACAGGACTGGAAACACCGTAGTTGTTTTTAACCTTTTCTGGGTTAGTGCTCTTGATTATGTGTTGTTGCAACACACCATGTCATGTTTCAGAACGCCTCAGGAGGAATGTTTCAGAACGCCTCAGGAGGAATGTTTCAGAACGCCTCAGGAGGAATGTTTCAGAACACCTCAGGAGGAATGTTTCAGAACACCTCAGGAGGAATGTTTCAGAACACCTCAGGAGGAATGTTTCAGAACGCCTCAGGAGGAATGTTTCAGAACGCCTCAGGAGGAATGTTTCAGAACGCCTCAGGAGGAATGTTTCAGAACGCCTCAGGAGGAATGTTTCAGAACGCCTCAGGAGGAATGTTTCAGAACACCTCAGGAGGAATGCTTCAGAACGCCTCAGGAGGAATGTTTCAGAACGCCTCAGGAGGAATGTTTCAGAACACCTCAGGAGGAATGCTTCAGAACACCTCAGGAGGAATGCTTCAGAACACCTCAGGAGGAATGCTTCAGAACACATTAAATCTGTCCCAATACCCTCACAACCATGTGTTTCAATACTCCAGAAAAGCTACGTTTTGTTTCCTTGAAGGTGGTGACAGCTCAGTTGCCACTAGTTTTAGTGTTACGAAGCACTTCATTTTAACAGTAAATTAGTGAGATTAGGCAGCACATTATGACAGTAAAGCTATTTAAAAGGGCATTAGGGACACCAAATCTGTCACCTCAAGATGATGCATAATCACCACACTGATTGGTTATGCTAAGCTTGACACACTGCAACAACAAATACATTCAACTAGTTACAAAACACTAATGAACCTTTGACAGAGGACCTAAGAGTTCTAATAAGCAATCAAAAATAATGTCAATTATTTAACATGTCATATTAATGAAGAAGAATTGGATAAAATAAAATTGTGAGTGAAATATTTGTGCTGTAAAAACTTGACAGATGGGTTAGTTACGAACGGTGACTGAGCATTGACCTGGTCCCAAATGGCACAGTGTTCCTTATATAGTGCCCAGCCTCCACACCCGAGAACCAGCCTAACCCTTACAGCTTACATCACAGAGCCCCGGGCTCCACACCCAAGAACCAGCCTAACCATTACAGCTTACATCACAGAGCCCCAGCCTCCACACCCAAGAACCAGCCTAACCCTTACATCACAGAGCCCCGGGCTCCACACCCAAGAACCAGCCTAACCATTACAGCTTACATCACAGAGCCCCAGCCTCCACACCCAAGAACCAGCCTAACCCTTACATCACAGAGCCCCGGGCTCCACACCCAAGAACCAGCCTAACCATTACAGCTTACATCACAGAGCCCCAGCCTCCACACCCAAGAACCAGCCTAACCCTTACATCACAGAACCCCGGGCTCCACACCCAAGAACCAGCCTAACCCTTACAGCTTACATCACAGAGCCCCATAAGATGTCCACAGCAGTTTTATGAATACTATCCCAACAGTCGAAAGCAATTATATTTATGAGTCTACTGTACTGTAGATTCTATGGGATTGGGGGAATCCTTAAACTGACATGAAAACAACACTACTGAGTTAAATGTCTATGACTGTAACAGAGGAAACATACTGAGTTATATTTCTATGACTAACTGTGGAAACATACTGTCACGTCTTGACCATAGAAAGCTGTTATTTTCTATGGTAGAGTAGGTCAGGGCGTGACAGTTTTTCTTTTCTAGTTTAGATTTTCTATGTTATGTTCTAGTTTGTATTTCTATGTTGGGTTTTTGTTTGGGATGATCTCCAATTAGAGGCAGCTGGTCATCGTTGTCTCTAATTGGAGATCATACTTAAGTAGGTGTTTTTCCCACCTGGGTTTGCGGGAGATTATTTCTGAGTTAGTGTATACTCTGCGTCACGGTTTGTTGTTTTTTTGTTCATTCAGTTTATTTTATGTATGTATCGCAAAGTTTCACAGTGAAAATAAAATGTGGAACGACACACACGCTGCACTTTGGTCCGCTTCATCCTATGACAACCGTGACACATACTGAGGTATATTTCTGTAACTGTGGAAACATACTGAGGTGTTTTTGGCTCTTGACTGGAATAAGATCGTTCTCAACATTTCAGCCACTCCTATGTTTTCATAAACAGCTGAGACATTTTAGAGGGAAATTTCCAAGTGACATCATAAAATGACATCATCAGAAATCAAACTACGCCCAGAGAGAAAAATACAAAACTTAGGAGAGAGATAACAGAGAGAGAGAGAGAGCGAAAGAGAGAGAGAAAGAGAGAGAACAGAGAGAAAGAGAGAGAGCAAAAGAGAGAGAGAATGAGAGCGAGAAAGAGAGAGTGAGAGAGAGAACAGAGAGAAAGAGAGAGAGCAAAAGAGAGAGATAGAATGAGACAGAGTGAGTGAGTGAGTGAGTGAGAGAGAGAGAGAGAGAGAGAGAGAGAGAGAGAAAGAGTGAGAGAGTGAGTGAGTGAGTGAGAGAGAGAGAGAGAGAGAGAGAGAGAGAGAGAGAGAGAGAGAGAAAGAGTGAGAGAGTGAGTGAGTGAGTGAGAGAGAGAGAGAGAGAGAAAGAGAGAGTGTGTGTGCATTAGTTGACTCCATGCGGTTATATCTGTGGGGAGGGTCATTAAATATTGTGTGTCTGAAGGGTGGGTGACGGGCAGGTTGAATAAAGAGAAACAATACCTTAAAAAATCCATAAATGTCTCATTCTTGTGCAATTTATATCTATAGACTACATTTAGGTTTTTCGTTCATTATGTTAAGGCTATCTGGCATTAGTGAGTAAGCCTAAACTTTAGGGCCTAACTGTATGTGGATCAAATAGACGACAGAGCCAATCTGGGAATGTGCAGAAAATCGATCCATAGAGGAAAAAATAACAATGTAAGAGTCTAATACATAAGAGAAAAGCAGACTACTGTTCTGGTCCTCTCTTCTATACCATTAGACTACTGTTCTGGTCCTCTCTTCTATAACATCAGACTACTGTTTAGGAAAGATTAGGTGAAGTGGTAAAAGAGGATGATAGCCGTGTGATGATTGTGAGGCGCTATACACATTTTGACTGGGGAACAGGAGTGGAGCAATAGGATTTCTTTCTTTCAGCATCTTGAGAGAATGTGAATGTGCAGTTAGGGACTGTCTGTAAAGCTGCTGTTTTTATCAGCATCATAAGAGCTGATAGTATTTCAACCAAATAAAATTTGCATCCAAGCTGAAGTGAAATCTTATCAGAAACATGTTGGGTCATTTTCACAGCTTTCTACTTCCTTACAACCGGTCAAACAGATTTTTCTCCCCGGTCCCTAAACCTCTTTGTTCCGTCAAAGAAGCAGAGATGACAGAGAAAACTTTACCGATATCAACTAGATTGAAGCATTCATTCTATCATTTATGACATTATTGTGGTGTGCAGGGGTTTATTCAGTCTTCTAGGGAAACATACAATGACAGAGAAAAAGCTGTATGGATCTAATTATAGACAAGTTGACTAACAAATAGCCTACCAAAATGCTGCATATTATAAGCAGAAACAAAGCTTATCTGGATCAGGCAGAAAACTCCTGCACTTCATGTCAACAAATCATTCCGTCTCCTCTGACTGATGTTTACAGCTAATTTTCTATATTAGAGGTTTGGGCACAGGCCTCAGATTTTTACTTTATCACATGTAGTCGGGCGGTTGAACAAACAGCTGACCCGCGCACCTTTAGTGTGTGAGACAGGGAGAGAAGGGGAAGAGAGAGAGAGAGAGAGCGGTATGGAAATAGAGAGATAGTTAGGGAAAGAGAGAGAGAGAATGAGAGAGAGAAAGAGATAGAATGTGATCTATTGGAGGACAAAATCTGAATGTACCAGAATCTGACCAATTTATGATTGTGTTTGAAGACAACTGTAGAACTATAGAAGCTGTAGAACAATAGAATGTGTAGAACTATAGAAGCTGTAGAACTATAGAATGTGTAGAACTATAGAATGTGTAGAACTATCGAAGCTGTATTACTATAGAATTTGTAGAACTATAGAAGCTGTAGAACTATAGAATGTGTAGAACTATAGAATGTGTAGAAATATAGAAGCTGTAGAACTATAGAAGCTGTATTACTATAGAATGTGTAGAACTATAGAATGTGTAGAACTATAGAAGCTGTAGAACTATAGAAGCTGTATTACTATAGAATGTGTAGAACTATAGAAGCTGTAGAACTATAGAAGCTGTAGAACTATAGAATGTGTAGAACTATAGAAGCTGTAGAACTATAGAAGCTGTAGAACTATAGAATGTGTAGAACAATAGAATGTGTAGAACTATACAAGCTGTAGAACTATAGAAGCTGTAGAACTATAGAAGCTGTAGAACTATAGAATCTGGAACAGCTCTGTGGTAATGGGATTATACAGAAAGCCTAGCGCTACTGACCAGGGAGTGTGGCAGCACGCACACAGTGACAGAAGCTATTGAGGAGACTGGCAAAGCTCCAGCTATAAGACGCTAACAGAATCATTGTTTTCCAGCTACAGAGCTTCAAGGCCGGATCAGTCCAGCCAAAGTCTTGAGAGAGTTGATGCCATCTAAATCCTAATATCCAAACATATCAAACATGAATTAACAGACAAACAAATGTGTTGCTTTTGAATGAATCATCTCTATGCAGTATTTAGATTTGTTGTTCTCTGTGAAGGGGGGTGTGGGTATATTCACTCTTCTCCTTGTATTTTCTCTGGTTTAAATTCACTCTTCTCCTTGTATTTTCCCTGGTTTATATTCACTTTTCTCCTTGTATTTTCCCTGGTTTAAATTCACTCTTCTGCTTGTATTGTCCCTGGTTTATATTCACTCTTCTCCTTGTATTTTCCCTGGTTTATATTCACTCTTCTTCTTGTATTTTCCCTGGTTTATATTCACTCTTCTGCTTGTATTGTCCCTGGTTTATATTCACCCTTCTCCTTGTATTTTCCCTGGTTTATATTCACTCTTCTCCTTGTATTTTCCCTGGTTTAAATTCACTCTTCTCCTTGTATTTTCCCTGGTTTATATTCACTCTTCTCCTTGTATTTTCCCTGGTTTAAATTCACTCTTCTGCTTGTATTGTCCCTGGTTTATATTCACTCCTCTCCTTGTATTTTCCCTGGTTTATATTCACTCTTCTGCTTGTATTTTCCCTGGTTTATATTCACTCTTCTCCTTGTATTTTCCCTGGTTTATATTCACTCTTCTTCTTGTATTTTCCTTGGTTTATATTCACTCTTCTGCTTGTATTGTCCCTGGTTTATATTCACCCTTCTCCTTGTATTTTCCCTGGTTTATATTCACTCTTCTCCTTGTATTTTCCCTGGTTTATATTCACTCTTCTGCTTGTATTTTCCCTGGTTTATATTCACTCTCCTTGAATTTTCCCTGGTTTATATTCATTCTGGTTTATATTCAGTCTTCTGCTTGTATTGTCCCTGGTTTATATTCACTCTTCTGCTTGTATTGTCCCTGGTTTATATTCACTCTCCTTGTATTTTCCCTGGTTTATATTCACTCTACTCCTTGTATTTTCCCTGGTTTATATTCACTCTTCTGCAAGTATTTTCCCTGGTTCATATTCACTCTTCTTGTATCTTCCCTGGTTTATATTCACTATTCTGCTTGTATTTTCCTATAAACAATGACTTACTTTTGATATGATCCTAATAAAGTTTAGAAATGTTTGTGAAGCTTTGGTAGGGTGTGGCTATTATGAATCTTTAGCTACTGCAGGCCTATGATATGAAGGCAGTGTGCCCCGGCGCTCCAACTGACTCCAACGGCTGAACCTGAGGTGATGAAGAATGATTCAGGCCTACCAGAGTTTGTCCTATAATCTAACAATACAATGTAAACATATAGTACCAGTCAAAAGTTTGGACACAACTACTCATTCCAGAGTTTTTCTTTAACTTGACTATTCTCTACATTGCAGAATAATAGTGAAGACATGAAAACTATGAAATAACACATATTGAACCATGTAGTAACCAAAAAACTGTTAAACAAATCAAAATAGATTTTATATTTGAGATTCTTCAAAGTAGCCACCCTTTGCCTCGATGACAGCTTTGCACACTCTTGGCATTCCCTCAACCAGCTTCACCTAGAATGCTTTTCCAACAGTCTTGAAGGAGTTCCCACATATGCTGAGCACTTGTTGGCTGCTTTTCCTTCACTCTGCACTCCAACTCATCCCAAACCATCTCAATTGAGTTGAGGTCAGGTGATTGTAGAAGCCAGCTCGTCTGATGCAGCACTCCGTCACTTTCCTTCTTGGTCAAATAGCCCTTACACAGCCTGGAGCTGTGTTGGGTCATTGTCCTGTTGAAAAACAAAAGATAGTCCCACCTTAGCGCAAACCAGATGGGATGGCGTATCGCTGCAGAATGCTGTGGTAGCCATGCTGGTTAAGTGTGCCTTGAATTCAAAATAAATCATTGACAGTGTCACCAGCAAAGCACCGCCACACTCTCACACCTCCACCTCCATGCTTCACGATGGGAACCACACATGCGGAGATCATCCGATCACCTAGTCTGCGTCTCACAAAGACACCGCGGTTAGAACCAAAAATCTAAAATTTGGACTCAACAGACAAAAGGACAGATTTCCCCTGGTCTAATGTTCATTGCTCGTGTTTCTTGGCCCAAGCAAGTCTCTTCTTCTTATTGGTGGCCTTTAGTAGTGGTTTCTTTGCAGGAAGTCGACCATGAAGGCCTGATTCACGCAGTCTGCTCTGAAAACTTGATGTTGATATGTGTCTGCTAACGGAACTCTGTGAAGCATTTATTTGGGCTGCAATCTGTGGAGTTAACTAATGAATTTATCCTCTGCAGCAGATGTAACTCTGGGTCTTCCTTTCCTGTGGTGGTCCTCATGAGAGCCAGTTTCATCATAGCACTT
The DNA here is from genome assembly GCF_965601325.2 of Salmo salar. Taxonomy (NCBI): domain Eukaryota; kingdom Metazoa; phylum Chordata; class Actinopteri; order Salmoniformes; family Salmonidae; genus Salmo; species Salmo salar. Next base: position 53,251,149 of record NC_138304.1, read on the forward strand.
GATGGTTTTTGTGACTGCACTTGAAGAAACTTTCAAAGTTCTAGAAATGTTCCAGATCGACTGAGTTTCATGTCTTAAAGTAATGATGGACTGTCATTTCTCTTTGCTTATTTGAGCTGTTCTTGCCATAATATGGACTTGGTCTTTTACCACATAGGGCTATCTTCTGTATACCACCCCTACCTTGTCACAACACAACTGATTGGCTCAAACATATTAAGAAGGAAAGAAATTCAACAAATTAACTTTTAACAAGGCACACCCGTTAATTGAAATGCATTCCAGGTGAATACCTCATGATGCTGGTTGAGAGAATGCCAAGAGTGTGCAAAGGGTGGCTACTTTGAATAATCTAAAATCTAAAATATATTTTGATTTGTTTAACACTTTTTTGGTTACTACATGATTCCATATGTGTTATTTCATAGTTTTGATGTCTTCACTATTATTCTACAATGTAGAAAATAGTAAAAATAAATAAAACATCTGGAATGAGTAGGAGTGTCCAAACTTTTGACTGGTACTTGTTTTACTGACAAATACAAATTGACTGGTATTTGTTTTACTGACAAATAAAATCAATCAATCAATCAAATCAATCATTCCAATTGATGAACAGAAAGAGACATCTGTTACAAAACACCTAAAAGTTTAATGACATTCCGAAATCAAACCACACCTTCGATACTTGGTAAGCCTATTAGGTAGGGATGAGTTTTCGGTTTGTCCAGATTGACATAGTCAATTTATTGCGGTGTTGAAAACACAAACCATGATATTAAAGTGCCCGAAGTCAGTATGCTTTATTTATTGGTTGTGTGGTGCATTGGCACAGAAACCTGTTGGTGGAAAATTTGTTGCATATATATTTTATTTTACCTTTATTTAACTTGGCAAGTCAGTTAAGAACAAATTCTTATTTTCAATGACGGCCTAGGAACAGTGGGTTAACTGTCTTGTTCAGGGGCTGAACAACAGATTTTTATCTTGTCAGCTCGGGGATTCGATCTTGCAACCTTTCGGTTACTAGTCCAATGCTCTAACCACTAGGCTACCCTGCCACCCCATATAATTATAAATATGTTGAAAATCTGATGTCACTCTAGCTCATTATTGTCTGCAGCCAGTTCTGATAATAGTGTATTGAAACAGGCAGGGAGAGTGAGTTCGTCCGTGGTGGTCGGCCAACCCTCAACCTTCTGGTCCTGTAGCCCTGTGTTCGTACGTGGTGGTCGGCAAACCCTCAACCTTCTGGCCCTGTGTTCGTCCGTGGTGGTTGGCGAACCCTCAACCTTCTGGTCCTGTGTTCGTCCGTGGTGGTCGGCGAACCCTCAACCTTCTGGTCCTGTAGCCCTGTGTTCATTCGTGGTGGTTGGCGAACCCTCAACCTTCTGGTCCTGTGTTCGTCCATGGTGGTCAGCGAACCCTCAACCTTCTGGTCCTGTAGCCCTGTGTTCATCCTTGGTGGTCGGCGAACCCTCAACCTTCTGGCCCTGTATTCGTCCGTGGTGGTCGGCGAACCCTCAACCTTCTGGTCCTGTAGCCCTGTGTTCGTCCGTGGTGGTCGGCGAACCCTCAACCTTCTGGTCCTGTGTTCGTCCATGATGGTCGGCGAACCCTCAACCTTCTGGTCCTGTAGTCCTGCGTTGTATCGACTGTGCTACAACAGCGTGTGAAAATGGTGAAGTTAATATCCACGGTTATAAAAACACAGGGTCAGTTCTGGTTATTTGTGGTCGTAAATATTATTTGGAGTTAATTCTATGATGGGGGAGGGTGTTCGATTTATTTTATACTACAAGGGGAGGGTCGGGCCTCCCGAGTGGCACAGCGGTCAAAGGCACTACATCGCAGTGATAGAGGCGTCACTACCAGACGCGGGTTCAATCCCGGGCTGTGTTGCAGACGACCGTGACCAGGAGCGTGACCGTGACAACGTCGTCCGGGTTAGGGAAGGGTTAAGCCGGCCGGGATGTCCTTGTCCCATTGCGCTCTAACGACTCCTTGTGCACGCTGGCTTGTGTCGCCAGTTGTATGGTATTTCCTCTGACACATTGGTGCGGCTGGCGTCCGGTTTAAGCGGGCGGGTTTTAAGGAGCGCGGTTAGGCGGGACTCCACCTTCGTCTCTCTCTCTCGAGCCCGTTGGGGAGTTTCAGCGATGAGACAAGATTGCAATTGGATATCATGAAAGTTGGGAGAAAAAGGGTGTACATTTTAAAAGAAAAATATTTTTAAGGGGAGGCTCATGTGAAAATATTTTGAACGTTGGGGAGGGGCTGCATTTTGTTTTATGATACCTTGAGTTGGACCAGCCCCCCCCCCCCAGTAAACTGGGTTCTGTTCTGTTGGTCAGATGGAGCACCCCTGGTGGAGTTTCCCTTCTCTGATAAAGGATTCATCCTGTATGAAGGACATTATCTGGAAATAGCTGTGATAGTGATCTTATAAAAAGCTGTAAACCAATCAAAACTGTAGAGAGGGTGTTTTGTGTGTCCGTGTGTGTGTACGTGTCGAGCGTGTGTTTGTGTAGCAGTACGACAGACAGACAGGCTGGATGGACGCAGCTCTTCGACGTCACTACAAAAGTCAGGAGATCCCCAGAGAGAGCGTGTTTCACATAAATACACACTCAGATTTCTCCACGGCAACCGCCATCTTGACTGCACTTAATGTGTTCTGATTGGCTGCTTCTGTAGAGTATGATACACCTGTGTTCTGGGTCTGGCTATACGACAGTAACTGTTAACATACAGGTGTGTTCTGGGTCTGGCTATACGACAGTAACTGTTAACATACAGGTGTGTTCTGGGTCTGGCTGTACGACAGTAACTGTTAACATACAGGTGTGTTCTGGGTCTGGCTGTACGACAGTAACTGTTAACATACAGGTGTGTTCTGGGTCTGGCTGTACGACAGTAACTGTTAACATACAGGTGTGTTCTGGGTCTGGCTATACGACAGTAACTGTTAACATACAGGTGTGTTCTGGGTCTGGCTATACGACAGTAACTGTTAACATACAGGTGTGTTCTGGGTCTGGCTGTACGACAGTAACTGTTAACATACAGGTGTGTTCTGGGTCTGGCTGTACGACAGTAACTGTTAACATACAGGTGTGTTCTGGGTCTGGCTATACGACAGTAACTGTTAACATACAGGTGTGTTCTGGGTCTGGCTGTACGACAGTAACTGTTAACATACAGGTGTGTTCTGGGTCTGGCTGTACGACAGTAACTGTTAACATACAGGTGTGTTCTGGGTCTGGCTATACGACAGTAACTGTTAACATACAGGTGTGATCTGGGTCTGGCTATACGACAGTAACTGTTAACATACAGGTGTGTTCTGGGTCTGGCTGTACGACAGTAACTGTTAACATACAGGTGTGTTCTGGGTCTGGCTATACGACAGTAACTGTTAACATACAGGTGTGTTCTGGGTCTGGCTGTACGACAGTAACTGTTAACATACAGGTGTGTTCTGGGTCTGGCTATACGACAGTAACTGTTAACATACAGGTGTGTTCTGGGTCTGGCTGTACGACAGTAACTGTTAACATACAGGTGTGTTCTGGGTCTGGCTGTACGACAGTAACTGTTAACATACAGGTGTGTTCTGGGTCTGGCTGTACGACAGTAACTGTTAACATACAGGTGTGTTCTGGGTCTGGCTGTACGACAGTAACTGTTAACATACAGGTGTGTTCTGGGTCTGGCTGTACGACAGTAACTGTTAACATACAGGTGTGTTCTGGGTCTGGCTGTACGACAGTAACTGTTAACATACAGGTGTGTTCTGGGTCTGGCTGTACGACAGTAACTGTTAACATACAGGTGTGTTCTGGGTCTGGCTGTACGACAGTAACTGTTAACATACAGGTGTGTTCTGGGTCTGGCTATACGACAGTAACTGTTAACAGACAGGTGTATTGTTTCTCTAGATACTCATAAGGCAGCCAGAGGTGGTCGTACTGGTCCTGTCTGTTATCTGCCTTGATGGCACCGCCTGAAAAAGTAACAACTGTGAGAGAGAGAGAGAGAGAGAGAGAGAGAGAGAGAGAGAGAGAGAGGAGAGAGAGAGAGAGAGAGAGAGAGAAACAGAGAGAAAGAGAGAGAAACAGAGAGAGAGAGAGAGAGCGAGAGAGAGAGAGAGAGCGAGAGAGAGAGAGAGAGAGAGAGATAGAAAGAAAGAGAAACAGAGAGAAACAGAGAGAGAGAGAGAAAGAAAGAGAGAGAAACAGAGAAACAGAGAGAGAGAAACAGAGAGAGAGACAGAGACAGAGACATTGAGAGAGAGAGACAGAGAGACAGAGACAGAGACATTGAGAGAGAGAGACAGAGACAGAGACATTGAGAGAGAGAGACAGAGACAGAGACATTGAGAGAGAGAGACAGAGACAGAGACATTGAGAGAGAGACAGAGAGACAGAGAATAGAGACAGAGACAGATATTACCAAGCTTGATACAACTTCAATTAGCACTGACGTGTCAAGTGAGAGGTGTCAAAGCCCTTTAACCCAACAATGGCAGGAGAGTCACACAGTCTACTCCAACCAAATGGAGAGGCCTTAGATGCTGCCTCCCGCTGTTCAGAGGTAATTAAATACAGAACCCTGTGTATGTAAAGAATGATAAGACACAAAAAGAGTACAAAATGAACCTCCTTATTTAAAACCAAGAGACACTTTTTTCTGACTATTATAAAAATGGGAACATCAGCAATCTCATCTTCCACACAAACCATCCCCTGGCACAGTGCTATATTAACCAGACCATCCCCTGGCACAGTGCTATATTAACCAGACCATCCCCTGGCACAGTGTTATATTAACCAGACCATCCCCTGGTACAGTGCTGTATTAACCAGACCATCCCCTGGTACAGTGCTATATTAACCAGACCATCCCCTGGCACAGTGCTATATTAACCAGACCATCCCCTGGTACAGTGCTATATTAACCAGACCATCCCCTGGCATGGCACAGTGCTATATTACCCAGACCATCCCCTGGTACAGTGTTATATTAACCAGACCATCCCCTGACACAGTGCTATATTAACCAGACCATCCCCTGGCACAGTGATATATTAACCAGACCATCCGCTGGCACAGTGCTATATTAACCAGACCATCCCTGGTACAGTGCTATATTAACCAGATCATCCCCTGGTACAGTGTTATATTAACCAGACCATCCCCTGGCATGACACAGTGCTATATTAACCAGACCATCCCCTGGTACAGTGCTATATTAACCAGACCATCCCCTGGTACAGTGCTATATTAACCAGACCATCCCCTGGCACAGTGCTATATTAACCAGACCATCCCCTGGTACAGTGCTATATTAACCAGACCATCCCCTGGCACAGTGCTGTATTAACCAGACCATCCCCTGGTACAGTGCTATATTAACCAGACCATCCCCTGGCACAGTGCTATATTAACCAGACCATCCCCTGGTACAGTGCTATATTAACCAGACCATCCCCTGGTACAGTGTTATATTAACCAGACCATCCCCTGGCACAGTGCTATATTAACCAGACCATCCCCTGGTACAGTGCTATATTAACCAGACCATCCCCTGGTACAGTGCTATATTAACCAGACCATCCCCTGGCATGGCACAGTGCTATATTAACCAGACCATCCCCTGGCATGACACAGTGCTATATTAACCAGACCATCCCCTGGTACAGTGCTATATTAACCAGACCATCCCCTGGCATGGCACAGTGCTATATTAACCAGACCATCCCCTGGCATGGCACAGTGCTATATTAACCAGACCATCCCCTGGTACAGTGCTATATTAACCAGACCATCCCCTGGCATGGCACAGTGCTATATTAACCAGACCATCCCCTGGCACAGTGCTATATTAACCAGACCATCGCCTGGCATGGCACAGTGTTATATTAACCAGACCATCCCCTGGCATGACAGAGTGTTATATTAACCAGACCATCCCCTGGCACAGTGCTATATTAACCAGACCATCCCCTGGTACAGTGCTATATTAACCAGACCATCCCCTGGCATGGCACAGTGCTATATTAACCAGACCATCCCCTGGCATGACACAGTGCTATATTAACCAGACCATCCCCTGGCATGACAGAGTGTTATATTAACCAGACCATCCCCTGGCATGACACAGTGCTATATTAACCAGACCATCCCCTGGCACAGTGCTATATTAACCAGACCATCCCCTGGTACAGTGCTATATTAACCAGACCATCCCCTGGCATGACACAGTGCTATATTAACCAGACCATCCCCTGGCATGACACAGTGCTATATTAACCAGACCATCCCCTGGCACAGTGCTATATTAACCAGACCATCCCCTGGCACAGTGCTATATTAACCAGACCATCCCCTGGCATGACACAGTGCTATATTAACCAGACCATCCCCTGGCATGACACAGTGCTATATTAACCAGACCATCCCCTGGTACAGTGCTATATTAACCAGACCATCCCCTGGTACAGTGCTATATTAACCAGACCATCGCCTGGCATGGCACAGTGTTATATTAACCAGACCATCCCCTGGCATGACACAGTGCTATATTAACCAGACCATCCCCTGGCATGACAGAGTGTTATATTAACCAGACCATCCCCTGGCACAGTGCTATATTAACCAGACCATCCCCTGGTACAGTGCTATATTAACCAGACCATCCCCTGGCACAGTGTTATATTAACCAGACCATCGCCTGGCATGGCACAGTGCTATATTAACCAGACCATCCCCTGGCACAGTGCTATATTAACCAGACCATCCCCTGGCACAGTGCTATATTAACCAGACCATCCCCTGGCACAGTGCTATATTAACCAGACCATCCCCTGGCACAGTGCTATATTAACCAGACCATCCCCTGGCACAGTGCTATATTAACCAGACCATCCCCTGGCATGGCACAGTGCTATATTAACCAGACCATCCCCTGGTACAGTGCTATATTAACCAGACCATCCCCTGGCATGACACAGTGCTATATTAACCAGACCATCCCCTGGCACAGTGCTGTATTAACCAGACCATCCCCTGGCACAGTGCTATATTAACCAGACCATCCCCTGGCATGGCACAGTGCTATATTAACCAGACCATCCCCTGGCATGACACAGTGCTATATTAACCAGACCATCCCCTGGCACAGTGCTATATTAACCAGACCATCCCCTGGCACAGTGCTATATTAACCAGACCATCCCCTGGCATGACACAGTGCTATATTAACCAGACCATCCCCTGGCATGACACAGTGCTATATTAACCAGACCATCCCCTGGTACAGTGCTATATTAACCAGACCATCCCCTGGCACAGTGCTATATTAACCAGACCATCCCCTGGCACAGTGCTATATTAACCAGACCATCCCCTGGCACAGTGCTATATTAACCAGACCATCCCCTGGCATGGCACAGTGCTATATTAACCAGACCATCCCCTGGTACAGTGCTATATTAACCAGACCATCGCCTGGCATGACACAGTGCTATATTAACCAGACCATCCCCTGGCACAGTGCTGTATTAACCAGACCATCCCCTGGCACAGTGCTATATTAACCAGACCATCCCCTGGCATGGCACAGTGCTATATTAACCAGACCATCCCCTGGCATGACACAGTGCTATATTAACCAGACCATCCCCTGGCACAGTGCTATATTAACCAGACCATCCCCTGGCACAGTGCTATATTAACCAGACCATCCCCTGGCATGACACAGTGCTATATTAACCAGACCATCCCCTGGCATGACACAGTGCTATATTAACCAGACCATCCCCTGGTACAGTGCTATATTAACCAGACCATCCCCTGGCACAGTGCTATATTAACCAAACCATCCCCTGGCATGGCACAGTGCTATATTAGCACACTACCCCTCTGTTAAGATGGGGGGTGTAACGAGGGGGTGGAAACTCAGGATACTAGACAACGAGGACTCTGAGTCAGCTAATATAAACCCCAAACAGTTTCAGCTGGACTTCCACCTAATCAAATAATTAGCCCAGCAGGAGAAGCTTTCCCTTGAGAAAGATACCCCCACCCCGAGCGGGTCAGACCAGACTTCTTCATTATATAACCCCACAGACGAGCAACCCCAAGACCTCTTCATTATATAACCCCACAGACCAGCAACCCCAAGACCTCTTCATTATATAACCCCACAGACCAGCAACCCCAAGACCTCTTCATTATATAACCCCACAGACCAGCAACCCCCAGACCTCAGGATCAGACTGCTGGAGGAGAGGGTGAGGGGGATGGAGGAGAGGGTGAGGGGGATGGAGGAGAGGATCAGACTGCTGAAGGAGAGGGAGAGGGGGATGGAGGAGAGGGTGAGGGGGATGGAGGGGAGGATCAGACTGCTGGAGGAGAGGGTGAGGGGGATGGAGGAGAGGATCAGACTGCTGGAGGAGAGGGTGAGGGGGATGGAGGAGAGGGTGAGGGGGATGGAGGAGAGGATCAGACTGCTGGAGGAGAGGGTGAGGGGGATGGAGGAGAGGATCAGACTGCTGGAGGAGAGGGTGAGGGGGGATGGAGGAGAGGATCAGGCTGCTGGAGGAGAGGGTGAGGGGGGATGGAGGAGAGGATCAGACTGCTGGAGGTGAGGGGGATGGAGGAGAGGTCTCGACCCCACAGCAGAACAATCCACACCAGACCCTGACCATAGCCTCGACATCACAGCAGGACAGACAAATGAAGAACCCCAAGCCCAGGGGATCTCACCCCCTCTGAGCAACCCCCCTGATAGCCCTCTTGGAAACCCCCCCCCCACACACACACCCACTGAGGAAATATATACAAGAAAAAAAAACAGTGTGTCTAAACTCTGGTGTCCAAACACCCAGCGCGCCCTAGACATTCTGTCTGAGGACCAACTAGGGTCACCCAGCGCGCCCTAGACATTCTGTCTGAGGACCAACTAGGGTCACCCAGCGCACCCTAGACCTTCTGTCTGAGGACCAACTAGGGTCACCCAGCGCACCCTAGACCTTCTGTCTGAGGACCAACTAGGGTCACCCAGCGCACCCTAGACCTTCTGTCTGAGGACCAACTAGGGTCACCCAGCCACATAATAATACACATTGGTATAAACCACCTGAGAGCCCATCAGGAAAGGGTGGACACAGCACTCAAGGGGGTGATTGAAAAAGCTTCTTCTACTTTCCCCAACGCACAAGTGGTTATCTCCACCCTGCTACCACGAAAAGACTTCCACCCTGCTACCATACAGCGGGTAAACACAAGTATTTCTCGTGACTGTGCCTGAAAACCAAATGTTTTCCTGGCCCACCACTCCACCCTGGACTTGAACAGCCTCTATGACCAGATCCACCTGTACAAGGCAGCAGTGCCCACCTTCGCCCGGACTCTAAAGGACATCGCTCTCAAATGCAGACCGAACACTTCACACAGCAGCAACAGATCAATAGACACCCCACCCAGACCAGCGCTTCCCTATCAAATCTAAACATTTCAAGCAGACAACCTAAGAAAATGAACAACAATGACAAATGGTTTGATGAAGAAAGCAAAAACCTAAGAAAGAAATTGAGAAACCTGTCCAACCAAAAACACAGAGACCCAGAAAACCTGAGTCTACGCCATCACTATGGTGAATCACTAAAACAATACAGAAATACACTACGGGAAAAGATGGAACAGAATGTCAGAAATCAGCTCAATGTAATTGAAGAATCCACAGACTCTAATCACTTCTGGGAAAATTGGAAAACACTAAACAAACAACAATATGAAGAGTTATCTATCCAAAATGGAGATGTATGGATAAACCACTTCTCCAATCTTTTTGGCTCTATAACAAAGAACAGCAAAAACATATACATGATCAAATACAAATCTTAGAATCAACTATTAAAGACTGCCAGATCCCACTGGATTCTCCAATTACCTTGAATGAATTACAGGACAAAATAAAAACCCTCCAACCCAAAAAGGCCTGTGGTGTTCATGGTACCCTCAATGAAATAAAAAATACAGACAACAGATTCCAATTTGCTATACTTAAACTCTTTAACATCATCCTCAGCTCTGGCTTCTTCCCCAATATTTGGAACCAAGGACTGACCACCCCAATCCACAAAAGTGGGGACAAATTTGACCTCAATAATTACCGTGGGATATGCGTCAACAGCAACCTTGAGAAAATCCTCTGCATTATCATTAACAGCTGACTCATACATTTTCACAGTGAAGACAATGTACGAAGCAAATGTCAAATTGTCTTTTTACCAAATTACCATATGACAGACCACGTATTCACCCTGCACACCCTAATTGACAAACAAACAAACCAAAACAAAGGCAAAGTCTTCTCATGCTTTGTCGATTTCAAAAAAGCCTTTGACTCAATTTGGCATGAGGGTCTGCTATACAAATTGATGGAAAGTGGTGTTGGGGGAAAAACATATGACATTATCAAATCCATGTACACAAACAACAAGTGTGTGGTTAAAATTGGCAAAAAACACACACTTTTTTTCCACAGGGTCGTGGGGTGAGACAGGGATGCAGCTTAAGCCCCACCCTCTTCAACATATATATCAATGAATTGGCGAGGGCACTAGAACAGTCTGCAGCACCCAGCCTCACCCTACCAGAATCTGAAGTCAAATGTTATATAGGTGATCTGGTGCTTCTGTCACCAACCAAGGAGGGCATACAGCAGCAGATCTTCTGCACAGATTCTGCCAGACCTGGGCCCTGACAGTAAATCTCAGTAAGACAAAAATAACGGTGTTCCAAAAAAGGTCCAGTCGCCAGGACCACAAATACAAATTACTTCTAGACACCGTTGCCCTAGAGCACACAACAAACTATACATACGATATATAGCAAGAGTGAGATATAGAGAGATATAGAGAGAGATATATATATATATAGAGAGAGAGATATATATAGAGAGAGAGCGAGATCTATAGAGAGAGAGATATAGAGAGCGAGAGATAGCGATATAGAGAGATATATAGAGAGAGAGCGAGATCTACAGAGAGTGAGATATATATAGAGAGATATATATATATAGAGTGAGATATAGAGAGAGATATAGAGAGAGAGAGAGATAGAGAGCGAGATATATAGAGAGAGATATAGAGAGCGAGAGATAGAGAGAGAGATATAGAGAGCGAGAGATAGAGAGATATATATATAGAGCGAGATATAGAGAGAGAGAGATAGAGAGAGAGATATAGAGAGAGCGATAAAGAGAGAGAGAGATAGAGAGAGATAGAGAGCGCGAGATATATAGAGAGAGAGATATAGAGAGAGAGCGATATATATATAGAGAGATAGAGAGAGATAGAGCTAGAGAGTGATATATATAGAAAGATATATATATATATATATATATATGAGAGAGAGAGAGAGAGAGAGAGAGAGAGAGAGAGAGATATAGATAGAGATAGACAGAGAGAGTGATACATATAGCGAGAGAAATATAGAGAGAAATAAAGAGAGAGCGATATACAGAAAGAGATATGGAGAGAGAGAAATAGAGAGAGAGAGAGAGAGATATAGAGAGAGATACAGAGAGAGATATAGAGAGACAGAGATAGAGAGATATATAGAGAAAGATATAGAGAGAGAGAGAGAGAGATATATAGAAAGACATATATAGAGAGAGAGATAAAGCGAGAGCGATATATATATAGAGAGATATATATAGAGATATATATATAGAAAGAGTTATAGAGAGAGAGATATAGAGAGACAGAGATACAGAGAGAGCGATATATATAGAAAGAGATAGAGAGAGAGATATAGAGAGCTAGATATATAGAAAGAGATATAGAGAGATATATAAAGAGAGATATAGAGAGAGCGATATATATAGAGAGAGGGATACAGAGAGAGCGATATATAGAAAGAGATATAGAGAGAGAGAAATATAGAGAGAGAGATATAGAGAGCGAGATATAGATATATATATATATATATATAGAGAGAGAGACAGAGATAGAGAGAGAGAGATATGGAGAGAGATAGATATATATATAGAGAGAGAGATGTACAGAGAAAGACGTATAGAGAGATAGAGATAGAGATATATAGAGATATATATATATAGAGATATATAGAGAGAGAAATATATAGAGAGAGATATAGAGAGAGATATATATAGAGAGAGAGATACAGAGAGAGAGATAGAGAGAGCGATATATACAGAGAGATATGGAGAGAGAGAGATATATATAGAGAGATATATAGAGAGACAGAGATAGAGATATATATATATAGAGAGAGAGGTATAGAGAGATATTTCGAGAGAGATATATATATATAGAGAGATATGGAGAGAGATATATATAGAGAGAGCTATAGAGAGAAACAGAGATAGAGATGCATAAAACAAAGTACATTCTCTTTGATTACCAACTGGTAGTGGATGGCTATATCAAGGTGCTAGTCACCCTATATAGTCACCCTATAGCAAGGTGCTAGTCACCCTATAGCAAGGTGCTAGTCACCCTATAGCAAGGTGCTAGTCACCCTATATCAAGGTGCTAGTCACCCTATATCAAGGTGCTAGTCACCCTATATCAAGGTGCTAGTCACCCTATATCAAGGTGCTAGTCACCCTACATCAAGGTGCTAGTCACCCTATAGCAAAGTGCTAGTCACCCTATATCAAGGTGCTAGTCACCCTATAGCAAAGTGCTAGTCACCCTATATCAAGGTGCTAGTCACCCTAAATCAAGGTGCTTGTCACCCTATATCAAGGATGGCATAGACAGGAAGTTGTCATCTACAGAGAGAGAGAGAGAGAGAAGGGTCTGGAGTATTCTGGGAGGGCATCTTGGCTGGGGGCCAGAGGTACTGCTGGTATGGACACATTCTCTCTCACACACACACACACACACACACACACACACACACACACACACACACACACACACACACACACACACACACACACACACACACACACACACACAGGAAAAACGAGGACAGGAGCTAAATGTAACCTCTAACTCTCTGATAGACCAGGTACAACTAGAGAGGACAGGACAGGAGCTAAATGTAACCTCTAACTCTCTGATAGACCAGGTACAACTAGAGAGGACAGGACAGGAGCTAAATGTAACCTCTAACTCTCTGATAGACCAGGTACAACTAGAGAGGACAGGACAGGAGCTAAATGTAACCTCTAACTCTGTCTGACTCTCTGTATCTCTCTGTATCTCAGTCCCCAGGCCAGATAATGCTGAGAAATCAGAAACAGAGAAGCTATACTAACATCACCATGCTGAACCTGACATCTCAAATACAGACGGTCTGACAAGTACGGAACGGGACAGGGAGATCCGGTGTAAATATACCATTGTGTAACCACCATCGTTATTCAACAGCCATTTTCTCCCTCCCTCTCCCCTGTACAATAACCATTAGTTCTTTAAACATCTTCCTCAAAACGATCACAAGGCATCACGCTACAAGGTCCTAATTAAGCACTCATCAGCAGCTAATTAGCCACCTGTTGATGATACATTTCTTGTTATGGGTTTGATGCTGTTATAAGGCACACACACACACACACACACACAGAGAGAGAGAGAGAGAGAGAGAGAGAGAGAGAGAGAGAGAGAGAGAGAGAGAGAGAGACACTGTCACAAGGTTACAGAGGCTGTAGTAAATCATCCATAATGAGGATAGATCCTGTTGTTGTCCTCCAGTGTTCTCTGGGTAATCATTAAGGCACATAGTCCGTCTGTAAATAAGACCCATCCCTTTCACAGGCCCTCAGCCTCAATGCTGTAGATCTACACATCTATATCAGGCTGTAGTCAGTAACCCTCCTGGACTCAGCCGTGGGGCTGTAGTCAGTAACTCTCCTGGACTCAGCCGTGGGGCTGTAGTTAGTAAACCTCCCGGACTCAGCCATGGGGCTGTAGTTAGTAACCCTCCTGGACTCAGCCGTGGGGCTGTAGTTAGTAACCCTCCTGGACTCAGCCGTGGGGCTGTAGTTAGTAAACCTCCTGGACTCAGCCGTGGGGCTGTAGTTAGTAAACCTCCGGACTCAGCCGTGGGGCTGTAGTTAGTAACCCTCCTGGACTCAGCCGTAGGGCTGTAGTTAGTAACCCTCCTGGACTCAGCCATGGGGCTGTAGTTAGTAACCCTCCTGGACTCAGCCGTGGGGCTGTAGTTAGTAACCCTCCTGGATTCAGCCGTGGGGCTGTAGTCAGTAAACCACCCGGACTCAGCCGTGGGGCTGTAGTTAGTAACCCTCCTGGACTCAGCCGTGGGGCTGTAGTTAGTAACCCTCCTGGACTCAGCCGTGGGGCTGTAGTTCGTGGGGCTGTAGTTAGTAACCCTCCTGGACTCAGCCGTGGGGCTGTAGTTAGTAACCCTCCTGGACTCAGCCGTGGGGCTGTAGTTAGTAACCCTCCTGGACTCAGCCGTGGGGCTGTAGTCAGTAACCCTCCTGGACTCAGCCGTGGGGCTGTAGATAGTAACCCTCCTGGACTCAGCCGTGGGGCTGTAGTTAGTAACCCTCCTGGACTCAGCCGTGGCGCTGTAGTTAGTAACCCTCCTGGACTCAGCCGTGGGGCTGTAGTTAGTAAACCTCCTGGACTCAGCCGTGGGGCTGTAGTTCGTGGGGCTGTAGTTTGTAACCCTCCTGGACTCAGCCGTGGGGCTGTAGTTCGTGGGGCTGTAGTTAGTAACCCTCCTGGACTCAGCCGTGGGGCTGTAGTTAGTAACCCTCCTGGACTCAGCCGTGGGGCTGTAGTTAGTAACCCTCCTGGACTCAGCCGTGGGGCTGTAGTTAGTAACCCTCCTGGACTCAGCCGTGGGGCTGTAGTTAGTAACCCTCCTGGACTCAGCCGTGGGGCTGTAGTTAGTAAACCTCCTGGACTCAGCCGTGGGGCTGTAGTTAGTAAACCTCCTGGACTCAGCCGTGGGGCTGTAGTTAGTAACCCTCCTGGACTCAGCCGTGGGGCTGTAGTTAGTAACCCTCCTGGACTCAGCCGTGGGGCTGTAGTTAGTAACCCTCCTGGACTCAGCCGTGGGGCTGTAGTTAGTAACCCTCCTGGACTCAGCCGTGGGGCTGTAGTTAGTAACCCTCCTGGACTCAGCCGTGGGGCTGTAGTTAGTAAACCTCCTGGACTCAGCCGTGGGGCTGAAGTTAGTAACCCTCCTGGACTCAGCCGTGGGGCTGTAGTTAGTAACCCTCCTGGACTCAGCCGTGGGGCTGTAGTTAGTAACCCTCCTGGACTCAGCCGTGGGGCTGTAGTTAGTAAACCTCCTCGACTCAGCCGTGGGGCTGTAGTTCGTGGGGCTGTAGTTTGTAACCCTCCTGGATTCAGCCGTGGGGCTGTAGTTCGTAACCCTCCTGGACTCAGCCATGGATCTCTTTCTGTTTCTCTCTTTCTACTTTCTCTTAAACTCTTTCTCGCTCTCCATCTCTTTCTCTCACTGTCCCGCACTCTCCGTTTCTTTCTGTCTCTCTCTCTCGGCCTCTGTCTCCGTCTCTCTCGGCCTCTGTCTCTGTCTCTCTCTTTTTCTCCCCAACCTGGACTCGGGGTAGACGTAACAGTAAATTTAAATCCGGGACACTCCAATTAGTCTGATATGTTACGTTTTCTTATTTTTTTTTATTTAACTTTTATTTAACTAGGCAAGTCAGTTAAGAACATTCTTATTTACAATGACGGCCTACCCCAGCCAAACCCTAACCTGGACGACGCTGTATTATTTATGGATGTCCATCATCCATTTTGTTTGATATGATACGAATTACATTTCATATTATATATTATTAATTGCAATTCGTACAATAGATTACAATGCGAAAAAGATGTTACGAATTTCAATTAGTTGTGGCTAACGTTAGCTAGGTGGCTAGATGGCTAACGCTAATGTTAGCGAGGTGGCTAGGTAGCTAACACTAATCTTAGCTAGGTGGCTAATGCTAATGTTAGCTAGGTCGCTAACACTAATGTTAGCTAGGTGGCTAACGTTAGCTAGGCTAGGGGTTAGAGTTAGGGGTTAAGGTTAGCTAGGCTAGGGGTTAGAGTTAGGGGTTAAGGTTAGCTAGGCTAGGCTAGGGGTTAGGGGTTAAGGTGTTACGTCTAGTCTATAAGACCAGGCTGTTCTCCCTTACTTTCTGTCTCTCTTCTCTCACTAATAGGCCACCAGACAATGGGCCTTATTCTGATCTGTCCGAGGGAAGAGAAGGGGGACTGGAAGGGGACACGGGGGAGAAGGGGGAAAGGAGAGGTACACGGGGAGAAGGGGCTTGAAGAGGGGGACACGGTGGAGAGGGGTTGTCCAGCTGGTTAATAATAATGAGGCCTACCTCCCCCACATCCTCCCCCTTCTCTCGAACCACCCTCACCCCTCTCACCCTGTCCCTTCTATGTCAATGGGTTCATAATAAAACAGGAATGAGGAGGAGGGGCTAACACCCGATGCACGCACAGTGTCTTTGTTGCTACCAAGCCAGAGGGCGGATAGACAACAGAATAAATATTCAGAGTCCCAAATTGTACTGTATTCCCAGGGCCGGTTCCAGTCACAAGCAACAGAAGCTAAAGTACTTTAGGAATATGTTTTTGTTTCAGTCTCCTCCATCTCCACTAACCGAAGCTAATTGTATGGATTTTTTCCCTTTTAATAATATAAAATTAACATCTGTACAGAAAGACTCACGTGAAGGCCAAATAACAGAGGAGGAACTTCTAGATGCAATTAAAGCCTTTAAGGCTGGGAAAACTCCAGGGCTGGATGGCATACCAATGGAAGTATACAAAACTTTTTTTTATATACTCAGAGGACCATTATTAGCATGTTTTAGCCACTCCTCTATAAATGGTAGATTATCAGATACTCAACAAGAAGGTCTGATATCATTATTACTGAAACAGTATCCAAGTGGTATATATAAAGATCCAGTACATTTTAAAAAATGGAGGCCTCTTACACTTCAGTGTTGTGATGCAAAAATTCTAGCTAAATGCTTTGCGCATAGAATTAAAAAGGTATTGTCGGATATTATTCATCCTAATCAGATTTTTTTTTTACATGGACGATACATTGGAGATAATATAAGACAAGTACTGGAAACAATAGAATACTATGAAATATCAGGGACACCAGGCCTGGTTTTCATAGCTGATTTTGAAAAGGCTTTTGATAAAGTACGACTGGAGTTTATATATAAATTCCTGAAATATTTCAATTTTGGAGAATCTCTTATACAATGAGTTAAAGTTATGTATAGTAACCCTCGGTGTAAAATAGTAAATAATGGCTACATCTCAGAAAGTTTCAAACTGTGGCTCAGTTGGTAGAGCATGGTGTTTGCAACGCCAGCATGGTGTGTGCAACGCCAGGGTTGTGGGTTCGATTCACACGGGGGGCCAGTACAATTATTATTATTTTTTTTAAATGTATGCATTCACTACTGTAAGTTGCTCTGGATAAGAGTGTCTGCTAAATGACTAAAATGTAAAAAAAAAAAGAAAAGTAAAATCTAGAGGAGTAAAACAAGGTTGTCCGCTATCGGCATATCTATTTATTATTGCCATCGAAATGTTAGCTGTTAAAATTAGATCCAACAATAATATTAAGGGATTAGAAATCCAGGGCTTAAAAACAAAGGTGTCATTGTACGCTGATGATTCAGGTTTTCGTTTAAAACCACAATTAGGATTCCTCCACGGCCTCATAGAGGATCTAGATACTTTTTCTAACCTCTCTGGATTACAACCAAATTATGATAAGTGTACTATATTACGTATTGGATCACAAAAAAATTCTACTTTTACATTATGGTACAGTTTATAAATAAAATGGTCTGACGGGGATGTGGACATACTTGGGAATACATATCCCAAAAGAATGAAATGATCTCACTCCAATACATTTTAATAGAAAGTTAGCAAAAATAGTTAGCAAAAAAAGATCTTACTACCATGGGAAGGAAAATACCTGTCTATTTGTGGTGGTCATACCCCAGTTTACCCTGATTAACTCTTTGGTAATATCCCAGTTTACCCTGATTAACTCTTTAGTCATATCCCAGTTTACCCTGATTAACTATTTAGTCATATCCCAGTTTAGCCTGATTAACTCTTTAGTCATATCCCAGTTCACCCTGATTAACTCTTTAGTCATATCCCAGTTTGCCCTGATTAACTCTTTAGTCATATCCCAGTTTGCCCTGATTAACTCTTTAGTCATATCCCAGTTTACCCTGATTAACTCTTTAGTCATACCCCAGTTTGCCCTGATTAACTCTTTAGTCATATCCCAGTTTACCTATTCGCTTATGGTCTTGCCTACACCTAGCGACCTGTTTTTTAAATTATATGAACAAAAAGTATTCCATTTTATTTGGAAAGGCAAACCAGACAAAATTAAAAGGGCCTATTTATATAATGAATATGAATTCGAAAGGGCAGAAATTATTAAATATTAAAGCATTAGACCTCTCACTAAGGGCATCAGTCATACAAAAGTTATACCTAAATCCGAAATGGTTTTCTAGTAAATTAGTTAGAATGTCTCACGCCATGTTTAAGAATGGCCTTTTTCCCTTTATTCAGATTACAACTGCTCATTTTTTAAACAAGCCATAGAAAGTTGTTTGCAATTTCAGTTTAATCCACCTGAAAAGACAGAACAAATAATCCAACAAATATTGTGGTTAAACTCAAATATACTAATTGTTTAAAAAAAATATATATTTTCGATAAAAAGTTTGAAAAAGGTATAATCTTTGTAAATTATATCATAAATAGGACTGGTGGAGTTATGTCACACATGCAGCTAACACAGACATATGGAAATGTCTGCTCTACCCAAAACTACAACCAATTAATTGCAGCATTACCACAAAAATGGAAGAGGCAAGTGGAAGGGGGAAAAAGTAAGGAACTTGTCTGTCGGCCCTGCATTAAAGACCAAAAATGGTTAAAGAAATTGTGATAAATAAAAATATATACCAGTTTCATTTAAGGACCAAAAAAATAGATGGGAAGAGATTTTCGATGTACCGATTCTGTAAGAACCGACTCTGAAGATGAGAAGCAGGTAGAGGAAGTTGAACATTTAATGAAAGGACAAGTGACAGAACGGGGAACAGCGTCAGAACAGGGGGAACAAAACGACATGATGACAATACTGGGAACAACCTCGGGAAAAGACAGATATAGGAGAGGTAATGAAAGCAGGTGATTGAGTCCAGGTGAGTCCAAATGAATCACTGATGCACGTGATGATGGTGGCAGGAGTGTGTAGTGCTGGGCAGCCTGGCGGAAGCAGACGTGACAAATTCCATAGCACATGGTTTATGAATTGACATGCAAAACGATGCCGTACAAAATTCTTGCAACCAATAGAATGTTATATATATGGGGGATACAATCTTCCCAGCTCTGCAGATTCTGCTGTGAGGAGTCAGAGTCATTGGGTAATTTATTCTGGTACTGTCCATATGTGTCACGACTCCCGCCGAAGTCGGCCCCTCTCCTTGTTCGGGCGGCGTTCGGCGGTCGACGTCACCGGCTTACTAGTTGCCACCGATCGATGTTTCACTGTTTGTTTGGTTTTGTCTTTATTGTGTACACCTGTTTTTGATTTTCCCTAATTATGTTCATTATTTAAACCTCTGCATTTCCAGTTTGTCTTGTCGGTGATTGTTTCCTGTTTTGTGTGGTTGGAGGTGTTTCTCCGCGATATGTATTTTTCTATGAGAAGATTTATTGAATTTTTCAAGTAAACACGTTTGTTTACATTGATCCCTGTGTCCTGCGCCTGACTCCTCTACTTCTCTAAAGAAAAGCCATTACAATATGTAGCTCGTTTTTGGTCACAGGTCCAGGAATGGATGAAGAATTGCAACATTTACCTGGAGCTAATGCTGCAGATAGCAATACTGGATGATCTGAAAAGGCATAGTCAATCGATCAATAATATAATAATTATATTAGAAAAAATGTGTATCTTTAATTTACAATCTGTGGAGACAATAAGAATAGAAAGGTTCAGTACTTTTATTATATATATATACCAAATATTAAATAAAAAATTATAAAATAAGCGTTTTAAAAAAAAGAATTATTATTATTTTAAATATAACTCCGGGTCTCAAAGAAACTCACTATTGAGAGTAAGAATAGTAGAATAAACCAGCTGCAATTTCAAAATATGGTTTTGCACATCAGCAGTTTCTCTTGTTATGTCAGTCACTTAAAGTCACTGAATTAGTCATGTCCGCTAACAATTTTTTGATTGGTAGTTAGTCAAGCCAGCTATCTAGTAATCATGGCCGAATACCGACTGGGCACGTTCCCACAGGCCCTGACCTCCAAGGGGCCCCCATTGATTTTGTAAGTTATTCTCACTCAGATATCATATTAACATGGCATAAGTCTTTACAAAATGTGTAAAATTTTAAGAAATTATCTGTAAAACTGAAGAACAAAAATCTCTCTGCCTCATGGCAAAACAAGTACAATTGCATGAAATTTGTTCTAAATTGCAAAGTTCTCTCTCCCCCATGGCAAAATATGTAGAATTGCAGCAAACTTGCATTTAAAACTGCAACATTTTCTCTACGCCACATGACAAAATGTGTAGAATTGCAAGAAATTAACTTTAAAACTAAAATGTTTCTTTTCATCGTCATGAAGGGGTGCCCGCTAAAATTATCCTCATCAACGGGGCTGTCGTGGAGACAGTCAAAAAAGTCAAGTTCCTCTTCGTACACATCTCAGAGGAGCTGAAAATGGTCAAACCAAACAGACAAGGTGGTGAAGAAGGCACGACAGCGACTCTTTAACCTCAGGATGCTGAAGAAATTCGTCCTGTCCCCGAGGGCCTTCCCAGTGTTCTACAGGAGCATCTGTCGAGCTGCATCACAGCCTGGTACAGCAAGTCCACCGCCGCTGACCGCAAGGCACTACAGAGGATGGTACGCTCAGCTGAACGCACCAATGGGTGAACATTGCCTGCCCTCCAGGACACCTACAACACCAGGTGTCGCAGGAAGGACAAAAAAGATCAGGGACCTCAGCCACCCGAGCCACGGCCTGTTCACCTCGCTTCCATCAGAAATAATAGCAGCGAAAAAACACGTAATAATAAAAGTAATAATAAATAGACAATGAGTAATGAGTAACCTGGATATATACACCAGGTACCAGTACATCACTAAGGATGCAACTTTTTTATCACCTGACTACTTATTTACAAGCACCAGCCCAGTCCTCAGCATACAGCTGAACCTATAACAGCCCCAGTCCTTACTGAACCCAGACCTCAGCATACAGCTGAACCTGCCTTACTGAACCCAGACCTCAGCATACAGCTGAACCTGCCTTACTGAACCCAGACCTCAGCACACAGCTGAACCTATAACAGCCCCAGTCCTTACTGAACTCAGTCCTCAGCACACAGCTGAGCCTATAACAGCCCCAGTCCTTACTGAACCCAGTCCTCAGCATACAGCTGAACCTGCCTTACTGAACCCAGACCTCAGCATACAGCTGAGCCTATAACAGCCCCAGTCCTTACTGAACCCAGTCCTCAGCATACAGCTGAACCTATAACAGCCCCAGTCCTTACTGAACCCAGTCCTCAGCATACAGCTGAACCTATAACAGCCCCAGTCCTTACTGAACCCAGTCCTCAGCACACAGCTGAACTTATAACAGCCCCAGTCCTTACTGAACCCAGACCTCAGCATACAGCTGAACTTATAACAGCCCCAGTCCTTACTGAACTTATAACAGCCCCAGTCCTTAATGAACCTATAACAGCCCCAGTCCTTACTGAACCCAGTCCTCAGCACACAGCTGAACCTATAACAGCCCCATTCACTCAGACCTCAGCCTACAGTGAAACAGACTACCACAGCCCTATTGTCAAAGTAACAGTTATTATTGCCAAGCCAAGCATCTAGCTAAATACATACTGTAGCTGTAGATCCTAGCGCCAGGCTATCATTCACGACCTAGAGCCCCCATTGAACCTAACCAGCCACCCACATAGGCCTCAGTGGTGTTAGCAGCACCAGGCTGATGTACATTCTCCTGAGAGTAAGCCATACAGGTAGCCTCTTTAGCTCAGACCTTTTGACATGGTTACTGTCAACAACCTGCTTACTGTACTGTAAACAGACATTTAGGGTGCCTCTGTAACTACAGACCAGTAGTAAATACTTCATTAACCAGTTATAAGAGTTCATAGTCCAGTCATAAGGTGTAATTGACCAGCTATATGGGTTATTGATGTGCAGTGACAGGTGTCCAGAGTGTCAGACAGATGGCTGAGATGAGACGTCTGTCACCACTCCATAAAAAAACCAGCCACGTCGCGGACACAAACGTCTTGCTTCCGGACAAGCTAAACACCTTCTTCGCCCGCTTTGAGGATAACACAGTGCCACCGACACAGCCCGCTACCAAGGACTGTGGGATCTCCTTCTCCGTGGGCAACGTGAGTAAGACTTTTAGGCGTTTTAACCCTCGCAAGGCTGCCGGCCCAGACGTCATCCCTAGCCGTGTCCTCAGAGCATGCACAGACCAGCTGGCTGGTGCGTTTATGGACATATTCAATCTCTCCCTATCCCAGTCAGCTGTCCCCACATACTTCAATATGTCCACCATTGTTCCTGTACCCAAGAAGGCAAAGATAACTGAACTAAATGACTACCGACCCGTAGCACTCACTTCTGTCATCATGAAGTGCTTTGAGAGACTAGTCAAGGATCATATCACCTCCACCCTACCTGTCACCCTAGACCCACTTCAGTTTGCGTACTTCCCCAATAGATCCACAGACGATGCAATCGCCATCGCACTGCACATTGCCCTATCCCATCTGGACAAGAGGAATACCTATGTAAGAATACTGTTCATTGACTACAGCTCAGCATTCAACACCATAGTACCCTCCAAACTCGTCATTAAGCTCGATGTCCTGGGTCTGAAATCCGCCCTGTGCAATTGGGTACTGGACTCCCTGACGGGCCGCCCCCAGCTGGTGAAGGTAGGAAACAACATCTCCACTTCACTAATCCTCAACACTGGGGCCCCACAAGGGTGCGTGCTCAGCCCCCTCCTGTACTCCCTGTTCACCCATGACTGCATGGCCATGCACGCCTCCAATTCAATCATCAAGTTTGCAGACGATGCAACAGTATTAGGCCTGATTACCAAAATGACAAGACAGCTTACAGGGAGGAGGTGAAGGCTCTGGGAGTGTGGTGCCAGGAAAATAACCTCTCACTCAACGTCAACAAAACAATAGGAGCTGATCGTGGACTTCAGGAAACAGCAGAGGGAGCAGCCCCCTATCCACATCAACGGGACAGTAGTGGAGAAGGTGGAAAGCTTCAAGTTCCTCGGCGTACACATCACTGACAAATTGAAATGGTCCACCCACACAGACAGTGTGGTGAAGAAGGCGCAGCAGCGCCTCACCACCTCAGGAGGCTGAAGAAATTTGGCTTGGCACCTAAAACACTCACAAACTTTTGCAGATGCATCATCGAGAGCATCCTGTCATGCTGTATCACCGCTTGGTACGGAAACTGCACCGCTTGCAAACCACAGGGCTCTCCAGAGGGAGCTGAGGTCTGCCCAACGCATCACCGGGGGCAAACTACCTACAATCCAGGACAACTACAGCACCCGATGTCACAGGAAGGCCAAAAAGATCATCAAGGACAACAACCATCTGCCTGTTCACCCCGCTATCATCCAGAAGGCGAGGTCAGTACAGGTGCATCAAAACTGGGACTGAGAGACTGAAAAACAGCTTCTATCTCAAGGCCATCAGACTGTTAAACAGCCATCACTAACACAGAGAGGCTGCTGCCTATATACAGACTAGAAATCACTGTCCACTTTAATAAATGGAACACTAGTCACTTTAATAATGTTTACATATCTTACATTACTCATCTCATATGTATATGCTGTATTCTATTCTACTGTATCTTAGTCTATGTATTACTCATCTCATATGTATATACTGTATTCTATTCTATTCTACTGTATCTTAGTCTATATATTACTCATCTCATATGTATATACTGTATTCTATTCTACTGTATCTTAGTCTATATATTACTCATCTCATTTGTATATACTGTATTCTATTCTACTGTATCTTAATCTATGCTGCTCTGACATTGCTCGTCCATATATTTATATATTCTTAATTCCTTACTTAGATTTGTGTGTATTGTGTATATGTTGTGAAATTATTGGATATTACTTGTTAGATATTACTGCACTGTCGGAGCTAGAAACACAAGCATTTCGCTACACCCACAATAACATCTGTTAAATATGTGTATGTCACCAATACAATTTTATTTGATACCGGAGCCATCGTATTCATACATAAAAATACAAACAGTGAAAGAAAAGCATTGTAAGTTTGAATTTTGTAAAGTTAGTGTGGAAGAGTTGAAAAAAAATATACTGATATAGATCAATAATAACAAACCTCCTGGCATTGACAACTTAGATGGAAAGCTACTGAGGATGATAGCTGACTCTATAGCCACTGCTATGTGTCATATCTTTAATCTGAGCCTAGAGGGAAGTCTTTGTCCTCAGGCCTGGAGGGAAGCCAAAGTCATTCCGCTACCCAAGAGTGGTAAAGCAACCTACCAGCTTGCTGCCAGCTCTTAGCAAACTGTTGAAAGAAAATATAGTTTGACCAAATACAATGCTATTTCTCTGTAATCAAATGAACAACAGACTTTCAGCATGCTTATAGAGAAGGGCACTCAACATGTACTGCACTGACACAAATGACTGATGATTGGTTGAAAGAAATTGATAATAAGGAGAGTGTGGGAGCTGTACTGTTAGATTTCAGTGCAGCGTTTGATATTATTGACCATAACCTCTGCCATATACATGTTTTATTTAACCTAACTAGGCAAGTCAGTTAAGAACAAATTCTTATTTACAATGACGGCCTACCAAATGTGCACTGCCCTATGGGACTCCCAATCAATGGCCAAATGTGATACAGCCTGGATTTGAACCAGGTACTATAGAGACACCTCACACTGAGATGCAGTGCCTTAGACCGCTGCGCCACTCGTGGATTCAGAGCTACAGTATCTATCTAATTAAACTCAGAGAGCTTTGTTTAATGGAAGCTTCTCCAATGTATGTAAATTGTAAAGTCCTTTGTCTGTAAAAAATAAAATAAAATAAAAATACATTTAAAAAAAGATTTATGTTATGTGTCGGACCCCCAGTAAGACAAGCTGTCACCATTGGCTAATGAGGATTCTAATCAATCAAATCAACAACAGAAAATTGGGCTGTAGCCCTGGTCAGTATGGATCAGTGGAGCAGGAAGCTAATTGCTTCTGATTGCTTCTTATGGACGGTGAGAAGAGTTTACTGTCACAGACTGACCTGTAATAAGTAGATACGGTTGAAGTCGGAAGTTTACATACACCTTAGCCAAATACATTTAAACTCAGTATTTCACAATTCCTGACATTTAATCCTAGTAAAAATTCCCTGTCTTAGGTCAGTTAGGATCACCACTTTATTTTAAGAATGTGAAATGTCAGAATAATAGTAGAGATAATTGATTTATTTCAGCTTTTATTTCTTTCATCACATTCCAAGTGGGTCAGAAGTTTACATACACTCAATTAGTATTTGGTAGCATTGCCTTTAAATTGTTTAACTTGGGTCAAACGTTTTGGGTAGCCTTCCACAAGCTTCCCACAATAAGTTGAGTGAATTTTGGCCCATTCCTCCTGACAGAGCTGGTGTAACTGAGTCAGGTTTGTAGGCCTCCTTGCTCGCACACGCTTTTTCAGTTCTGCCCACACATTTTCTATAGGATTGAGGTCAGGGCTTTGTGCTGGCCACTCCAATACCTTGACTTTGTTGTCCTTAAGCCATTTTGCCACAACTTTGGAAATATGCTTGGGGTCATTGTCCATTTGGAAGACCCATTTGCGACCAAGCTTTAACTTCCTGACTGATGTCTTGAGATGTTGCTTCAATATATCCACATAATTTTGCTTCCTCACGATGCCATCGATTATGTGAAGTGCACCGGTTCCTCCTGCAGCAAAGCACCCCCACAACATGATGCTGCCACCCCCGTGCTTCACGGTTGGGATGGTGTTCTTAGGCTTGCAAGCCTTCCCCTTTTTCTTCCAAACATAACGATGGTCATTATGGCCAAACAGTTCTATTTTTGTTTCATCAGACCAGAGGACATTTCTCTAAAAAGTATAATCTTTGTCCCCATGTGCAATTGCAAACCGTAGTCTGGCTTTTGTACAGCGGTTTTGGAGCAGTGGCTTCTTCCTTACTGAGCAGCCTTTCAGGTTACGTCGATATCGGACTCGTTTTACTGTGGATGTCGATACCTTTGTACCTGTTTCCTCCAGCATCTTCACAAGGTCCTTTGCTGTTGTTCTGGGATTGATTTGCACTTTTCACACCAAAGTACATTTATCTCTAGGAGACAGAACACGTCTCATCTTGAGCGGTATGACGGCTGCATGGTCCCATGGTGTTTATACTTGCGTACTATTGTTTGTACAGATGAACGTGGTACCTTCAGGTGTTTGGAAATTGCTCCCAAGGATGAACAGGATTTGGGAGGTCTGATTTCATTTGATTTTCCCATGATGTCAAGCAAAGAGGCCTTGAATTTGAAAGTAGGCCTTGAAATACATCCACAGGTACACCTCCAATTGACTCGAATTATGTCAATTAGCCTATTAGAAGCTTCTAAAGCCATGACATCATTTTCTGGAATTTTCCAAGCTGTTTAAATGCACAGTCAACTTAGTGTATGTAAACTTCTGACCCACTGGAATTGTGATACAGTGAATTATAAGTTAAATAATCTGTCTGTAAACAATTGTTGGAAAAATGACTTGTGTCATGCACAAAGTAGATGTCCTAACAGACTTACCAAAACTATAGTTTGTTAACAAGAAATGTGTGGAGTGGTTGAAAAACACGTTTTAAGTGTAATAACAATAGTTAAACAATAACACGACAGACTGTGTGTTGTCAGGGAATATCCACACACCTCTGGCGGTGTGAGAAGTGTTGCAAATAGAACCATCTCTCTCTCTCTATCTCGCTCTCTCTGTCTCCCTCTCGCTCTCTCTGTCCTTTCTCTCTCTCTCCCTCTCCCTCTCTCCCTCTCTCTCTCTCAGCAAAGAGAATCTCTGACTGACCTTTTGAGGAACTCAGAATAAGGGCTGGGTGCGTCCTAGGTCTTCGTTTTCTTGCTAAGCTTATCAATAAATCAAAGCTTTTTGTGTGCAGCTCAACAAGCCCTGAGAGATCTGAGTGACACTCCTTCTGTCTGCTTCATAGTCTCCTCTCCTGTCTGCTTCTCCTCTTCTTCTCATGCAAACTATTAAAAGGAGAAACACTTCATCTATCCCTTTACTTTCCATTTTTTTATATCAGGAATACCTCAGAGGATTTGCCTCGATACTGATACACAAGCCTTTACTACAGTATATTACAACAATAGCAGTTTGTTTGGGAACCTTTTTTTTTGGCAACTTCACTTAGGCTTTTCCCTAGTGTTGCTGGCCAAGAGAGAGACCTTAGAGAGAAGAGAGAGAACCCCTATGAGGAGAGAGAGAACCTTAGAGAGGAAATAGAGAACCTTAGAGAGGAGAGAGAGAATCCCTATGAGGAGAGAGAGAACCTTAGAGAGGAGAGAGAGAACCTTAGAGAGGAAATAGAGAACCCCTAGAGATGAGAGCGAGAACCTCTATGACTCAGAATCTTCCCTTTCCTCGGGGCTCCCGAGTGGCGCAGCGATCTAAATCCCTGCATCTCAGTGCAAGAGGTGTCATGACAGAAACCCTGGTTCGAATCCAGGCTGTATCACAACCGGCCGTGATTGGGAGTCCCATCGGGCGGCGCACAATTGGCCCAGCGTCGTCCGGGTTTGACCGGTGTAGGCCGTCATTGTTAATAAGAATTTGTTCTTAACTGACTTGCCTAGTTAAATAAAGGTTACACACACTGCCAAGTCACACTAAAAGTCTCCTTTTCCACAAAACTGAATTCTAACGTCTCTCTGTATTATAGTCTAGCACTTTATATTCTAACATTTACAGTATGTGTCTGTTGACGAGCCCCGTCTGTGTTTGGGAGAGAGGTGAGAACCATCAGCCAATGTCTGCGTTCCAAAAGGCACCATATGGACCAAAAATAGTGCTATATGTCGGGTATAGGGTGCCATTTGGGATGCAAACCCATATCTGCCAAGCCAAGCCGCTGACAGCTGTCACCACTCTGGTCTGGATAGGACAGACTATCTGTATAATCCTTTTAGACACTGAAACAGCTAGGCAGAGCAGGAGCACCTAGATACATTTACAGTGCTGGAAAAAGGACCCAGTTGTCATATTTGACTAAAAGTAAAGATACCTTAATAGAAAATGACTCAAGTAAAAGTGAAAATCACCCAGTAATATACTGCTTGATTAAAAATCTATAAGTATTTGGTTAAAAATATACTTAAGTATAAAAAGTAAATGTAATTGCTAAAATATACTTAAGTATCAAAAGTAAAAGTATAAATCATTTCAAATTCCTAATATTAAGCAAATCAGACAAGCACTGGGACAGGTAAACACTGAAACATTGAGGAGTAACAGGGGAACTGCATCCTACTGAGCACCGCCAGCTGCTCTAACTGCTTCCTACTGAGCACCGCCAGCTGCTCTAACTGCTTCCTACTGAGCACCGCCAGCAGCTCTAACTGCTTCCTACTGAGCACCGCCAGCAGCTCTAACTGCTTCCTACTGAGCACCGCCAGCTGCTCTAACTGCATCCTACTGAGCACCGCCAGCAGCTCTAACTGCTTCCTACTGAGCACCGCCAGCAGCTCTAACTGCTTCCTACTGAGCACCGCCAGCTGCTCTAACTGCTTCCTACTGAGCACCGCCAGCAGCTCTAACGGCTTCCTACTGAGCACCGCCAGCTGCTCTAACTGCTTCCTACTGAGTACCGCCAGCAGCTCTAACTGCTTCCTACTGAGCACCGCCAGCTGCTCTAACTGCTTCCTACTGAGTACCGCCAGCAGCTCTAACTGCTTCCTACTGAGTACCGCCAGCAGCTCTAACGGCTTCCTACTGAGCACCGCCAGCAGCTCTAACTGCTTCCTACTGAGCACCGCCAGCAGCTCTAACTGCTTCCTACTGAGTACCCTCAGCTGCTCTAAAATACAAACCCTTTCATGGTACAGTACATTCGGAAAGTATTCAGACCCCTTGACCTTTTCTACCTTTTGTTATATTACAGCCTTATTCTAAAATTGTTTAAATTGTTTTTATCCCTCATCAATCTAAACACAATACCCCATAATGACAAAGCAAAAATAGTTTTTTTGAATTTTTTGTAAATGTATTAAAAGTAAAAAAAACTGAAATATCACATTTACATAAGTATTCAGACCCTTTACTCATTACTTTGTTGAAGCACCTTTGGCAGTGATTACAGCCTCGAGTCTTCTTCGGTATGATGCTACAAGCTTGGCACACTTGTATTTGGGGAGTTTCTCCCATTCTTCTCTGCAGATCCTCACAAGCTCTGTCAGGTCAGATGGAGAGCGTCATGGCACAGCTATTTTCAGGTCTCTCCAGAGACGTTTGGTCGGGTATATGTCCGGGATCTGGCTGGGCCACTCAAGGACATTCAGAGACTTGTCCTGAAGCCACTCATGCGTTGTCTTGCCTGTGTGCTTACGGTCGTTGTCCTGTTGGAAGGTGAACCTCCGCCCCAGTCCGAGGTCCTGAGCGCTCTGGAGCAGGTTTTCATCAAGGATTTCTCTGTACTTTGCTCCGTTCATCTTTCCCTTGATCCTGACTAGTCTCCCAGTCCCTGCCGCTGAAAAACATCCCCACAGCATGATGCTGCCACCACCATGCTTCACCGTAGGGATGGTGCCAAGCTTCCTCCAGACATGACACTTGGCATACAGGCCAAAGAGTTCAATCTTGGTTTAATCAGTGCTGCAGAGATGGTTGTCCTTCTGGAAGGTTCTCCCATCTCCACAGAGGAACTCTGGAGCTCTGTCAGAGTGACAATCGGGCACCTCCCTGACCAAGGCCCTTCTCCCCCGATTGCTCAGTTTGGCCAGGCAGCCAGCTCTAGTAAGAGTCTTGGTGGTTCCAAACTTCTTACATTTAAGAATGATGGAGGCCACTGTGTTCTTGGGGACCTTCAATGGTGCAGAAATGTTTTGATACCCTTCCTCAGATCTGTGCCTTCACACAATCCTGTCTCGGAGCTCTATGGACAATTCCTTCAACCTCTTGGATTGGTTTTTGCTCTGACATGCACTGTCAACTGTGGGACCTTATATATACAGGTGTGCGCCTGTCCAAATCATGTCCAATCAATTGAATTTACCGCTTCAATCAAGTTCTAGAAACATCTCAAGGATGATCAATGGAAACAGGATGCACCTGAGCTCAATTTCGAGTCTCATAGTAAAGGGTCTGAATACTTATGAAAATAAGGTATTTTATTTAAAAAAAAGAATTGCACAAAAACAAATACACCTGTTTTCACTTTGTCATTATGGGGTATTATGATGTCATTATGGTGTATTGTGATGTCATTATGGTGTATTGTTGTCACGTCCTGACCAGTAATAGGGGTTATTTGTTATTGTAGTTTGGTCAGGACGTGGCAGGGGTAGAGGTAGAGACAGAGCTGCATTTCCTATTACACTGTGACAAATACTCAGACCTAAGAGAATATTTCTTTCCCCAAATTATCATCCAGTACAAAGAATTTGAAACTATAAAAGATGAAGAAAAAAATCTCATATTTATTTGGGTGAAAATGTCTTTTGGCAGCCAAATACATGTCCTCCTGCCACAACCTGAGGGAGAGCCACTGAAAAGTGCAATGTAATGTTTTTTTGTTTGTGTTGTCTTTCATACCACGTCATGTGTCTTCTCAGTCATGTTGAGACTGGTCTACTACTATTGATTTAATGTATGTGTCATTCTCATTAATATTGTTGTCATGGTAATCCCATTTCCAATACTAATCAAATCAAATCACATTTTATACAACAGGTGTAGTAGACCTTACAGTGAAATACTGAATACAACAGGTGTAGTAGACCTTACAGTGAAATGCTGAATACAACAGGTGTAGTAGACCTTACAGTGAAATGCTGAATACAACAGGTGTAGTAGACCTTACAGTGAAATGCTGAATACAACAGGTGTAGTAGACCTTACAGTGAAATGCTGAATACAACAGGTGTAGTAGACCTTACAGTGAAATACTGAATACAACAGGTGTAGTAGACCTTACAGTGAAATGCTGAATACAACAGGTGTAGTAGACCTTACAGTGAAATGCTGAATACAACAGGTGTAGTAGACCTTACAGTGAAATACTGAATACAACAGGTGTAGTAGACCTTACAGTGAAATGCTGAATACAACAGGTGTAGTAGACCTTACAGT
The DNA here is from genome assembly GCF_965601325.2 of Salmo salar. NCBI lineage: Eukaryota > Metazoa > Chordata > Actinopteri > Salmoniformes > Salmonidae > Salmo > Salmo salar. The sequence goes on from NC_138304.1 coordinate 53,282,688, forward strand.
GAAATGCTGAATACAACAGGTGTAGTAGACCTTACAGTGAAATGCTGAATACAACAGGTGTAGTAGACCTCACAGTGAAATGCTGAATACAACAGGTGTAGGTAGACCTTACAGTGAAATGCTGAATACAACAGGTGTAGTAGACCTCACAGTGAAATGCTGAATACAACAGGTGTAGGTAGACCTTACAGTGAAATGCTGAATAAAACAGGTGTAGTAGACCTTACAGTGAAATGCTGAATACAACAGGTGTAGTAGACCTTACAGTGAAATGCTGAATACAACAGGTGTAGTAGACCTCACAGTGAAATGCTGAATACAACAGGTGTAGTAGACCTTACAGTGAAATGCTGAATACAACAGGTGTAGTAGACCTTAGAGTGAAATGCTGAATATAACAGGTGTAGTAGACCTTACAGTGAAATGCTGAATACAACAGGTGTAGTAGACCTTACAGTGAAATGCTTACTTATGAGCCTCTAACCGACAGTGCAGTTTCAAAGATTACAGATAAGAATAAGAGATAAAAGTAACAAGTAATTAAAGAGGAGCAGTAAAAAAGAACAATATATACAGGGTGTTACGGTACAGACTCAATGTGGAGGTTATATACAGGGGGTGCCGGTACGGAGTCAATGTGGAGGCTATATACAGGGGGTGCCGGTACGGAGTCATTGTGGAGGCTATATACAGGGGGGTTACCGGTACAGAGTCAATGTGGAGGCTATATACAGGGGGTACCGGTACAGAGTCAATGTGGAGGCTATATACCGGGGGGTTCTGGTACAGAGTCAATGTGGAGGCTATATACAGTGGGTACCGGTACAGAGTCAATGTGGAGGCTTATATACAGGGGGGTACCGGTACAGAGTCAATGTGGAGGCTATATACAGGGGGGTACCGGTGTAGAGTCAATGTGGAGGCTATATAAAGGGGGAACCGGTACAGAGTCAGTGTGGAGGCTATATACAGGGGGTACCGGTACAGAGTCAATGTGGAGACTATATAAAGGGCGTTATGGTACAGAATCAATGTGGAGGCTATATACAGGGTGTTACGGTACAGAGTCAATGTGGAGGCTGTATACAGGGGGGTACCGGTACAGAGTCAATGTGGAGGCTGTATACAGGGTGTTACGGTACAGAGTCAATGTGGAGGCTATATACAGGGGGTACAGGTACAGAGTCAATGTGGAGGCTGTATACAGGGTGTTACGGTACAGAGTCAATGTGGAGGCTATATACAGGGGGTACAGGTACAGAGTCAATGTGGAGGCTGTATACAGGGTGTTACGGTACAGAGTCAATGTGGAGGCTATATACAGGGTGTTACGGTACAGAGTCAATGTGGAGGCTATATACAGGGGGTACAGGTACAGAGTCAATGTGGAGGCTATATACAGGGGGAACCGGTACAGAGTCAATGTGGAGGCTATATACAGGGGGTACCGGTACAGAGTCAGTGTGGAGGCTATATACAGGGGGTACCGGTACAGAGTCAATGTGGAGGCTATATACAGGGGGTGCCGGTACAGAGTCAATGTGCGGGGGCACCGGTTAGTTGATGTAGTATGTACATGTAGGTAGAGTTATTAAAGTGACTATGAATAGATGATAACAGAGAGCGGCAGTGGTGTGGAGAGGGGGGGGGGGGTCATTGCAAATAGTCTGGGTAGCCATTTGACTAGATGTTCAGGAGTCTTATGGCTTGGGGGGTAGAAGCTGTTTAGAAGCCTCTTGGACCTAGACTTGGCACTCCGGTACAGTTTGCCGTGTGGTAGCAGAGAGAACAGTCTATGACTAGGGTGGCTGAAGTCTTTGACAATTTTCAGGGCCTTCCTCTGACACCGCCTGGTATAGAGGTCTTGGATGGCAGGAAGCTTGTCCCCAGTGATGTACTGGGCCGTTCGCACTACCCTCTGTAGTGCCTTGCGGTCGGAGGCCGAGCAGGTGCAATACCAGGCAGTGATGCAACCAGTCAGGATGCTCTCGATGGTGCAGCTGTAGAACATTTTGAGGATCTGAGGACCCATGCCAATTCTTTTCAGTCTCCCGATGGGAAATAGGTTTTGTCGTGCCTGCTTCACGACTTTCATGGTGTGCTTGGACCATGTTAGTTTGTTGGTGATGTGGACACCAAGGAACTTGAAGCTCTCAACCTGCTCCACTGCAGCCCCGTCGATGAGAATGGGGGCGTGCTCGGTCCTCTTTTTCCTGTAGTCCACAATCATCTCCTTTGTCTTGATCACGTTGAGGGAGAGGTTGTTGTCCTGGCACCACATGGCCAGGTCTCTGACCTCCTCTCTATAGGCTGTCTCGTTATTGTCGGTGATCAGGCCTAGCACTGTTGTGTCATCAGCAAACTTAATGATGGTGTTGGAGTCGTGCCTGGCCATGCAGTCATGAGTGAACAGGGAGTACAGGAGGGGGCTGAGCACGCACCCCTGAGGGGCCCCTGTGTTGAGGATCAGTGTGGCGGATGTGTTGTTACCTACTCTTACCACCTGGGGGCGGCCCATCAGGAAGTCCAGGCTCTAGTTGCAGAGGGAGTTGTTTAGTCCCAGGGTCCTTAGCTTATTGATGAGCTTTGAGGGCACTATGGTGTTGAACGCTGAGCTGTAGTCAATGGACAGCATTCTCACATAGGTGTTCCTTCTGTCCAGGTGGGAAAGGGCAGTGTGGAGTGCGATTGAGACTGCGTCATCTGTGGATCTGTTTGGGCGGTATGCAAATTGGAGTGGGTCTAGGGTATCTGGGATGATGGTGTTGGTGTGAGCCATGACCAGCCTTTCAAAGCACTTCATGGCTACAGACGTGAGTGCTACGGGGTGGTAGTCATTTAGGCAGGTTACCTTAGTGTTCTTGTGCCTAGGGACTATGGTGGTCTGCTTTAAACATGTTGGTATTACAGACTCGGACAGGGAGAGGTTGAAAATGTCAGTGAAGACACTTGCAAGTTGGTCAGCGCATGCTCGCAGTACACGTCCTGGTAACCCATTTGGCCCTGCAGCCTTGTGAATGATGACCTGTTTAAAGATCTTACTCACATTGGCTGTGGAGAGCGTGATCACACAGTCTTCTGGTACAGCTGGTGCTCTCATGCATGTTTCAGTGTTATTTGCCTCAAAGAGAGCATAGAAGTAGTTTAGCTCGTCTGGTAGGCTTGTGTCACTGGGCAGCTCTCGGTTGTGCTTCCCTTTGTAGCCTGTAATAGTTTTCAAGCCCTGCCACATCCGACGAGCGTCAGAGACGGTGTAGTATGACTCGATCTTAGTCCTGTATTGACGCTTTGCCTGTTTGATGGTTCGTCGGAGGGCATAGCGGGATTTCTTATAAGCTGGTTAGAGTCCCGCTCCTTGAAAGCGGCAGCTCTAGCCTTTAGTTCCCTGTAATCCATTGCTTCTGGTTGGGGTATGTACGTACAGTCACTGTGGGGACGATGTCCTCGATGCACTTATTGATGAAGCCATTGACAGATGTGGTGTACTCCTCAATGCTATCTGAAGAATCCCAGAACATATTCCAGTCTGTGCTAGCAAAACAGTCCTGTAGCTTAGCATCTGCTTCATCTGACCACTTTTTTATTACATTTACTACTATTATTATAATTGCTGTTAGTCCCACCATTTTTTGTTATCTGTACACTTTGACAATGTAAATAATTTAACTTGCCATGTCAATAAAGTCTATTAAATAGAAAATTGAATTGAGAAAGAGACTGTTCTGCACATGGAGGCCTACAATGGATTTGCTATATTGACATTCTTAAATCTGTTTTTCATGTCAGGTAACTCACCATCTGCTGTAGGAGTGGGTTCACAAAATAACTACTTTAAAATAATCCAAATGTAATTCGGAGAAATAGAAATTATGGTGGCAACAATACAATGTACACATTCTGTACACTGAAGAAGTCGTGACTGCTGGGCAGTTTGATGCTATGTCACTGCAGCAGATTTGTTCTGTACCATAGCAGACTGACTCCATATGCTCCTCTCCACCCTCCTCCTCTCCACCCTCCTCCTCTCCTTCCTTCTTGCCTTTCTCTCAGTGGGGGAGTCAGAAACAGAGGGGGGAGGAAGAGAGAGAGACAGAGAGAGAGAGAGAGAGAGGTAGAGAGAGAGAGAGGGAGAGGTGGAGAGAAAGAGAGATCGAGAGAGAGATGTAGAGAGAGAGAGGGAGAGGTGGAGAGAAAGAGCGATCGAGAGAGAGATGTAGAGAGAGAGATGTAGAGAGAGAGAGAGAGATCGAGAGAGATGTGGAGAGAGAGTGATGTAGAGAGAGAGAGAGAGAGAGAGAGAGAGAGATCAAGAGAGAGAGAGATGTAGAGAGAGAGAGAGAGAGATGTAGAGAGAGAGGAAAACGGCAAACAGTGAAGAACAAACACCATTGTAAATACAACCCATATTTATGTTGATTTATTTTCCCTTTTGCACATTGTTACAACACTGTATATAAACATATTATGACATTTGAAATGTCTCTATTCCTTTGGAACGTTTGAGAGTGTAATGTTTACTGTTCATTTTTTATTGTTTATTTGACTTTTGTTTATTATCTATTTCACTTGCTTTGGCAATGTTAACATATGCTTCCCATGCCAATTAAGCTCCTTGAATTGAATTGAGAGAGAAATAGAGAGAGAGAGAATAGAGCGACAGAGAGACACTAACTAGGTCAATGATATTCTTTCATATCCTTCAGCAGCAGAGGAGAGAAGGCCGGGGATCTGCTGCTTAGAGCCTCCACATATTCTCACCACCGTGTATGTGTGTGTGTGTGTGTGTGTGTGTGTGTGTGTGTGTGTGTGTGTGTGTGTGTGTGTGTGTGTGTGTGTGTGTGTGTGTGTGTGTGTGTGTGTGTGAGAGAGAGAGAGAGAGAGAGAGAGAGAGAGGGCGATAGAAAGCGAGAGAAAAGGGTCAAACAGAGAAATATACAGTAGGGCAAGCATCTACTCTGCATTCTACTCTGCACTCTACTCTGCACAGCTGAATAACCTAAAATGCAACCCTTCGAAAACCACTTTTTTGGTTTCAGGTAGAACATTTTTGGCTCCAGGTAGTACCTTTTTGGGGTTCTCCCGTAAAACCTTTTCCACAGAGCGTTCTACCTGGAACCAAAAATACGTTATTCTACGGGGACCGCCAAATAACCCTTTTTGTAATAGTGTTGCATAAAAAACCGAGCACAGTGGTCCTCTCCCAAACGGTTACCGTCACTGAAGCTATTTGACATGTTTTGCTAGTGGTCCTAGTGTTCCTGGAACCCCACAGTTAAAACACACTCTTCTGGATAGTGAGGGAACATGAGAGAGTTACTGACTACTAGAGCTAAAAGACTATCTACTCTCTGCAGGAGTCAGGACAGCGGCTATCTGATCTCTGCAGGAGTCAGGACAGCGGCTATCTGATCTCTGCAGGAGTCAGGACAGCGGCTATCTACTCTCTGCAGGAGTCAGGACAGCGGCTATCTACTCTCTGCAGGAGTCAGGACAGCGGCTATCTGATCTCTGCAGGAGTCAGGACAGCGGCTATCTGATCTCTGCAGGAGTCAGGACAGTGGCTAACTGATCTCTGCAGGAGTCAGGACAGCGGCTATCTACTCTCTGCAGGAGTCAGGACAGCGGCTAACTGATCTCTGCAGGAGTCAGGACAGCGGCTATCTACTCTCTGCAGGAGTCAGGACAGCGGCTATCTGATCTCTGCAGGAGTCAGGACAGCGGCTATCTGATCTCTGCAGGAGTCAGGACAGCGGCTATCTGATCTCTGCAGGAGTCAGGACAGCGGCTATCTGACCTCTGCAGGAGTCAGGACAGCGGCTATCTGATCTCTGCAGGAGTCAGGACAGCGGCTATCTACTCTCAGCAGGAGTCAGGACAGCGACTATCTACTCTCTGCAGGAGTCAGGACAGCCGCTATCTACTCTCTGCAGGAGTCAGGACAGCGACTATCTACTCTCTGCAGGAGTCAGGACAGCGACTATCTGATCTCTGCAGGAGTCAGGACAGCGGCTATCTACTCTCTGCAGGAGTCGGGACAGCGGCTATCTGATCTCTGCAGGAGTCAGGACAGCGGCTATCTGATCTCTGCAGGAGTCAGGACAGCGGCTATCTGATCTCTGCAGGAGTCAGGACAGCGGCTATCTACTCTGCAGGAGTCAGGACAGCGACTATCTGATCTCTGCAGGAGTCAGGACAGCGGCTATCTGATCTCTGCAGGAGTCAGGACAGTGGCTAACTGATCTCTGCAGGAGTCAGGACAGCGGCTATCTACTCTCTGCAGGAGTCAGGACAGCGGCTAACTGATCTCTGCAGGAGTCAGGACAGCGGCTATCTACTCTCTGCAGGAGTCAGGAAAGCGGCTATCTGATCTCTGCAGGAGTCAGGACAGCAGCTATCTGATCTCTGCAGGAGTCAGGACAGCGGCTATCTGATCTCTGCAGGAGTCAGGACAGCGGCTATCTGACCTCTGCAGGAGTCAGGACAGCGGCTATCTGATCTCTGCAGGAGTCAGGACAGCGGCTATCTGATCTCTGCAGGAGTCAGGACAGCGGCTATCTACTCTCAGCAGGAGTCAGGACAGCGACTATCTACTCTCTGCAGGAGTCAGGACAGCCGCTATCTACTCTCTGCAGGAGTCAGGACAGCGACTATCTGATCTCTGCAGGAGTCAGGACAGCTGCTATCTGATCTCTGCAGGAGTCAGGACAGCGGCTATCTACTCTCTGCAGGAGTCAGGACCACGACTATCTACTCTCTGCAGGAGTCAGGACAGCGACTATCTGATCTCTGCAGGAGTCAGGACAGCGGCTATTTACTCTCTGCAGGAGTCAGGACAGCGGCTATCTGATCTCTGCAGGAGTCAGGACAGCAGCTATCTGATCTCTGCAGGAGTCAGGACAGCGGCTATCTACTCTCTGCAGGAGTCAGGACAGCGGCTATCTGATCTCTGCAGGAGTCAGGACAGCAGCTATCTGATCTCTGCAGGAGTCAGGACAGCGGCTATCTACTCTCTGCAGGAGTCAGGACAGCGGCTATCTGATCTCTGCAGGAGTCAGGACAGCGGCTATCTACTCTCAGCAGGAGTCAGGACAGCGACTATCTACTCTCTGCAGGAGTCAGGACAGCCGCTATCTACTCTCTGCAGGAGTCAGGACAGCGGCTATCTGATCTCTGCAGGAGTCAGGACAGCTGCTATCTGATCTCTGCAGGAGTCAGGACAGCGGCTATCTGATCTCTGCAGGAGTCAGGACAGCGGCTATCTACTCTCTGCAGGAGTCAGGACAGCGACTATCTACTCTCTGCAGGAGTCAGGACAGCGACTATCTGATCTCTGCAGGAGTCAGGACAGCGGCTATTTACTCTCTGCAGGAGTCAGGACAGCGGCTATCTGATCTCTGCAGGAGTCAGGACAGCAGCTATCTGATCTCTGCAGGAGTCAGGACAGCGGCTATCTACTCTCTGCAGGAGTCAGGACAGCGGCTATCTGATCTCTGCAGGAGTCAGGACAGCAGCTATCTGATCTCTGCAGGAGTCAGGACAGCGGCTATCTACTCTCTGCAGGAGTCAGGACAGCGGCTATCTACTCTCTGCAGGAGTCAGGACAGCGGCTATCTGATCTCTGCAGGAGTCAGGACAGCGGCTATCTGATCTCTGCAGGAGTCAGGACAGCGGCTAACTGATCTCTGCAGGAGTCAGGACAGCGGCTATCTACTCTCTGCAGGAGTCAGGACAGCGGCAAACTGATCTCTGCAGGAGTCAGGACAGCGGCTATCTGATCTCTGCAGGAGTCAGGACAGCGGCTATCTGATCTCTGCAGGAGTCAGGACAGTGGCTATCTACTCTCTGCAGGAGTCAGGACAGCGACTATCTGATCTCTGCAGGAGTCAGGACAGCGGCTATCTGATTTCTGCAGGAGTCAGGACAGCGGCTATCTGATCTCTGCAGGAGTCAGGACAGTGGCTAACTGATCTCTGCAGGAGTCAGGACAGCGGCTATCTACTCTCTGCAGGAGTCAGGACAGCCGCTATCTACTCTCTGCAGGAGTCAGGACAGCGACTATCTACTCTCTGCAGGAGTCAGGACAGCGACTATCTGATCTCTGCAGGAGTCAGGACAGCGGCTATCTACTCTCTGCAGGAGTCGGGACAGCGGCTATCTGATCTCTGCAGGAGTCGGGACAGCGGCTATCTGATCTCTGCAGGAGTCAGGACAGCGGCTAACTGATCTCTGCAGGAGTCAGGACAGCGGCTATCTACTCTCTGCAGGAGTCAGGACAGCCGCTATCTACTCTCTGCAGGAGTCAGGACAGCGACTATCTACTCTCTGCAGGAGTCAGGACAGCGACTATCTGATCTCTGCAGGAGTCAGGACAGCGGCTATCTACTCTCTGCAGGAGTCGGGACAGCGGCTATCTGATCTCTGCAGGAGTCAGGACAGCGGCTATCTGATCTCTGCAGGAGTCAGGACAGCGGCTATCTGATCTCTGCAGGAGTCAGGACAGCGGCTATCTGATCTCTGCAGGAGTCAGGACAGCGGCTATCTACTCTCTGCAGGAGTCAGGACAGCGACTATCTGATCTCTGCAGGAGTCAGGACAGCGGCTATCTGATCTCTGCAGGAGTCAGGACAGTGGCTAACTGATTTCTGCAGGAGTCAGGACAGCGGCTATCTACTCTCTGCAGGAGTCAGGACAGCGGCTAACTGATCTCTGCAGGAGTCAGGACAGCGGCTATCTACTCTCTGCAGGAGTCAGGACAGCGGCTATCTGATCTCTGCAGGAGTCAGGACAGCAGCTATCTGATCTCTGCAGGAGTCAGGACAGCGGCTATCTGATCTCTGCAGGAGTCAGGACAGCGGCTATCTGACCTCTGCAGGAGTCAGGACAGCGGCTATCTGATCTCTGCAGGAGTCAGGACAGCGGCTATCTGATCTCTGCAGGAGTCAGGACAGCGGCTATCTACTCTCAGCAGGAGTCAGGACAGGGACTATCTACTCTCTGCAGGAGTCAGGACAGCCGCTATCTACTCTCTGCAGGAGTCAGGACAGCGACTATCTACTCTCTGCAGGAGTCAGGACAGCGACTATCTGATCTCTGCAGGAGTCTGGACAGCTGCTATCTGATCTCTGCAGGAGTCAGGACAGCGGCTATCTGATCTCTGCAGGAGTCAGGACAGCGGCTATCTACTCTCTGCAGGAGTCAGGACAGCGACTATCTACTCTCTGCAGGAGTCAGGACAGCGACTATCTGATCTCTGCAGGAGTCAGGACAGCGGCTATTTACTCTCTGCAGGAGTCAGGACAGCGGCTATCTGATCTCTGCAGGAGTCAGGACAGCAGCTATCTGATCTCTGCAGGAGTCAGGACAGCGGCTATCTACTCTCTGCAGGAGTCAGGACAGCGGCTATCTGATCTCTGCAGGAGTCAGGACAGCAGCTATCTGATCTCTGCAGGAGTCAGGACAGCGGCTATCTACTCTCTGCAGGAGTCAGGACAGCGGCTATCTACTCTCTGCAGGAGTCAGGACAGCGGCTATCTGATCTCTGCAGGAGTCAGGACAGCGGCTATCTGATCTCTGCAGGAGTCAGGACAGCGGCTAACTGATCTCTGCAGGAGTCAGGACAGCGGCTATCTACTCTCTGCAGGAGTCAGGAGAGCGGCAAACTGATCTCTGCAGGAGTCAGGACAGCGGCTATCTGATCTCTGCAGGAGTCAGGACAGCGGCTATCTGATCTCTGCAGGAGTCAGGACAGTGGCTATCTACTCTCTGCAGGAGTCAGGACAGCGACTATCTGATCTCTGCAGGAGTCAGGACAGCGGCTATCTGATTTCTGCAGGAGTCAGGACAGCGGCTAACTGATCTCTGCAGGAGTCAGGACAGCGGCTAACTGATCTCTGCAGGAGTCAGGACAGCGGCTAACTAATCTCTACAGGAGTCAGGACAGCAGCTAACTGATCTCTGCAGGAGTCAGGACAGCGGCTAACTGATCTCTGCAGGAGTCAGGACAGTGGCAACTTATCTCTGCAGGAGTCAGGGCAGCGGCTAACTGATCTCTGCAGGAGTCAGGACAGCAGCTATCTGATCTCTGCAGGAGTCAGGACAGCGGCTATCTACTCTCTGCAGGAGTCAGGACAGCGGCTATCTACTCTCTGCAGGAGTCAGGACAGCGGCTATCTGATCTCTGCAGGAGTCAGGACAGCGGCTATCTGATCTCTGCAGGAGTCAGGACAGCGGCTATTTACTCTCTGCAGGAGTCAGGACAGCGGCTATCTGATCTCTGCAGGAGTCAGGACAGCAGCTATCTGATCTCTGCAGGAGTCAGGACAGCGGCAACTTATCTCTGCAGGAGTCAGGACAGCGGCTATCTGATCTCTGCAGGAGTCAGGACAGCAGCTATCTGATCTCTGCAGGAGTCAGGACAGCGGCTATCTACTCTCTGCAGGAGTCAGGACAGCGGCTATCTACTCTCTGCAGGAGTCAGGACAGCGGCTATCTGATCTCTGCAGGAGTCAGGACAGCGGCTATCTGATCTCTGCAGGAGTCAGGACAGTGGCTAACTGATCTCTGCAGGAGTCAGGACAGCGGCTATCTACTCTCTGCAGGAGTCAGGACAGCGGCTAACTGATCTCTGCAGGAGTCAGGACAGCGGCTATCTACTCTCTGCAGGAGTCACGACAGCGGCTATCTGATCTCTGCAGGAGTCAGGACAGCAGCTATCTGATCTCTGCAGGAGTCAGGACAGCAGCTATCTGATCTCTGCAGGAGTCAGGACAGCGGCTATCTACTCTCTGCAGGAGTCAGGACAGCGGCTATCTACTCTCTGCAGGAGTCAGGACAGCGGCTATCTGATCTCTGCAGGAGTCAGGACAGCGGCTATCTGATCTCTGCAGGAGTCAGGACAGCGGCTATTTACTCTCTGCAGGAGTCAGGACAGCGGCTATCTGATCTCTGCAGGAGTCAGGACAGCAGCTATCTGATCTCTGCAGGAGTCAGGACAGCGGCAACTTATCTCTGCAGGAGTCAGGACAGCGGCTATCTGATCTCTGCAGGAGTCAGGACAGCAGCTATCTGATCTCTGCAGGAGTCAGGACAGCGGCTATCTACTCTCTGCAGGAGTCAGGACAGCGGCTATCTACTCTCTGCAGGAGTCAGGACAGCGGCTATCTGATCTCTGCAGGAGTCAGGACAGCGGCTATCTGATCTCTGCAGGAGTCAGGACAGTGGCTAACTGATCTCTGCAGGAGTCAGGACAGCGGCTATCTACTCTCTGCAGGAGTCAGGACAGCGGCTAACTGATCTCTGCAGGAGTCAGGACAGCGGCTATCTACTCTCTGCAGGAGTCACGACAGCGGCTATCTGATCTCTGCAGGAGTCAGGACAGCAGCTATCTGATCTCTGCAGGAGTCAGGACAGCGGCTATCTGATCTCTGCAGGAGTCAGGACAGCGGCTATCTGACCTCTGCAGGAGTCAGGACAGCGGCTATCTGATCTCTGGAGGAGTCAGGACAGCGGCTATCTACTCTCAGCAGGAGTCAGGACAGTGACTATCTACTCTCTGCAGGAGTCAGGACAGCCGCTATCTACTCTCTGCAGGAGTCAGGACAGCGACTATCTACTCTCTGCAGGAGTCAGGACAGTGACTATCTGATCTCTGCAGGAGTCAGGACAGCGGCTATCTACTCTCTGCAGGAGTCAGGACAGCGGCTATCTGATCTCTGCAGGAGTCAGGAAAGCGGCTTTCTGATCTCTGCAGGAGTCAGGACAGCGGCTATCTGATCTCTGCAGGAGTCAGGACAGCGGCTATCTACTCTCTGCAGGAGTCAGGACAGCGACTATCTACTCTCTGCAGGAGTCAGGACAGCAACTATCTGATCTCTGCAGGAGTCAGGACAGCGGCTATTTACCCTCTGCAGGAGTCAGGACAGCGGCTATCTACTCTCTGCAGGAGTCAGGACAGCGGCTATCTGATCTCTGCAGGAGTCAGGACAGCGGCTATCTGATCTCTGCAGGAGTCAGGACAGCGGCTATCTGACATCTGCAGGAGTCAGGACAGCGGCTATCTGATCTCTGCAGGAGTCAGGACAGCGGCTATCTACTCTCTGCAGGAGTCAGGACAGCGACTATCTGATCTCTGTAGGAGTCAGGACAGCGGCTATCTGATTTCTGCAGGAGTCAGGACAGCGGCTAACTGATCTCTGCAGGAGTCAGGACAGCGGCTAACTGATCTCTGCAGGAGTCAGGACAGCGGCTAACTGATCTCTACAGGAGTCAGGACAGCGGCTAACTGATCTCTGCATGAGTCAGGACAGCGGCTAACTGATCTCTGCAGGAGTCAGGACAGCGGCTAACTGATCTCTGCAGGAGTCAGGGCAGCGGCTAACTGATCTCTGCAGGAGTCAGGACAGCGGCTATCTACTCTCTGCAGGAGTCAGGACAGCGGCTATCTACTCTCTGCAGGAGTCAGGACAGCGGCTATCTGATCTCTGCAGGAGTCAGGACAGCGGCTATCTGATCTCTGCAGGAGTCAGGACAGCGGCTATCTACTCTCTGCAGGAGTCAGGACAGCGGCTATTTACTCTCTGCAGGAGTCAGGACAGCGGCTATCTGATCTCTGCAGGAGTCAGGACAGCAGCTATCTGATCTCTGCAGGAGTCAGGACAGCGGCTATCTACTCTCTGCAGGAGTCAGGACAGCGACTATCTACTCTCTGCAGGAGTCAGGACAGCAACTATCTGATCTCTGCAGGAGTCAGGACAGCGGCTATTTACCCTCTGCAGGAGTCAGGACAGCGGCTATCTACTCTCTGCAGGAGTCAGGACAGCGGCTATCTGATCTCTGCAGGAGTCAGGACAGCGGCTATCTACTCTCTGCAGGAGTCAGGACAGCGACTATCTACTCTCTGCAGGAGTCAGGACAGCGACTATCTGATCTCTGCAGGAGTCAGGACAGTGGCTATCTACTCTCTGCAGGAGTCAGGACAGCGGCTATCTGATCTCTGCAGGAGTCAGGACAGCGGCTATCTGATCTCTGCAGGAGTCAGGACAGCGGCTATCTACCTTCTGCAGGAGTCAGGACAGCGACTATCTACTCTCTGCAGGTGTCAGGACAGCGACTATCTGATCTCTGCAGGAGTCAGGACAGCGGCTATCTGATCTCTGCAGGAGTCAGGACAGCGACTATCTACTCTCTGCAGGAGTCAGGACAGCGGCTAACTAATCTCTGCAGGAGTCAGGACAGCGGCTAACTGATCTCTGCAGGAGTCAGGACAGCGGCTAACTGATCTCTGCAGGAGTCAGGACAGCGGCTAACTGATCTCTGCAGGAGTCAGGACAGTGGCTAACTGATCTCTGCAGGAGTCAGGACAGCGGCTAACTAATCTGGACAAAATGCTAAAACTATAACACACTCTGTTATGATAAAAGCAGGAAGGAGACACTGTCTGCATCCCAAAAGGTACCCTATTCATTATGCATATGACTCTGGTCTAAAGTAGTGCACTATGTAGGGAATAGGGTCCCATAGGGCTCTGGTCTAAAGTAGTGCAGTATGTAGGGAATAGGGTCCCATAGGGCTCTGGTCTAAAGTAGTGCACTATGCAGGACTCTGGTCTAAAGTAGTGCACTATGTAGGGAATAGGGTCCCATAGGACTCTGGTAAAAAGTAGTGCACTATATAGAGAATAAAGTCCCATTCGGCATGCAGATACAGTACTCTCTGCAGCAGTACGGGGCAGTCATCGCTTTACTGAAACCTAAACTTATAATAAAATTTACTTGTGATCACAAATGCTAAAATCACCTGAAAATGTCTTTATTTAAACAAAATGACATTTCATTAAAGCGGCTTGGTTATTCCCATCAGCTGGGCTTTTCTTTGAAGACGCCAAAAGGAAATGAGACTTGCTCAAACATTCTCTCCTTTTTTCTACTGTATGTGTTACACCCATTTTCTGCAGCAAATCCTCTGTTCTCCATACTGTCTGGTGTGTATCCTCTCTAACCATGTGGACAGAGCAGCTGCAGTATTGCCCCAGAAGCCCAGAAGCCACTAACCAACAGACGGAGTCTAGGCAAGCCACCAGCGTTCCTGAACCGTTTATAACAGGCCATGTAAGCTGTCTGCTGGTTGAATCATATCACACTCTAACAGTCGGGGACTAGAGTCATATGACTCTGACTCTCTCTCTCCCTCCCTCTCTCTCATCCTCTCTCTCCTCTCCTGATGTGGTTTAAGCAGTGTTGTGGACTTAGAACATCCAATTATGTTTATTTTTATATTTAAAAAAAAAAATGTAATCTTGAGAGAGAAAACCTGAACAATTTTGGAAAAATGGAAACCTGTAAAAACGAAACGGGAAAAAAAAAGAATTTGGAAAAAAACTGAACGGAATCAGGCAAAAAATGTAATAGATTTTATAGGTCCCTACTCCTCCCTCTCTTCCTTCTCTCTCTCCTCCTGCCATCTCTCTCTTCTTCCTTCTCTCTCTCTCTCTCCTCTTCCTTCTCTCTCCTCTCTCCCCCCCCTCTCTCTCTCCTCTTCCTTCTCTCTCCTCTCTCCCCCCCTCTCTCTCCTCCTCTTCCTTCTCTCTCCTCTCTCCCCCCTCTCTCTCCTCCTCTTCCTTCTCTCTCCTCTCTCCCCCCCTCTCTCTCCTCCTCTTCCTTCTCTCTCCTCTCTCCCCCCCTCTCTCTCCTCTTCTTCCTTCTCTCTCTCTCCTCCTCTTCCTTCTCTATTCCACTCCTCCTCTCTCCCTCGGCTCCCCTCTCTCACTCTTTATCCTCGTCTTTCTCTCTCTCTCTCTCTCTCTCTCTCCCCCCTTGCAACCTGCCAGGTCATTTCATAACCACTAGGCCTTCCTGCTGAGTTAATCCATGTAAAGGTTCCAATCCCTCGGACGGACGGACACGCACACACACACACACGCACAGAGCTGCTTCCTCTGATAGCCCAGACCGGACAGTAAAAGCTACTGTAGAATGTCAGCAAGGATTCCCTGCAAGGTTACATATACAGCCCATTCAGTCATGTCCACAGCCCATATTCATAAAGGGTCTCACAGTAGGAGTTCTGATCTAAGATCAGTTTAACCTTTTTAGATTGTAGTGAATAAGATTACATGGACAGTGGAGGATCTGATCTGAGACCAGCACTCCTACAGTTCTCTGTAACTATTGCTTAACTTTACAATGATATTAGGAGTATGTTGAATCTGAACATCCGTTTCTCTCTTAATAATAACTCATGTTGAATTCCGTCAGAGTGAGGAAGTGAAACGTCAAGCTTATACAACTCGTCGGTCCAGTTCAACAACATTGTTATCAGTTGGGTTGGAATATGCTACCTCCCTTCCTCCCTCCTGTCCATGGGAAAGAAAAAGGCATCTGTCCGTAATGAGTTATCACATTAGATTTATATATCAATCAGCGATTGAGCCTTCCCTGTGGCTCAGTTGGTAGAGCATGGTGTGTGCAACGCCAGGGTTGTGGGTTCGATTCCCATGGGGGCCAGTACAAAAATGTTTCTTTTTAAAAATGCATGAAATTAAAATGAAATGTATGTATTCACTACTGTAAGTCGCTCTGGATAAGAGCGTCTGCTAAATGACTCAAATGTCAAATGTAAATGTAAATGTAGATTTCACCTGTAGAATTTTTTTTTTAAAGTCAGTAGTCGACATCTCAAGAATCCGTATCGTATTTAGAATCAACAATAAGACATATTGTAATCTGGTGCCTTTATGTATTTTGGGAGGAATATTAGTTTAATCTGCCCAGTAGGGAGAAAATGAACTTCCTTATGTTATAAAATACATATGATTATTCATGTTATGAATCGTTCCGTAGGGTCTTTCTCTAAAATCTGGGAGAAAATTTCAGCGGATTTCTCCTATAAACTTTCCCCCAGGTTGCAAAAATGCAAAACTAGCATGAAATGAGCTGAATGAAATGTTGTTGTTTTTTGGTTAAAATTTTTATTTATTTATTTATTTAATCTTTATTTAACTAAGAAAAGGCTCAGTGTTCCGTTGACATTTCACAGAGATACGTCTGTTTTTGTGCGAAATTGAATATAAAAAGCGAATATACTAAACTATGAAAATACGACACGACTTGCAGATTGGAGAAGAAAGATGATCAGTCACTCGATCAATCAATCAAATATATTTATAAATTCCTTTTATTTTTTTATAAATCGGCCAATGTGCTATACAGAAACCCAGCCTAAAACCCCAAAACAGGAAGCAATGCAGATGTAGAAGCACGGTGAATTCAATGGTAGCCAGCCAGCAGCCTTAATTCCTGCACAGAATCCTGACATGATGCAACTTGTTTTTCTCTTCTCTGGCCTCCATTGATTTTAGTCACCCTAATTCTGGCCATTTCTACAAGGGTAAAAAGTCCAAAAAGTCCAATAACTTTTTTTAACGGATTGTGACAGAGACATGAGGACTATTGGTTTTCTTAGAGGATAATCTACATAATTAAGATATTAGTTTACCCATTGCATTTTTGATTGGACACCCTAATCTTTGATACAGAAAATATGATATTGATATTGTACTGGTGAACACTGGAGAGGAGAGGAGTCACTTGAGGCAGACTGTAATTAGCTCCAGCTCCAGCTAGCAACAGAGGCTGCCAGGCTAACAGCAGACAGTGTTTTTCTGGGGCAAACCACAGGGGAGTAGGAGAGAGGACTGTCTCTCTACCACCTCCTTCTACACCTCCCTCACTGTGTCTCTCTACCACCTCCTTCTACACCTCCCTCACTGTGTCTCTCTACCTCCTCTCTCTACACCTCCCTCACTGTGTCTACCTCCTCTCTCTACAACTCCCTCACTGTGTCTCTCTACCTCCTCTCTACACCTCCCTCACTGTGTCTCTCTACCTCCTCTCTCTATACCTCCCTCACTGTGTCTCTCTACCTCCTCTCTCTACACCTCCCTCACTGTGTCTCTCTACCTCCTCTCTCTATACCTCCCTCACTGTGTCTCTCTACCTCCTCTCTCTACACCTCCCTCACGGTGTCTCTCTATCGCCTCTCTCTACACCTTCCTCACTGTGTCTCTCTACCTTCTCTCTACACCTCCCTCACTGTGTCTACCTCCAGATTTTCACATCGTCATACCGTCCTTCTCTCCCCCCGGGATTTACGGTATTACCGGATATGTACACAAGGGGGTGCCAGAAAAGTCCATTGGCTGTCTATTACCAGAATGCTAACCAAATTTGCACAAGTCATGAGTCACAAGGCAAATTTCCATGGAGGCTGCTAGCTAAATATGCTAACGAGGGAGGAGGGGGAGGAGCAGACAGGCTGAGAACGGAGAGGAGAAAAAAACGCAAGGAAATAAACAGATCACATTGGCAGCTGTACAGATAACTGATCCAAAGGGCTTTGACTACTCAAACACGGCAGGAAGCTAACGCAACATGATGCCCCGTCACCTTATTAATTAATTCAGCCACTTACTTAGATAGAAAGTTAAATGTAGGGGTTGTGTTAATGCAGAAACGGCGTTATCTTACGCAGGATTTAAAAAAAAATGCTTTTAAGAAATTTCTTGCTGCGTTTTGTAAAGGCAGATCTTAGACACTTCTTATTGTAATTTCTGCTCGGCTTCAGACTCATTTTCTGCTTCAGTTGCACTTCTCCACTCAGATGGCAATTAATGAACAAGCATTTTATCAGCAGACAGCACTCTGACTGATGTGGAGCTACTGCTCTCCATCATTCTATCAGCAGACAGCGCTCTGACTGATGTGGAGCTACTGTTCTCCATCATTCTATCAGCAGACAGCGCTCTGACTGATGTGGAGCTACTGTTCTCCATCATTCTATCAGCAGACAGCACTCTGACTGATGTGGAGCTACTGTTCTCCATCATTCTATCAGCAGACAGCTCTCTGACTGATGTGGAGCTACTGTTCTCCATCATTCTATCAGCAGACAGCACTCTGATGTGGAGCTACTGTTCTCCATCATTCTATCAGCAGACAGCGCTCTGACTGATGTGGAGCTACTGTTCTCCATCATTCTATCAGCAGACAGCACTCTGACTGATGTGGAGCTACTGTTCTCCATCATTCTATCAGCAGACAGCGCTCTGACTGATGTGGAGCTACTGTTCTCCATCATTCTATCAGCAGACAGCACTCTGACTGATGTGGAGCTACTGTTCTCCATCATTCTATCAGCAGACAGCACTCTGACTGATGTGGAGCTACTGTTCTCTGGTACTTTTCACAGTGTAGCCAGAAGAAGAAAAAAAATTACGCTGTAAAATGCAAGATCAACTTTAAACAAAACATAATAAATATAGCTGGCTACATTCTTTCTATGATAGGCCATAAACATTAGAAATATAGCTGGCCATGTATTATTTTTGCTAAAAATAACTTGCTTTTTCTTTATAAGCTCATTTACTTGTGTGGCTGCCAGCCAAATAGCGTTGCACTTCTGTTGTCATCTGATGAAAATTAAGATATTTTCTGCCAGATGTGTTGCACTAATATATTTTGTGTGAAGGAAAACTACAGTTGTGTGTGTGTATATATATATGTATATGTATATGTATATATGTATATATATACAGTATCTCACAAAAGTGAGTACACCCCTCATATTTTTGTAAATATTTGAGTATATCTTTTCATGTGACAACACTGAAGAAATGACACTTTTCTACAATGTAAAGTAGTGAGTGTACAGCTTGTATAAAAGTGTAAATTTGCTGTCCCCTCAAAATAACTCAACACACAGCCATTAATGTCTAAACCGCTGGCAACAAAAGTGAGTACACCCCGTTTTTACAATACAACATTCTCCAGGCCTCCAAGGGAGGCGTGACAATGATGTGATGTTGGTATGGCAACACGAAATTAGGACCAGGTTACTGTTTCACTTCATTTTTTATTTTTTACTCTCCCGTTTTGTACCTACTAAACATAACCGCTGATGTGTCTCTGTTTTCTCACTGGTCAAGATGGAGGTCACCAGTCCTGACGTGTCTCTGTATTCTCACTGGTCAAGATGGAGGTCACCAGTCCTGACGTGTCTCTGTATTCTCACTGGTCAAGATGGAGGTCACCAGTCCTGACGTGTCTCTGTATTCTCACTGGTCAAGATGGAGGTCACCGGTCCTGACGTGTCTCTGTATTCTCACTGGTCAAGATGGAGGTCACCAGTCCTGACGTGTCTCTGTATTCTCACTGGTCAAGATGGAGGTCACCAGTCCTGACGTGTCTCTGTATTCTCACTGGTCAAGATGGAGGTCACCGGTCCTGATGAGTCTCTGTATTCTCACTGGTCAAGATGGAGGTCACCAGTCCTGACGTGTCTCTGTATTCTCACTGGTCAAGATGGAGGTCACCAGTCCTGACGTGTCTCTGTATTCTCACTGGTCAAGATGGAGGTCACCAGTCCTGACGTGTCTCTGTATTCTCACTGGTCAAGATGGAGGTCACCGGTCCTGAGGAGTCTCTGTATTCTCACTGGTCAAGATGGAGGTCACCGGTCCTGATGTGTCTCTGTTTTCTCACTGGTCAAGATGGAGGTCACCAGTCCTGACGTGTCTCTGTATTCTCACTGGTCAAGATGGAGGTCACCGGTCCTGACGAGTCTCTGTATTCTCACTGGTCAAGATGGAGGTCACCAGTCCTGATGTGTCTCTGTATTCTCACTGGTCAAGATGGAGGTCACCAGTCCTGATGAGTCTCTGTATTCTCACTGGTCAAGATGGAGGTCACCAGTCCTGATGTGTCTCTGTATTCTCACTGGTCAAGATGGAGGTCACCGGTCCTGATGAGTCTCTGTATTCTCACTGGTCAAGATGGAGGTCACCAGTCCTGACGTGTCTCTGTATTCTCACTGGTCAAGATGGAGGTCACCAGTCCTGATGTGTCTCTGTATTCTCACTGGTCAAGATGGAGGTCACCGGTCCTGATGAGTCTCTGTATTCTCACTGGTCAAGATGGAGGTCACCGGTCCTGATGAGTCTCTGTATTCTCACTGGTCAAGATGGAGGTCACCGGTCCTGATGAGTCTCTGTATTCTCACTGGTCAAGATGGAGGTCACCGGTCCTGATGAGTCTCTGTATTCTCACTGGTCAAGATGGAGGTCACCAGTCCTGACGTGTCTCTGTATTCTCACTGGTCAAGATGGAGGTCACCGGTCCTGATGAGTCTCTGTATTCTCACTGGTCAAGATGGAGGTCACCAGTCCTGACGTGTCTCTGTATTCTCACTGGTCAAGATGGAGGTCACCAGTCCTGACGTGTCTCTGTATTCTCACTGGTCAAGATGGAGGTCACCAGTCCTGATGAGTCTCTGTATTCTCACTGGTCAAGATGGAGGTCACCGGTCCTGATGAGTCTCTGTATTCTCACTGGTCAAGATGGAGGTCACCAGTCCTGATGTGTCTCTGTATTCTCACTGGTCAAGATGGAGGTCACCGGTCCTGATGTGTCTCTGTATTCTCACTGGTCAAGATGGAGGTCACCAGTCCTGACGTGTCTTTGTATTCTCACTGGTCAAGATGGAGGTCACCAGTCCAGTAAGAAATATATTGACACCTATGTACACCACACCTCCAGTCGTTTTAGTCCAAACCTGAAAGTTGCTGCATCAGCAAACAACAAGGTGGAGGTGGATTTAGGTGTTTATTTCACACTTTGCTTCATCAGCAAACATAACGGTGGACGTGTCACGTGTCCCGTTAAAGAAAACATATGATAACGTCTTATTCAACTCATGTTGCAATAAGGGTTTTGGGAAACAGGAATTGACTAGCGGTCTGTATAGATTTCGAATGAAGCTTGATACAGTTTGTGTCTGGCCATACTGCCTCCCCTGCCTGGAGCATTGGTCTCTCTCCCTCTCCGTCCCTCCCTCCCTCTTTCTCTCCCCCTCCCTCCCTCCCCCCTCCTTCCCCCCTCCCTCCCTCCCTCCCTCTCCGTCCCTCCCTCCCTCTTTCTCTCCCCCTCTTTCCCCCTCCCTCCCTCCCCCTCTTTCCCCCTCTCTCTCTCTCTCTCTCCCTCCCTCCCTCTCCCCCTCTCTCTAAACTGACACTGACACATGAGCAGGCAGCTGGCACTCACATGCACACGTGGACACACACACAAACAGCAGGCAGGCAGTATTGCCACACACACACACACACACACACACACACACACACACACACACACACACACACACACACACACACACACACACACAGCAGGCAGGCAGTATGGCCACACACACACACACACAGCAGGCAGGCAGTATGGCCACACACACACACACACACACACACACACACACACACACACACACACACACACACACACACACACACACACACACACACACACACACACACTGCAGGCAGTATGGCCACACACACACACACAGCAGGCAGGCAGTATGGCCACACACAGCACCTAGTATAGCTGCTCCTCATCACATTAAAACTCCCAGAATGCAACACCTCTATGCTAACATGCTGCAGACGCTGTCCAATCAGAGGGCTATATCACAGACAGACAAAAAGACCCCATGACACAAAGAGCAGCAATCTAATAAACACAAGGATTTAAGACCTTTCACTAAACAGAATCTGTCTCTTTCATTTCAGGATGTGTTTAACTTTTACCAGTGGCTAAAAACTAGGGAACAGTGACCCGTATCCTAACCCTATAAACTAGGGAACAGTGACCCGTATCCTAATCCTATATACTAGGGAACAGTGACCCGTATCCTAACCCTAAAAGCTAGGGAACAGTGACCCGTATCCTAACCCTATAAACTAGGGAACAGTGACCCGTATCCTAACCCTATAAACTAGGGAACAGTGACCCGTATCCTAACCCTATAAACTAGGGAACAGTGACCCGTATCCTAACCCTAAAAGCTAGGGAACAGTGACCCGTATCCTAACCCTAAAAGCTAGGGAACAGTGACCCGTATCCTAACCCTATAAACTAGGGAACAGTGACCCGTATCCTAACCCTATAAACTAGGGAACAGTAATCCCAACTCTGAAAGCCAGGGAACAGTAATCCCAACTCTGAAAACTAGGGAACAGTAATCCCAACTCTGAAAGCTAGGGAACAGTAATCCCAACTCTGAAAGCCAGGGAACAGTAATCCCAACTCTGAAAACTAGGGAACAGTAATCCCAACTCTGAAAGCTAGGGAACAGTAATCCCAACTCTGAAAGCTAGGGAACAGTAATCCCAACTCTGAAAACTAGGGAACAGTAATCCCAACTCTGAAAGCTAGGGAACAGTAATCCCAACTCTGAAAGCTAGGGAACAGTAATCCCAACTCTGAAAGCTAGGGAACAGTAATCCTAACTCTCAAAGATAGGGAACAGTAATCCTAACTCTGAAAGATAGGGAACAGTAATCCTAACTCTGAAAGCTAGGGAACAGTAATCCCAACTCTGAAAGCTAGGGAACAGTAATCCCAACTCTGAAAGCTAGGGAACAGTAATTCCAACTCTGAAAGCTAGGGAACAGTAATCCTAACTCTCAAAGATAGGGAACAGTAATCCTAACTCTGAAAGATAGGGAACAGTAATCCTAACTCTGAAAGATATGGAACAGTAATCCTAACTCTCAAAGCTAGGGAACGGTAATCCCAACTCTGAAAGCTAGGGAACAGTAATCCCAACTCTGAAAGCTAGGGAACAGTAATCCCAACTCTGAAAGCTAGGGAACAGTAATCCCAACTCTGAAAGCTAGGGAACAGTAATCCCAACTCTGAAAGCTAGGGAACAGTAATCCCAACTCTGAAAGCTAGGGAACAGTAATCCCAACTCTGAAAGCTAGGGAACAGTAATCCCAACTCTGAAAGCTAGGGAACAGTAATCCCAACTCTGAAAGCTAGGGAACAGTAATCCCAACTCTGAAAGCTAGGGAACAGTAATCCTAACTCTCAAAGATAGGGAACAGTAATCCTAACTCTGAAAGATAGGGAACAGTAATCCTAACTCTGAAAGCTAGGGAACAGTAATCCCAACTCTGAAAGCTAGGGAACACTAATCCCAACTCTGAAAGCTAGGGAACAGTAATCCTAACTCTGAAAGATAGGGAACAGTAATCCTAACTCTGAAAGATAGGGAACAGTAATCCTAATCCTAAAAGCCAGGGAACAGTAATCCTAACTCTGAAATCTAGGGAACAGTAATCCTAACTCTGAAATCTAGGGAACAGTAATCCTAACTCTGAAAGCTAGGGAACAGTAATCCCAACTCTGAAAGCCAGGTAACAGTAACCCTAACTCTAAAAGCTATGGAACAGTAATCCCAACTCTGAAAGCCAGGGAACAGTAACCCTAATCCTAAAAGCCAGGGAACAGTAATCCTAACTCTGAAAGCTAGGGAACAGTAACCCTAATCCTAAAAGCCAGGGAACAGTAATCCTAACTCTCAAAGCCACGGAACAGTAATCCTAACTCTAAAAACTAGGGAACAGTAACATGGTCAAACCAACCAATAGCTTTCAAAAGACCCTGACAACTGTTCAGAGATTGATAAAAAAAGGAATTCACTCCTGAGACCCATGGCCCATTCCAATCCCAACACTGTTCAGCTCAATACTCTGCATTGATTAGAAATGGAACAGAAAGACTGTAGCCTACTGTATTCAACACACAGAGAATCATGTAGCCTACTGTATTCAACACACAGAGAATCCTGTAGTCTACTGTATTCAACACACAGAGAATACTGTAGCCTACTGTATTCAACACACAGAGAATACTGTGGTCTACTGTATTTAACACACAGAGAATACTGCAGCCTACTGTATTCAACACAGAGAATACTGTAGCCGACTGTATTCAACACAGAGAATACTGTAGCCGACTGTATTCAACACACAGATAATACTGTAGTCTACTGTATTCAACACACAGAGAATACTTTTGTCTACTGTATTCAATACACAGAGAATACTTTTGTCTACTGTATTCAACACAGAGAATACTGTAGTCTACTGTATTCAACACACAGATAATACTGTAGTCTACTGTATTCAACACACAGAGAATACTGTAGTCTACTGTATTCAATACACAGAGAATACTGTAGCCTACTGTATTCAACACAGAGAATACTGTAGTCTACTGTATTCAACACACAGAGAATACTGTAGCCTACTGTATTCAACACACAGAGAATACTGTAGCCTACTGTATTCAACACACAGAGAATACTGTAGCCTACGGTATTCAACACACAGAGAATACTGTAGCCTACTGTATTCAACACACAGAGAATACTGTAGTCTACTGTATTCAATACACAGAGAATACTGTAGCCGACTGTATTCAACACACAGAGAATACTGTAGCCTACTGTATTCAACACACAGATAATACTGTAGTCTACTGTATTCAACACACAGATAATACTGTAGTCTACTGTATTCAACACACAGAGAATACTGTAGCCTACTGTATTCAACACAGAGAATACTGTAGCCGACTGTATTCAACACAGAGAATACTGTAGCCGACTGTATTCAACACAGAGAATACTGTAGTCTACTGTATTCAACACGAAGCATCATGTAATCTACTGTATTCAACACACAGAGAATACTGTAGTCTACTGTATTCAACACAGAGCATTATGTAATCTACTGTATTCAACACAGAGAATACTGTAGCCTACTGTACTCAACATTAAGGAGCAAGATGCTGTAGCCTACTGTATTCAACACTAAGGAGCAAGATGCTGTAGCCTACTGTATTCAACACTAAGGAGCAAGATGCTGTAGTCTACTGTATTCAACACTAAGGAGCAAGATGCTGTAGTCTACTGTGTTTAACACTAAGGAGCAAGATGCTGTAGTCTACTGTACTCAACACTAAGGAGCAAGATGTTGTAGTCTACTGTATTCAACACTACAGAGCAAGATGCTGTAGTCTACTGTATTCAACACTAAGGAGCAAGATGCTGTAGTCTACTGTATTCAACACTAAGGAGCAAGATGCTGTAGCCTACTGTACTCAACACTAAGGAGCAAGATGCTGTAGTCTACTGTACTCAACACCAAGGAGCAAGATGCTGTAGTCTACTGTATTCAACACTAAGGAGCAAGATGCTGTAGTCTACTGTACTCAACACTAAGGAGCAAGATGCTGTAGTCTACTGTACTCAACACTAAGGAGCAAGATGCCGTACCCTACTGTATTCAACACCAAGGAGCAAGATGCTGTAGTCTACTGTATTCAACACTAAGGAGCAAGATGCTGTAGCCTACTGTAGTCAACACTAAGGAGCAAGATGCTGTAGTCTACTGTATTCAACATTAAGGAGCAAGATGCTGTAGTCTACTGTATTCAACACCAAGGAGCAAGATGCTGTAGTCTACTGTATTCAACACTAAGGAGCAAGATGTTGTTGCTGTATTCAACTCTAAGGAGCAAGATGTTGTAGTCTACTGTATTCAACACTAAGGAGCAAGATGCTGTAGTCTACTGTATTCAACACTAAGGAGCAAGATGCTGTAGTCTACTGTATTCAACATTAAGGAGCAAGATGCTGTAGTCTACTGTATTCAACATTAAGGAGCAAGATGCTGTAGCCTACTGTATTCAACACTAAGGAGCAAGATGCTGTAGCCTACTGTAGTCAACACTAAGAAGCAAGACGCTGTAGTCTACTCCTCCTCTTCCCTCCCTCCCTCCCTCCATCTCCCTCCATCTCCCTCCCTCCTCCTCCCCCTCCCCCTACTCCTCCCTTCCCTATTTAACTCTGTCCAGTTCATTGTGTAGAGCCTGTTTAGAGATCTCCTCCTCTTCCTCGTTCCTCCTCCTCTCCCTCCTTCCTCCTCAGTCCTCCTCCTCTCCCTCCCTCCCTCCCTCCCTCCCTCCCTCCCCCTCCTCCTCTCCTACCTCTTTAACTCTGTCCAGTTCATTGTGTAGAGCCTGTTTAGAGATCTCCACCTCGATGATCCTCTGTCTCAGCAGCTCATTCTCATCTTCGGCCCTGGTCCTCTTGTCTTCTACATTCTCCAGCTCGTTGTGCAGACGCACCGACACATCTTTGGCCACCTGCACGGGGACACAGTCACATGGGGACAGTCACATGGAGACACAGTCACATGGAGACACAGTCACATGGGGACACAGTCACATGGAGACACAGTCACATGGAGACACAGTCACATGGGGACACAGTCACACGGAGACACAGTCACACGGGGACACAGTCACACGGGGACACAGTCACACGGAGACACAGTCACATGGGGTCACAGTCACACGGGGACACAGTCACACGGGGACACAGTCACACGGGGACACAGTCACATGGGGACACAGTCACACAGTCACACGGAGACACAGTCACATGGGGACACAGTCACACGGAGACACAGTCACACGGAGACACAGTCACACGGAGACACAGTACATGAACACAGTACACGAACACAGTACACGAACACAGTACATGAACACAGTACATGAACCCAGTACATAAACACAGTACATAAACACAGCACATAAACACAGCACATTAACACAGTACATGAAACACAGACGAAAGTGGACTTACATTCTCGCACACACACGTACCTTGAGGTCCTGTTCCAGGTTGGGCCACTCGTCAACAACACGTACCTTGAGGTCCTGTTCCAGGTTGGGCCACTCGTCAACAACACGTACCTTGAGGTCCTGTTCCAGGTTGCGTAGCAGTTCTCCATCTACATGTCCAGTCTGGGCCACTCTGAGGCTCTTCTGTTCCGCTTTCCGGAGACGGTACTGGAGAATCCGACAGTTCTTATTGGAGCGGTCCAGCTCCCTGCGTAACTCCTGCACCTGGTACACCTCCTCTTCCAGGTAACTGTCCCGTACTTCCTCCATCTCCGCACGCAGCTCCTCCACTTCATCCTGAGGGTGAGAGAGAGAGGGGGAGAGAGAGAGGTTGGAAACTCGAAGATACCCTCTGGGATACAACAAGGGGTCATGGTTGTAATGGAATATGACTCTATGCTGAAGCATAGTAACAATGGACACAGCTGTTCTCTCTTCAGCCTCCACTGTCCTCTAGAAGTTGATGAATCTTTTCATACACACAGAGAGCATACTGTATGTCAACTACACTCCCACTACAACCAGCAAGACAATATTCATTCATAAGCAGCTCATAAGCATGGCATGGCAATGAATTGTGCGAGTTCATGTCAACCTGAACACAGAGACAGAAAGGATTGGTTTTTAATAATTGACTTAATAATAAGTGGTTTCCATTAATATTTCAAGTAAACGAGTTGACCTCCAATGCTGTCGCTACTGATTCTGTTCATTCAATCCATTTCCCCAGGTAGGTAGTGTAGAGTACAGTATAGTAGAGTACAGTACAGTAGAGTAGAGTAGAGTGGAGTAGAGTACAGTACAGTAGTGTAGAGTACAGTACAGTAGAGTAGTGTAGAGTACAGTACAGTAGAGTACAGTACAGTACAGTAGAGTACAGTACAGTAGAGTATGATATAGTAGTGTAGAGTACAGTACAGTACAGTAGAGTAGTACAGTAGGTTATAGTGGAGTAGTGTAGAGTACAGTACAGTAGAGTAGGAT
This sequence comes from Salmo salar, assembly GCF_965601325.2. NCBI lineage: Eukaryota > Metazoa > Chordata > Actinopteri > Salmoniformes > Salmonidae > Salmo > Salmo salar. The sequence continues at coordinate 53,310,257 of NC_138304.1, forward strand.
ATAGTAGAGTAGTAGAGTAGAGTACAGTTCTCTGCTGCCAATGACTGGAACGAACTACAAAAATCTCTGAAACTGGAAACACTTATCTCCCTCACTAGTTTTAAGCACCAGCTGTCAGAGCAGCTCACAGATTACTGCACCTGTACATAGCCCATCTATAATTTAGCCCAAACAACTACCTCTTCCCCTACTGTATTTATTTATTTATTTAGCTCCTTTTGCACCCCATTATTTCTATTTCTACTTTGCACTTTCTTCCACTACAAATCTACCATTCCAGTGTTTTACTTGCTATATTGTATTTACTTCGCCACCATGGCCTATTTTTTGCCTTTACCTCCCTTATCTCACCTCATTTGCTCACATTGTATATAGACTTATTTTTCTACTGTATTATTGACTGTATGTTTGTTTTACTCCATGTGTAACTCTGTGTTGTTGTATGTGTCGAACTGCTTTGCTTTATCTTGGCCAGGTCGCAATTGTAAATGAGAACTTGTTCTCAACTGGCCTACCTGGTTAAATAAAGGTGAAATAAATGAATATAAAACAGTACAGTAGAGTAGAGTATGATATAGTAGAGTAGTGTAGAGTACAGTACAGTAGTGTAGGATAGAGTACAGTAGAGTAGTGTAGAGTACAGTACAGTAGAGTATGATAGAGTACAGTAGAGTAGTGTAGAGTACAGTAGAGTAGTGTAGAGTACATTAGAGTATGATATAGTAGAGTAGTGTAGAGTACAGTAGAGTATGATATAGTAGAGTAGTGTAGAGTACAGTAGAGTATGATATAGTAGAGCAGTGTAGAGTACAGTAGAGTAGAATAGTACAGTATGATATAGTAGAGTAGAGTACAGTATGATATAGTAGTGTAGAGTACAGTATGATATAGTAGATTAGAGTAGAGCAGAGTAGTAAAGTAGAGTATGATATAGTGGAGTAGTATAGAGTACAGTACAGTATGATATAGTAGTGTAGAGTACAGTACAATATGATATAGTGGAGTAGTGTAGAGTACAGTAGAGTAGAGTAGGATATAGTGGAGTAGTGTAGAGTACAGTACAGTAGAGTAGGATATAGTGGGGTAGTGTAGAGTACAGTACAGTACAGTAGAGTAGTGTAGAGTATAGTATAGTAGAGTAGTATATAGTAGAGTACAGTAGGATATGGTAGAGTAGGTTAGAGTACATTACAGTAGAGTAGGATATAGTAGTGTAGAGTACAGTACAGTAGAATTTGGTCAAGTAGTGTGGAGTGCAGTAGAGTACAGTAGGATATAGTGGAGTAATGCAGAAAACAATAGAGTATGATATAGTGAAGTAGTGTAGAGTACATTATAGGAGAGTAGAAAATAGTAGAGTACAGTCGATAGAGTATGATATAGTACAGTAGAGTATGACATAGTAGAGTAATGTAGAGTACTGTGGAGTAGGAAATATTAGAGTAGTGTAGAGTACAGTACAGTAGAGTAGGATAGAGTACAGTAGGATATAGTAGAGTAGGGTTGAGTACAGTATAATAGGATATGATAGAGTAGGGTTGAGTACAGTAGGATATAATAGAGTAGTGTAGAGTACAGTAGGATATGGTAGAGTAGTGTAGAGTACAGTAAAGTAGGATATAATAGAGTAGTGTAGAGTACAGTAGGATATAGTAGAGTAGTGTAGAGTACAGTAGGATATAGTAGAGTAGTGTAGAGTACAGTACAGTAGGATATAGTGGAGTAGGGTTGAGTACAGTACAGTAGAGTAGAGTAGGATAGTGTAGATTAGAGTAGAGCAGAGTAGTGTACAATACAAGAAGTGCAGGATTGAGTAGAGCAGTGTAGATAGACTAGCCAATACAGGTAGAGTAGAGTAGCCTATACAGGTAGAGTAGAGTAGTCTATACAGGTAGAGCAGAGTAGTCTATACAGGTAGAGTAGAGTAGCCTATACAGGTAGAGTAGGGTAGCCTATACAGGTAGAGTGGAGTAGTCTATACAGGTAGAGTAGAGTAGCCTATACAGGTAGAGTAGAGTAGTCTATACAGGTAGAGTAGAGTAGCCTATACAGGTAGAGTAGAGTAGTCTATACAGGTAGAGTAGAGTAGCCTATACAGGTAGAGTAGTCTATACAGGTAGAGTAGAGTAGTCTATACAGGTAGAGTAGAGTAGTCTATACAGGTAGAGTAGAGTAGTCTATACAGGTAGAGTAGAGTAGTCTATACAGGTAGAGTAGAGTAGTCTATACAGGTAGAGTAGAGTAGTCTATACAGGTAGAGTAGTCTATACAGGTAGAGTAGAGTAGTCTATACAGGTAGAGTAGAGTAGTCTATACAGGTAGAGTAGAGTAGTCTATACAGGTAGAGTAGTCTATACAGGTAGAGTAGAGTAGTCTATACAGGTAGAGTAGTCTATACAGGTAGAGTAGAGTAGTCTATACAGGTTAGGTAGAGTAGACTTTACAGGTAGAGTAGACTTTACAGGTACCGTATAATTGGCTTGACGACACATAAACGTTTACGTCATTTAGCAGACGCTCTTACCCAGAGCGACTTACAAATTGGTGCATTCACCTTATGATATCCAGTGGAACAACCACTTTACAATAGTACATCTATATCTTTTTTTTTGGGGGGGGGGGGGGGGGGGGGGACTGCCCGTTCCATGATCTCGCCATCACAGTTGACAACTCCATTGTGTCCTCCTCCCAGAGTGCTAAGAGCCTTGGCGTGACCCTGGACAACACCTTGTCGTTCTTAGCTAACATCAATAAATTGAGAGAGACAAACTAACTACAGTATGGATTATTGGAAATTAGAAAGGACAAGGTCTATGTAAAAAAAGTACAGGTGACCTGATCTAGAATCGAGAAGAGACGCTGACTACCTGTAATGGTATGTAGGAGCTGACTAATGGAAATTCAGAGGGTCAGTTAAATCAATGGACAGGTCAGATACTGTGTTTACCTGACACAGAGTATTTTCTACTGAGGTTGAGTAGACCATACTGGGTAGTAGTTTTACTACATCAGTGAGTCATCAACAGGACTGTTATTAGCTGTGACTCTCAGTAAAGTCTTCATTTCCTGAGATCATCTTGTTTAATGTTTGCTCTACACGGTGGATAGCGACTGCTCTGGCATCTGCTTGTCAACGCACCGACTTGAAGTGGAAAGGGTGATTATTGTAAAAGTTGTCAATGTGTTATATCACAATACGACCGACATGATCCTAAACATTATCAACCGACATGATCCTAAACATTAACAACCGACATGATCTTAAACCATTATCACCGACATGATCCTAAACCATTATCAAAGAACATGATCCTAAACATTATCACCGACATGATCCTAAACATCATCAACCGACATTTACATTTACATTTACATTTAAGTCATTTAGCAGATGCTCTTATCCAGAGCGACTTACAAATTGGTGCATTCACCTTATGATATCCAGTGGAACAACCACTTTACAATAGTGCATCTAAATCTTTTAAGGGGTGGGGGGGGGGGGGGGGTTAGAAGGATTACTTTATCCTATCCCAGGTATTCCTTAAAGAGGTGGGGTTTCAGGTGTCTCCGGAAGGTGGTGATTGACTCCGCTGTCCTGGCGTCGTGAGGGAGCTTGTTCCACCATTGGGGTGCCAGAGCAGCGAACAGTTTTGACTGGGCTGAGCGGGAACTGTGCTTCCTCAGAGGTAGGGGGGCCAGCAGGCCAGAGGTGGATGAACGCAGTGCCCTTGTTTGGGTGTAGGGCCTGATCAGAGCCTGAAGGTATGGAGGTGCCGTTCCCTTCACAGCTCCGTAGGCAATCACCATGGTCTTGTAGCGGATGCGAGCTTCAACTGGAAGCCAGTGGAGAGAGCGGAGGAGCGGGGTGACGTGAGAGAACTTGGGAAGGTTGAACACCAGACGGGCTGCGGCGTTCTGGATGAATCCTAAACCATTATCACCAACATGATCCTAAACATTATCAACCGACATGATCCTAAACCATTATCACCGACATGATCCTAAACCATTATCACCAACATGATCCTAAACCACTATCACCGACATGATCCTAAACCATTATCACCGACATGATCCTAAACATTATCACCGACATGATCCTAAACATTATCGCCGACATGATCCTAAACATTATCGCCGACATGATCCTAAACATTATCACCGACATGATCCTAAACCATTATCAACCGACATGATCCTAAACCATTATCACCGACATGATCCTAAACCATTATCACCGTCATGATCCTAAACCATTATCAACCGACATGATCCTAAACCATTATCACCGACATGATCCTAAACATTATCACCGACATGATCCTAAACCATTATCACCGACATGATCCTAAACATTATCGCCGACATGATCCTAAACATTATCGCCGACATGATCCTAAACATTATCGACCGACATGATCCTAAACATTATCGACCGACATGATCCTAAACATTATCGACCGACATGATCCTAAACATTATCGACCGACATGATCCTAAACCATTATCGACCGACATGATCCTAAACCATTATCAAACGACATGATCCTAAACATTATCGACCGACATGATCCTAAACATTATCGACCGACATGATCCTAAACATTATCGACCGACATGATCCTAAACCATTATCACCGACATGATCCTAAACATTATCGACCGACATGATTCTAAACATTATCGACCGACATGATTCTAAACACCATCAGCCGACATGATCCTAAACCATTATCACCAACATGATCCTAAACCATTATCACCAACATGATCCTAAAACATTACCAACCGACATGATCCTAAACATTATCACCGACATGATCCTAAACATTATCACCGACATGATCCTAAACATTATCGCCGACATGATCCTAAACATTATCGCCGACATGATCCTAAACATTATCGACCGACATGATCCTAAACATTATCGACCGACATGATCCTAAACATTATCGACCGACATGATCCTAAACCATTATCGACCGACATGATCCTAAACCATTATCAAACGACATGATCCTAAACATTATCGACCGACATGATCCTAAACATTATCGACCGACATGATCCTAAACCATTATCACCGACATGATCCTAAACATTATCGACCGACATGATTCTAAACATTATCGACCGACATGATTCTAAACACCATCAGCCGACATGATCCTAAACCATTATCACCAACATGATCCTAAACCATTATCACCAACATGATCCTAAACCATTACCAACCGACATGATCCTAAACATTATCACCGACATGATCCTAAACATTATCACCGACATGATCCTAAACCATTATCACCGACATGATCCTAAACCATTATCACCGACATGATCTAATTAGCGCTTTAATTTAACTTCCTTTTCAGTTCCCAAATAATCTATAAATAATCAATAAACTTATAATGATTTTGTGATTTAATGATAGTATTCTGTTGCAGGAATAGAAGAGATAGATGTCTGTGTTGTGGTTGTGTTATGTAGTGGGTGAGAGAGGGGAGAGAGAGACCGTTAAATTGAAATTGCAATTGAGAGAGACAGAATGACAGAGCGAGAGCGAGGCAGAATGAGAGAGAGTGAGAGCGAAAGAGGGGAGATAGAGAGGAAAGAGGGAGGAGAGAGGGAGTAGAGGAGAGAGGAAGTGTCTGACTATTTGAACCCCTGACAACGTAACATAGTAAACAAAAAAATCAGGGACACTCAAATTAGTATGATAGCTAACATTAGCCACCTAGCTAACTTTAGCCAAGAAATTGTAATTCGTAAAATATAAGTTTTGCAAATTCGTAACATATCATCAAATCAAATGTATTTATAAAGCCATTAATACAGTACTTAATACAGAAACCCAGCCTAAAAGCCCAAACAGCAAGCGATGCAGATGTAGAAGCACGGTGGCTAGGAAAAACTCCCTAGAAACATTGGAAGAAACCTAGAGAGAAACCAGGCTCTAAGGGTTGGGCCAATCCTCTTCTGGCTGTGCCAGGTGGTGATTAAGAGTACGTGGCCATTTAAGGCCAGATTGTTCTTCAAGATGGTCAAACATTCATTGACCAGCAGGGTCAAATAATAATCACAGTGGTTGTAGAGGGTGCAACAGGTCAGCACCTCAGGAGTAATATGTGGGATTGTTCGCAACATATCATACGAAATGGATGATGGACATCCAAAAATGAATAGATACCATACGAAACATAACATACAGTGAGTGCATTTGGAAAGTATTCAGACCCCTTGACTTTCTCCACATTTTCTTACGTTACAGCCTTATTCTAAAATCGATTAAATAAATAAAAATCCTCTGCAATCTACACACAATACCCCATAATGACAAAGTGAAAACAGGTTTTTAGAAATGCTTGCTAATGTATTAAAAAAATAAAAAATGAAAAAGGTCCCACAGTTGACAGTGCATGTCAGAGCAAAAACCAAGCCAGGAGGTCGAAGGAATTGTCCGTAGAGCTCCAGGACAGGATTGTGTTGAGGCACAGATCTTGGGATGGGTAACAAAATATTTCTGGAGCATTGAAGGTCCCCAAGAGCACAGTGGCCTCCATCCTTCTTAAAAAGGAAAAAGTGTGGAACCATCAAGACTCTCCCAAACTGAGCAATCGGGGGAGAAGGGCCTTGGTCAGGGAGGTGTCCAAGAACCCGATGGTCACTCTGACAGAGCTCTAGAGTTCCTCTGTGGAGATGAGAGAACCTTCCAGAAGGACAACCATCTCTGCACCACTCCACCAATTAGGCCATTATGGTAGAGTGGCCAGACGGAAGCCACTCCTCAGTAAGAGGCACATGACAGCCTGCTTGGTCTGATGAAACCAAGATTGAACTCTTTAGCCTGAATGCCAAGCGTCACGTCTGGAGGATATCTGGCACCATCCCTACGGTGAAGCATGGTGGTGGCAGCATCATGCTGTGGGGATATTTTTCAGCAGCAGGGACTGGGAGACTAGTCAGGATCGAGGGAAAGATGAACGGAGAAAAGTACAGACCCAAGAAGACTCGAGGCTGTAATTGCTGCCAATAGCGCTTCAACAAAGTACTGTGTAAACGGTCTGAATACTTATGTAAATGTTTTATATATATTTTTAATATAAATGACCAAACATTTCTAAAAAACAGTTTTTGCTGTGTAAATATGGGGTATTGTGTGTAGATTAATGAGTAAAAAAAATGATTTAATACATTTTAGAATAAGACTGTAATGTAAAAGAGTCAAGGGGTCTGAATACTTTCCCAAAGGCACTGTATAATACAAAAATCGGAGTGTCTCGGACTTAAGTTTACTATGTTACGCCTACCGCTGAGACCAGGTTGGACATTTGACAGTTGTCAGGTCCTCTGGGACTGGCCCATTATGTAGACAGGAGAGGAGAGAGGATATACAGCGTAACCTAGACAACCTATACAGCGTAACCTAGACAACATAAAGCAGATGTTGGACAAATGGTTTGTTTGAACATTTGAAATTGGATTTAGTGTTGGCATACAGTATGCTTGTGCAGTCATACAGTATACGTGTGCAGTCATACGGTATGCGTGTGCAGTCATACGGTATGCGTGTGCAGTCATACGGTATGCGTGTGCAGTCATACGGTATGCGTGTGCAGTCATACAGTATGCGTGTGCAGACATACAGTATGCGTGTGCAGACATACAGTATGCGTGTGCAGTCATACAGTATGCATGTGCAGTCATACAGTATTGTGTGTGGACTAGTGGATGTCATCACACACTATATAAACAAAAAGTATGTGGACACCCCTTCAAATTAGTGGATTCAGCTATTTCAGCCTCACCCGTTGCTGACAGGTGTATAAAATCGAGCACACAGTCATGCAATCTCCATAGACAAAAATTTGCTGTAGAATGGCCTTACTGAAGAGCTCGGTGACTGTGTGGCACCGTCAAAGGATGCCACGTTTCCAACAAGTCAGTTTGTCAAATTTCTGCCCTGCTAGAGACTGCCCCAGTCAACTGTAAGTGCTGTTAATGTGAAGTGCAAACGACTAGGAGCAACAACGGCTCAGTTAGGAAGTGGTAGGCCACACGACTTCACAGAACGGGACCGCCGCGTGCTGAAGCGCATAAAAATCATCTATCCTCGGTTGCAACACTCACTACCGAGTTCTTAACACCACTGCTCCGCCATTGGACTCTGGAGCAGTGGAAACGCGTTCTCTGGAGTGATGAATCACGCTTCACCATCTGGCAGTCAGACGGACTAATTTGTGTTGGGCGGATGCCAGGAGAACGCTACCTGCCCCACTGCAAATCAAATCAAAGTTTATTTGTCACGTACGCCAAATACAACAGGTGTAGACCTTACAGTGAAATGCTTACTTACAGGCTCTAAACAGTAGCGCGAAAAAAAGCTATGTGTGTGGGGGTGGGTAAAAAGACATTTGAAAATAAGAGTAGCAAGGCTATATACAGACACCGGTTAGTCAGGCTGATTGAGGTAGTATGTACATGTAGATATGGTGAAAGTGACTATGCATATATGATGAACAGAGAGTAGCAGTAGTGTAAAAAGAGGGGTTGGCGGGTGGTGGGACACAATGCAGATAGCCCGGTTAGCCAATGTGTGGGAGCACTGGTTGGTCGGGCCAATTGAGGTAGTATGTACATGAATGTATAGTTAAAGTGACTATGCATATAAGATAAACAGAGAGTAGCAGGGGTCTTGTGGCTTGGGGGTAAAAACTGTTGAGAAGCCTTTATGTCCTAGACTTAGCACTCCGGTACCACTTGCCATGCGGTAGTAGAGAGAACAGTCTATGACTGGGGTGGCTGGGGTCTTTGACAATTTTCAGAGCCTTCCTCTGACACCGCCTGGTGTAGAGGTCCTGGATGGCAGGCAGCTTTGCCCCAGTGATGTACTGGGCCGTACGCACTACCCTCTGAAGTGCCTTGCGGTCGGAGGCCGAGCAATTGCCGTACCAGGCAGTGATGCAACCGTTCAGGATGCTCTCGGTGTTGCAGCTGTAGAACCTTTTGAGAATCTCAGGACCCATGCCAAATCTTTTGAGTTTCCTGAGGGGGAATAGGCTTTGTCGTGCCCTCTTCACGACTGTCTTGGTGTGTTTGGACCATTCTAATTTGCTGTTGATGTGGACACCAAGGAATTTGAAGCTCTCAATCTGCTCCACTACAGCCCCGTCGATGAGAATGGGGACGTGCTCGGTGCTCCTTTTCCTGTAGTCCACAATCATCTCCTTAGTCTTGGCTATGTTGAGGGATAGGTTGTTATTCTGGCACCAACCGGCCAGGTCTCTGACCTCCTCCCTATAGGCTGTCTCGTCGTTGTCGGTGATCAGGCCTACCACTGTTGTGTCGTCAGCAAACTTAATGATGGTGTTGGAGTCGTGCCTGGCCATGCAGTCGTGGGTGAACAGGGAGTACAGGAGGGGACTGAGCACGCACCCCTGGGGAGCTCCAGTGTTGAGGATCAGCGTGGCAGATGTGTTCCTACCTATTCTCACCACCTGGGGTCGGCCCGTCAGGAAGTCCAGGATCCAGTTGCAGAGGGAGGTGTTTAGTCCCAGGATCCTTAGCTTAGTGATGAGCTTTGAGGGCACTATGGTGTTGAATACTGAGCTGTAGTCAATGAATAGCATTCTCACATAGGTGTTCCTTTTGTCCAGGTGGGAAAGGGCAGTGTGGAGTGCAATAGAGATTGCATCATCTGTGGATCTGTTTGGGCGGTATGCAAATTGGAGTGGGTCTAGGGTTTCTGGGATAATGGTGTTGATGTGAGCCATTACCAGCCTTTCAAAGCACTTCATGGCTACGGACGTGAGTGCTACGGGTCTGTAGTCATTTAGGCAGGTTGCCTTTGTGTTCTTGGGCACAGGGACTATGGTGGTCTGCTTGAAGCATGTTGGTATTACAGACTCAATCAGGGACATGTTGAAAATGCCAGTGAAGACACCTGCCAGTTGGTCAGCAGATGCCCGGAGCACACGTCCTGGTAATCCATCTGGCCCCACAGCCTTGTGAATGTTGACCTGTTTAAAAGGTCTTACTCACGTCGGCTGCGGAGAGCGTGATCACACAGTCGTCCGGAACAGCTGATGCTCTCATGCATGCCTCAGTGTTGCTTGCCTCGAAGCGAGCATAGAAGTGATTTAGCTCGTCTGGTAGGCTTGTGTCACTGGGCAGCTCGCGGCTGTGCTTCCCTTTGTAGTCTGTAACAGCCCTGCCACATCCGACGAGCGTCGGAGCCGGTGTATTGACGCTTTGCCAGTTTGATGGTTCGTCGCAGGGCATAGTGGGATTTCTTGTAAGCGTCCGGGTTAGAGTCCCGCACCTTGAAAGCGGCAGCTCTAGCCTTTAGCTCAGTGCGAATGTTGCCTGTAATCCATGGCTTCTGGTTGGGTATGTATGTACGGTCACTGTGGGGACGATGTCCTCAATGCACTTATTGATAAAGCCAGTGACTGATGTGGTGTATTCCTCAATGTCATCGGAAGAATTCCGGGAACATGTTCCAGTCTGTGATAGCAAAACCGTCCTGTAGTTTAGCATCTGCTTCATCTGACCATTTTTTAATAGACCGAGTCACTGGTGCTTCCTGCTTTAATTTTTGCTTGTAAGCAGGAATCAGGAGGATAGAGTTGAGGTCGGATTTACCAAATGGAGGGCGAGGGAGAGCTTTGTACGCGTCTCTGTGTGTGGAGTACAGGTAATCTAGAATTTTTTGCCCTCTAGTTGCACATTTAACATGTTGATAGAAATTTGGTAGAACTGATTTAAGTTTCCCTGCATTAAAGTCTCCGGCCACTAGGAGCGCCGCCTCTGGGTGAGTGGTTTCCTGTTTGCTTATTTCCTTATACAGCTGACTGAGTGCGGTCTTAGTGCCGGCATCTGTCTGCGGTGGTAAATAAACAGCCACGAAAAGTATAACTGAAAACTCTCTAGGCAAGTAGTGTGGCCTGCAATTTATCACAATATACTCTACTTCAGGCGAGCAAATTCTAGAGACTTCCAGCTGTTGTTTACAAATATTCACAGACCGCCCCCCCTCGTCTTACCAGAGTGTGCTGTTCTATCTTGCCGGTGCAGCGTATATCCCGCTAGCTGAATATCCATGTCGTCATTCAGCCACGATTCCGTGAAACATAGGATATTACAGTTTTTGATGTCCCGTTGGTAGGATATTCGTGATCGTCCCTCGTCTAGTTTATTGTCCAATGATTGCACGTTGGCGAGTAATATTGACAGTAACGACAGCTCTCCTAGTTGCCTTCTGCGGATCCGGACGAGGCATCCGGCTCTTCTTCCTCTGCGTCGCTTCCTTTTGCGAATAATTGGGATGTCTGCCCTGTGGGGTGTTTGGAGAATATCGTGTGAGTCCTGCTTGCTGCTGTTGTTGTTGTTGAAAAAATCTTAGTCTAATTCGAGGTGAGTGATCGCTGTCCTGATATCCTGAAGCTCTTATCTGCCGTAAGATACGGTCGCAGAAACATTATGTACAAAATAATTTACAAATATCGCAAAAAAAACCCACATAATAGCAGAATTGGTTAGGAGACTGTAATACGGCGGCCATCTTCTCCGGCACCATCACATGCATAGTGCCGACTGTAAAGTTTAGTGGAGGACGAATAATGATCTGGGGCTGTTTTTCATGGTTTGGGCCCATTAGTTCAAGTGAAGGGAAATCTTAACGCTACAGCATACAATGACATTCTAGATGATTCTGTGCTTCCAACTTTGTTGCAACAGTTTTGGGAAAGCTCTTTCCTGTTTTAGCATGACAGTGACCTTGTGTACAAAGCGAGGTTCATACTGAAATGGTTTGTTGAGATCAGTGTGGAAGAACTTGACTGGCCTGCACAGAGCCCTGACCTCAACACAACAGAACACCTTTGGGATGAATTGGAACGCCGACTGCGAGCCAGACCTAATCTCCCAACATCAGTGCCCAACCTCACTAATGCTCTTGTGGCTGAATGGAAGCAAGTCCCTGCAACAATGTTCCAACATCTAGTGGAAAGCCTTCCCAGAAGAGTGGAGGCTGTTATAGCATCAAATGGGTGATCAACTCCATATTAATACCCATGATTTTAGTAATGAGATATTCTCCGAGCAGGTGTCCACATACTTTTGATCATGTATTGAATTTGGAGGACAGATTTTCTTTACGATTTCAAATCTACTTACCTGCTATGCAATATAAAACGGATGTAGGTCAGACAAAATGATTGTGTTCTTATATTTCCTGATGTCAATGGGGTTCATTTTAATAATAGTCCTAACAGAAATAACTTGATGATACACAACAATCCAGAGAGAGTACACTACCAACTAGACAACTATATGAAGAGGAAGAGAGGAAGAGAGGAAGAGCGGGTAAATGTCAGGGCAAACCAACAGCGGGGGGGTTTGGGGAGGGGGGGGGGGGGGGTGGTCACTGAAGCTTTACAAACAGTGATACAGTGAATCACTGGCTGCAAAGACAACACTATAATCAATGGGGCTATTACTACGAGGGCAGCCTACAGAACAGCAATGGGTGATGCAGAAAACACACAGTATGGATTACAAAACAAGAAACAGAAATAATTCCTGCAGGCGTCTTTTTACCTTGAGGTACTCGTTTTCAGAACGAAGATCTTCTATTTCCCGCAATAAATCCTCTTCGATTATCTCTTTGCTGCATTCCAGTTTTATAAATTGTGCGCTTGTCGATGCTTTCTCCTGTTTACTACCCTCTCCTCCGTGAGCACCTGGTCCTGGAGCCTGAGACATGCCGCCTTTCCCAGTAGCCGCAGGGCTACCCTCCGCGGTGCGCAACGAACCAACACCACTACCGGCAGTAGCCCCTGCCGCTCTGGCCGCGTCGGACGCTGATGCTGCCGCCTGCACAGGATAATCCACCTGATCCCTGTCGCTGAACCCGGAACCAGAGCCCCCCGACTCCCCATCGCTGCTTGCGGCCGCGACCAGCCGCTGTTCGTCGGATAGGGGTTCGGAGGGACAGTCAGAGAGATCGGAGCTACTGTCGGTCTGACTGACCCTGCTGCCGTGGGGGGTAGCGCCGGTTGGAACGCGGATTGGGGAGCCAAGGCTGAGCGGGCCGTGGTGAGACGCGGTCAGAGTGGCTATTTTACTCTTCTTGGCTTTAAGGGTGAGGTGTGGACTGTTGGTGCTGCTGTCCGGGGTCGGTTTGCTGGCGCTTGCAGTAGTCGGTTTAGGTTCCAGCGCCGCATGTTGAATGACCTTAACAGTCTTTTTCGTGACTATCGAAGACTTGGTGCTATGACTTTTCACGGTGGCTGGTTTGTTATCCTTCGCTCCGGTTGGGGTGCGCCTGGAGATACGGCTTTGATTGGATGATAAAGCCACTGGGGAAGAGGAGTGCTGCTGCTTTGTCATTTTAGGGGATTTTGGTACGATAGCCGCTGGTTTAGGCGAGGAACGGACATCCTTCAGGAACGGCCTGGCCGGAGATGGTGCTCGGTTTAACCGTTTCTTCTCCAACTGGTGGTTTGGCGGTTTGGTGGGTTCGCTGGTCCCAGAGCCATTAGAGCGATCCATATTTACAACACTCCGACGATACCGGTGGAGAATATGTGGAGGAGAGGAGGGGTTTGATGGATCAACAAATGATCAGTCCACGACACACAGAAATAATACCTTTGACAGGCGACAGCAGCAGAAACACAGTCCTGTCTCCCCGCTGTTCTCATCACTCCCGGGTTGGGGATGCGCACCCCGGTCCTTTAGGCTATTCGCGGTTTTATTCCATTCGGTCTGATTAGATAAATATAATCGGCAAACATTCACCAGGTTGTCATTGTACTCCCCTGTACGGTACCGGCAGCCCGGTGGCTCCGCTCGGTCTCCTTGAAGGTATCGCTGAAATTAACGAGATTATTGTAGCCTAAATAAACCGATGCGAGACAGATGGCATCTGCAGTGTTGCTAATTGTAAGATTTGGATATAAATTAACCCAGCCGTATTGTTATTCCCTGATACGACTCGTCCATTCCTCTCGTCCTCCCCCTCGCTCTCTGGGCCCCCGTCTGTCCGTGTGTCGGCGGCTCACCGTCTTTTGCCCTTTCTCACTCCTTCCGTCTATCTGACAAGGAAAATCTGCAATCGCTGCGGTATGTATTGACTAGATGGGATACAGCTTTTGTCGGATTTGACTTTTCATAGCAGGTTAGAATTCACGCAGCAGGTTAAAAGAATAAACGTAGCAGGTTATGATAATTAGTTTAAGGGTATGAAAATGGTTTTGGGTGATAGCTAAAAATGCCCCCCCAAAAATATATACTTTTGTTCATTTGAATTTGACAAAAGCTGTATCCCTTCTAACCATGACCTTGCGGTCTCGAACCTGGTTGAAGCCTGCGGTGGTTCCTAATTTATGCGCATGCGCTTTGTCTCTCCCAAACACCCAGCACACCCCTGAGTAGATGGTAATGTAACAGCATACACTGAACAACAATATAAACGCAACATGTAAAGTGTTTGTCCCATGTTTCATGAACTGAAATAAAAGATCCCAGAAATGTTCCATACAGCACAAAAAGCTTATTTCTCTCAAAATGTTGTGCACAAATTTGTTTACATCCCAGTTCGTGAGCATTTTTTCTCTGCCAAGATAATCCATCCACCTGACAGGTGTGGCATATCAAGAAGTGGATTAAACAGCATGATCATTACACAGGTGAACCTTGTGCTGGGGACGCGTTTTGAGGGAGCATGCAATTGGCATGCTGACTGCAGGAACGTCCACCAGAGCTGTTGCCAGAGAATTTAATGTTCATTTCTCTACCATAAGAGGCCAACTTGTTTTTAGAGAATTTGGCAGTACGTCCAACCGGCCTCACAACCGCAGACCACGTGAGCCTAGGACCTTCACATCCGTCTTCTTCTCCTGCGGGATCGTCTGGGGGTGGGGGGTGGGAGTGCCTTGCTCCCAAGTGGGTGGGTGGGCCCATGCCCTCCCAGGCCCACTCATCACTGCACCCCTGCCCAGTCATGTGAAATCCATAGATTAGGGCCTAATTAATTAATTTAAATTAAGATTTTTTAAACATTTTATTTCGATTTTGAAATGTAATCTTTATTTAACGAGGCAAGTCATTTCATAAGAATTTGTTCTTTACAATGGTGGCCTTATCATACTGAAACATGAGGTGATGGCGGTGGATGAATGGCACGACAATGGGCCTCAGGATCTCGTCACGGTATCTCTGTGCATTCAAATTGCCGTCGATAAAATGCAATTGTGTTTGTTGTCCGTAGCTTATGCCTTCCCATACCATAATCCAAAAGGGCATTCTATTCACAACGTTGACATCAGCAAACCGCTCGCCAACACGACGCCATACATGCTGTCTGCCATCTGCCCAGAAACAGTTGAAACTGGGAATCATCCGTGAAGAGCACACTTCTCCAACCTACCAGTGGACATCGAAGGTGAGCATTTGCCCATTGAAGTCGGCTACGATGCTGAACTGGACCCTGGTGAGGATGTGGTGGTCCTGGGCCGGCGTGGTTACACGTGTTCTGCGGTTTTGAGGCCGGTTGGACGTACGGTTGGAGGAGGCTTATGGTCGAGAAATTAAAATTATATTCTCTGGCAACAGCTCTGGTAGACATTTATGCAGTCAACATGCCAATTGCACACTCCTTCATAACTTGAGACATCTGTGGCATTGTGTTGTGTGGCAGAACTGCACATTTTTAGAGTGGCCTTTTATTGTCCCCCAGCACAAGGTGCACCTGTGTAATGATCATGCTGTTTAATCAGCTTCTTGATATGCCACACCTGTCAAGTGGACGGATTATCTTGGCAAAGGAGAAATGCTCACTAACAGGGATGAAAACAAATTTGTGCACAAAATTTGAGAGAAATAAGCTTTTTGTGCTGTATAGAACATTTCTGGGATCTTTTATTTCAGGGACCAACACTTTACATGTTGCGTTTATATTTTTGTTCAGTGTATTTCAAATAAAAATACAATAAAATGTGTCTGACAGTATTTGGTAATAAATATCTCTTTATTTTCACTTCATTAGTTAAAGAATGCCACAAGTTATAAATACCACAAATTCACTTTAAAAACATGCCAACTGTTTTTATCTTCCAAATAACTAATTGTTTAATACAAAGCAGGAATAGGGTCAATTCCAATGGAAGTCAATGAATTCAGGAAGTAAACTGAAAAAAGGGCATCTATTTTCAGTGACTTCTGGGTAGTCTGAAAGGAGAAAATATTAATCTTAAGCGTTTTTTTTACATGCTTCGATTTTTAAAATTCATATCACTTCCTGAATTGACTGACGCCAATCCCGATACAAAGTATAGTCTCTCATCTTTAAAAGGACACATGTACTGTATGTTACAGAAGATTACATTGTAAAGACTATATGTAATCTGACAGAGAACAGTATAGTCAGGCTTGTCTATAGGACAGAGATCATGGTTAATGCCATATTAATTGTTAACTGTGTTAGTGTACATTTGTTTAATATCTGATCTCAACCGATCAATGAATCAATCTTATAATCTTTTAAATTGATTGATTCTTGATCTGTGCTTCCCATTCTAACAATCTAAAACATGTAACCAGGAGTGGAATTGAAGGAAGAAAAAAAAAAAGTCACCACTGTCATATTACTAGGAATTCAGCTCATTTTCCCCACCCAATTCCACCCTGCATGTAACCAATACCACATGCACCTCAAAACTCCGCACTGAAACGCTTCCAATTGAAATCCACAAAAGCCTTGCTTGCATGAACTCTAAAGACTTGAATCTGGTCCTAGAAGGGACTGCTATAATCAAGGTCCTAGAAGGGACTGCTATAATCAAGGTCCTAGAAGGGGCTGCTATAATCAAGGTCCTAGAAGGGACTGCTATAATCAAGGTCCTAGAAGGGACTGCTATAATCAAGGTCCTAGAAGGGACTGCAATAATCAAGGTCCTAGAAGGGCCTGCTATAATCAAGGTTCTAGAAGGGGCTGCAATAATCAAGGTCCTAGAAGGGCGCCGGCCGGGGGCCGCAATAATCAAGGTCCTAGAAGGGACCCCAATAATCAAGGTACTAGAAGGGACCCCAATAATCAAGGTCCTAGAAGGGGCCGCAATAATCAAGGTCCTAGAAGGGGCTGCTATTATCAAGGTCCTAGAAGGGGCTCCAATAATCAAGGTCCTAGAAGGGGCTCCAATAATCAAGGTCCTAGAAGGGACTGCTATAATCAAGGTCCTAGAAGGGGCCCCAATAATCAAGGTACTAGAAGGGCCCCCAATAATCAAGGTCCTAGAAGGGACTGCTATAATCAAGGTCCTAGAAGGGACTGCTATAATCAAGGTCCTAGAAGGGACTGCTATAATCAAGGTCCTAGAAGGGGCTGCTATAATCAAGGTCCTAGAAGGGGCTGCTATAATCAAGGTCCTAGAAGGGACCCCAATAATCAAGGTTCTAGAAGGGGCTGCTATAATCAAGGTCCTAGAAGGGACTGCTATAATCAAGGTCCTAGAAGGGGCTGCTATAATCAAGGTCCTAGAAGGGACTGCTATAATCAAGGTCCTAGAAGGGACCCCAATAATCAAGGTTCTAGAAGGGGCTGCAATAATCAAGGTCCTAGAAGGGACTGCTATAATCAAGGTCCTAGAAGGGGCTGCTATAATCAAGGTCCTAGAAGGGGCTGCTATAATCAAGGTCCTAGAAGGGGCTGCTATAATCAAGGTCCTAGAACGGGACTGCTATAATCAAGGTCCTAGAAGGGGCTGCTATAATCAAGGTCCTAGAAGGGGCTGCTATAATCAAGGTCCTAGAAGGGACCCCAATAATCAAGGTTCTAGAAGGGGCTGCTATAATCAAGGTCCTAGAAGGGGCTGCTATAATCAAAGTCCTAGAAGGGACCCCAATAATCAAGGTTCTAGAAGGGGCTGCTATAATCAAGGTCCTAGAAGGGGCTGCTATAATCAAGGTCCTAGAAGGGGCTCCAATAATCAAGCAGAAAAAGAAAATAACAGCGCTGGTTAAATGACAGTTATGTATGAAGTAGGGACCCCTAGACACTAATCTAAAAAGGTTCATTTTTTTGTGTATTCCTCCCTAATTGCTCAAGGATTAGGACAGGCTGAGGTTAAGCGTCATTGAATCAGTGCATTAGTGTATTTCACTTAGTTGTACTGACTAGCCAATCAGCAGTGACCAGTGCCATTGAGGTTAGTAATAACAGTTTACTGGACAGGTATAGCACTGGACAAAATCTTTAGGTGCATAAATTAGCCGATCGATGATAAATAATACAACTGACAGACAAAGGTGGTTTTTAGATCAAGCAACTATTATTCTCTAGGGGTTTAGGATTCTGTGTCTTCTTACGTGAAGTTTGTTAGCTTACTTCAAAATATATTTTTTTACTATATTGACCTAAACCACTACGTGCATATTGATAAAACAACACGTGGATAAAAAAATCCCATGGAATCCCAATTTAAGCAAAAGACCAATGTGAGCGATACTCTTCTCGACACAAAACAATCCGAACATTTATTATTTCATTTTCAGTTGGTTGATAGGTCTCAGATCTTAGGTTTACCTTTTAAACATTACTGTGACAACTAGCTATCTGGGCAGGATGGACTCTAACTGGTCTGAAACATCATTAACTTCACATAGATATGTCTCTTTTTTGACAATTTCAATAGTGTCTTGCTGGGGTTTGATCAATGTAGACCAACAGCAGATGTAGACCCTAGGCATTGAGGTTAATAGTTCATTATATATCAATCCATGAGTCAAGCAAGTCAAGATCAATTCCGGAGTCATCCCAATACTGTTTGTGCAATTTGACACCACCAAACCTTTCCAACAACAATGGACATTTTTTTTTTTTAATCTTACAGCGCTCGTCTTTCTAAATGCAACGCAGAAATTATAACATATCTTTGGATCACCTTTAAGTGGTATTTCAACTTATGGGAAGTGAAAACATGAGGAACTAACGGGCCTAGTCCGAACCATGAAAAACAGCCCCAGACCTTTATTCTTCCTCCACCAAACTTTACAGTTGGCACTATGTATTGGGGCAGGTAGCGTTCTTCTGGCATCTGCCAAACTCAGATTCTTCCGTTGGACTGCCAGATGGTGAAGTGTGATTCATCACTCCAGAGAACACGTTCCCACTGCTCCAGAGTTAAATCGCGGCGAGCTTTACACCACTCCAGTCGACGCTTGGCATTGCACATGGTGATCTTAGGCTTGTGTGCGGCTGCTCGGCCATGGAAACTCATTTCATGAAGCTCCCGACGAACAGTTATTGCGCTGACATTGCTTCGAGACATAGTTTGGAACTCGATAGTGAGTGTTGCACCCAAGGACAAACGATTTTTACGCACAATGTGCTTCAGCACTCGGCGGCCCCGTTCTGTGAGCTTGTGTGGCCTACCACTTCACGGCTGAGCCGTTGTTGCTCCTAGAAGTTTCCACTTCACAATAACAGCACTTACAGATGACCGGGGGCAGCTCTAGCAGGGCAGACATTTCTTGAACTGACTTGTTGGAAAGGTGGCATCCTTTGATGGTGCCAAGCTGAAGTCACTGAGCTCTTCAGTAAGGCCATTCTACTGCCAATGTCTGGCTATGGAGATTGCATGGGTGGTGTGCTCGATTTTATACACCTGTCAGCAACGTGTGTTGCTGAAATAGCCGAATCCACTAAATCGAAAGGGGTCTACATACTGTTGTGTATATAGTGTAGCTCCTGTCGTCATAGTGACTGTACGTAGCTACCTCCTCCTCTCTTCATAGTGACTGTACGTAGCTACCTCCTCCTGTCTTCATAGTGACTGTACGTAGCTACCTCCTCTTCATAGTGACTGTACGTAGCTACCTCCTCTTCATAGTGACTGTACGTAGCTACCTCCTCCTGTCTTCATAGTGACTGTACGTAGCTACCTCCTCCTGTCTTCATAGTGACTGTACGTAGCTACCTCCTCCTGTCTTCATAGTGACTGTACGTAGCTACCTCCTCTTCATAGTGACTGTACGTAGCTACCTCCTCTTCATAGTGACTGTACGTAGCTACCTCCTCCTGTCTTCATAGTGACTGTACGTAGCTACCTCCTCCTGTCTTCATAGTGACTGTACGTAGCTACCTCCTCCTGTCTTCATAGTGATTGTACGTAGCTACCTCCTCCTGTCTTCATAGTGACTGTACGTAGATGCCTCAAACTACACTACCCATCAGCCACTGCACTTCTGTCCACTCAAAAACGTTTTCACTAGGCACCAAAACGTAACAAAACAGACTGAAACAGGGGACTACCTGAATTGTCCAATAAGGAAAATCTTGTCTCCATTGCAAAACGTTTTGCTACGGTGTGCACTGATGAATACTACTGATAGGGTTCGACATTGAAACAAGGTTTGTTTTTATTCATCATTATTAGTGCCGCTAACTAATTTAATACTTTATTATTTTTACACTGCCTACCCCCCCACCACACACACATACACACACTTTAGCATAGGAGTTGAACTAGCTGTCATGGATTACAGTGCAAAACATTACAATGAACAAACAGACCAGGAATCATTCAAAAACACTCTTATAATACTGTAAGGCAAGACGGACAGAAATGAACGCGACACACAACAAACCAACTACTGTTAAGGCTGTGTCATTATTGGTTGTGTAAATACACATGTTGAAATTCTTCACGAGGATCCTGTCGATTTAAAATGAGTCCGATCCAAGACCAAATGGCAGCTATGTCGTTTTCTAAGTAGATCTAGATGACTTTAGCCCCAAAAAGACAGCTTTCTCAACATGTTTTCATCTGACTCTAGACCCAATACTGTATCTAATTCAAGTTACTACGTGATAAATCAGGTTTAAAAAAAACTGTCTATATGTAACTATATACAAACACACAAGAAGATTTTCCATCTAAATGTTGCCGTGTTCAATATGACAAGAATCCATGTTCCTTCCTGTACAGTAGAGAACACTGACTTCAGATGTAAGATATATCCATGTTCCTTCCTGTAGAGAATACTGACTTCAGATGTAAGATATATCCATGTTCCTTCCTGTACAGTAGAGAATACTGACTTCAGATGTAAGATATATCCATGTTCCTTCCTGTACAGTAGAGAATACTGATATACTTAGTGCAGGGTCAGGAGCTCCACTCCCTCAGTGAAGTCAGGTGTGTGTGTTCCTTTTCTTTCTCAAGTTGTCCCCGTGTGTGTGTGTGTGTGTGAGATATATATTGGTTACCAGAGGAATCTCTACCTAGAAGGCACTTGGCTGCGAGGCACAGCTAGCCAAGCAGGCCCGTGGATGAGGTAGTCTGGGTCAGGTGCGTGTACAGGTGTGTGTGTGTGTGTGTGTGTGTGTGTGTGTACAGGTGCGTGTACAGGTGTGTGTAGACAAAGGGACGTGGGTGGGGGAGGGGTGTAAGAAGAGGTCTGTGTGTTAGTGTGACATGTCATATCATACAGCTACAGGATAGAAATAGGAGGACGCCGAATCGTTCAGAGCAGGGGGGGGTGAGAGCAGGGGGTATAAAGCTCCTTGCAGCAACAACTGACTCTTCATGTGCATCCCAAATGGCACTCTATTCCTTATAAAAGGGCGCTGGTACAAAGTAGTGCACTATATATGGGATCTATTGCCATTTGGGATGCAGCCTTACTCTCCTCCTCTTGATATCTGACTTCTGCTTGGCTGTGCTGCCCTCTGGTGGTCAGAATGGTTGAGAGGAGAGAGGAGAGATGTAGTGGAGGGGGGGATGTAGTGGAGAGGATGTAGTGGAGGGGATGTAGTGGAGGGGATGTAGTGGAGAGGGGGGGTATGTAGTGGAGAGGGGGGGTATGTAGTGGAGAGGGGGGGGGATGTAGTGGAGAGGGGGGGGGATGTAGTGGAGAGGGGGGGGGATGTAGTGGAGAGGGGGGGGGATGTAGTGGAGAGGGGGGGGATGTAGTAGTGGAGGGGGGGGATGTAGTAGTGGAGGGGGGGGGTGTAGTAGTGGAGGGGGGGGATGTAGGGGGATGTAGTAGTGGAGTGTAGTAGTGGAGGGGGGGGGATGTAGTAGTGGAGGGGGGGGATGTAGTAGTGGAGGGGGGGATGTAGTAGTGGAGGGGGGGGATGTAGTAGAGGGGGGGTGTAGTGGAGGGATGTAGTAGTGGAGGGGGGGGATGTGGTGGAGGGGGGGGATGAAGTGGAGAGTTGAGAGGGGAGTCATCTCAGCAACAGTGCATGCGTGGCGGGTTGAGCTCGGGAGGTACTTCTGGTTCAGGCTGCAGAGACAGGATGCTGTTGGAGAGCTTCCTGTTGGGAATCTCTAGAGGCATCTGGTGACCAGAAGACAGAATAGGAAGTTAACAGGCAAGTCATGATTAGTGCCTCAGGTGGTGTGGAATATACAAAATAACTTACCAGTATTAGAAGGGTATAATTAAGCAATAAGGCCCAAGGGGGTGTGGTATATGGCGAATATACCACGGCTAAGGGCTGTCCTTCGGCACGACGCAACGCAGAGTCCCTGGATACAGCCCTTAACCGTGGTATATTGGCCATATATCACAACCCCCCCCCCCCGAGGTGCCTCATTGCTATTATAAACTGGTAACCAACGTAATTAGACCAGTAAAAATAAAATGTTTTGTCATATCCGTGGTATACGGTCTGATATACCACGGCTGTCAGCCAATCAGCATTCAGGGCTCGAACCACCCAGTTTATAATGACTATTAAAATACTACATATACAGTTTGTTTTGTTAAGTGACTGATCTAGAACTTTCAGAAAGTATTCATACCCCTTGACTTATTCCACATTTTGTTGTTTTACAGCCTGAATTCAAAATGGATTAACTAAAAAAGAAAATCTCACCCATCTACACACAATTCCCCATTATGACAAAGTGAGAACATCTTTTTAGAAATGTTAGCAAATTTAATTTAAAATTAAATACAGAAATATGTATTTAATTTAAATAAGTTTTCACACCCGACTGAATACAATGTAGATGCACCTTGGGTTTGTCCGACTCAGCTTTGCACATCTGGATTTGGGGATTTTCTCCCATTCTTCCTTGCAGATTTTCTCAACTTCTCTTAAATTAGATGGGTAGCAACGGTGAACAGCAATCTTCAAGTCTTTCCACAGATTTTCAATGGGATTCAAGTCTGGGCTTTGGCTGGGCCACTCAAGGACTTTCACATTCTTGTTCTGAAGCCATTCCAACATTGCTTTGGCTGTATGCTTGGTGTCATTGTCCTGTTGGAACGTAAATCTTTGCCCCAATCTAAAGTCGTTTGCACTCTGAAGCAGGTTCTCATCAAGGATTTGCCTCCATTCATTGTTCCCTCTATCCTTACTAGTCTCCCAGTCCCTGCTGCTGAAAAGCATCCCCATAGCATGATGCTGCCACCGCCGTGCTTCACGGTGGGGATGGTGTTAGAGGGGTGATGAGCTGTGCCTGGTTTCTCCAGACATAGCGCTTTACATTCTTGGCCAAAGAGTAAAATGTTTGTCTCCACAGACCACAGAATATTTTGCCTTATGCTCGGAGTCTTTCACATGCCTTTTTGAAACTCCAGGCGTGCTGTCATGTGCCTTTTTCTCAGGAGAGGCTTCTGTCTGGCCACTCTCCCATAAATCCCAGATTGGTGAAGTGCTGTAGAGACTTCTGGCAGGTTCTCTCATCTCAGCCAATGAACTCTGTAGCTCTGTCAGAATGGTCCAAGGCGCCTCTCGCCTCCCTGATCATGGCGCCTCTCGCCTCCCTGATCATGGCGCCTCTCGCCTCCCTGATCATGGCGCCTCTCGCCTCCCTGATCATGGCGCCTCTCGCCTCCCTGATCATGGCGCCTCTCGCCCGGTTGCTCAGTTTGGTTGGACAGCTCTATGCAGTCTGGGTAGATCCATATTTTTTCCATGGAGACCATTGTGCTCTTGGAAACTTTCAACACTATAAATTGTTTTATACCCTTCCCCAGACATATGCCTCATCACAATTCTCTCTCAGAGCTCTACAGACAGTTCCTTGGACTTCATAGTATAGTTTCTGCTCTGACATGCACTGTCAACTGTGGGACCTTATATAGACAGGTTTGTTTCTTTCTAAATCATGTCCAAATAATTGAATTAGCCACAGGTGGACTCCAATCAAGTTGTAGTAACATCTCAAGTATGATCAATGTTAACAGGATGCACCTGAGCTCAATTTGGAGTGTCATAGCAAAAGGTGTTTGAATACTTTGGGCAAGATATTTCTGTATTTCATTTTCAATAAAATTTGCGAAAAACAAGTTAATTGTGTGTGTTTTCACTTTGTGTATAGATGGGGGAGACAAAAAAATATGAATTTAATCCATTTTGAATTCAGACTAACAACAAAATGTGGACCATATCAAGGGGTGTGAATACATCTTGAAGTCCCTAGCCATATATTTAGCCCAAACAACTACCTCTTCCCCTACTGTATTTATTTATTTAGCTCCTTTGCACCCCATTATTTCTATTTCTACTTTGCACTTTCTTCCACTACAAATCTACCATTCCAGTGTTTTACTTGCTATATTGCATTTACGTCGCCACCATGGCCTATTTATTGCCTTCACCTCCCTTATCTCACCTCATTTGCTCACATTGTATATAGACTTATTTTTCTACTGTATTATTGACTGTATGTTTGTTTTACTCCATGTGTCACTCTGTGTTGTTGTATGTGTCAAACTGCTTTGCTTTATCTTGGCCCAGGTCACAATTGTAAATGAGAACTTGTTCTCAACTTGCCTACCTGGTTAAATAAAGGTGAAATAAAAAAATAAAAATTGTAGACTATTACAACATAACAACGGGTACAGTTATAGGAAATGCGGAGAGAAGCTATAGGAAAACATGAAAACAATATTATAGGAAACTATATGAAAACACAAGAAATAGGTAATTTTTTACATGCACACTAAATACCAGGGGAGGGCACTAAATGGAATCCCAAATATAAAATGTGCAATGCCTTCAGAAAGTATTCACACCCCTTGACTTTTATAAACAGCTTTTCTTATGTTACAAAGTAAGATTAAAGTGGATTTAACGATCATCTTTTGATCCACAAATAATGCTCTAAGGTCAAAGTGGATTTTTTTTTTTTTAAATGTTTGAATTAAAATAAAAAACACTAAAATATCTTGATTAGATAAATATTCAACCCCTTGAGTCAATACATGTTATAAATCCCATTTGGCAGCGATTACAGCTGTGAGTGTTGTTGGGTAAGTCTCTAAGAGCTCTGCATACCTGGATTAAACAATATTTACCAATTATTCTTTAAAGAATTCTTCAAGCTCGGTCAAGTTGGTTGTTGATAAGCCATTTAAGCCTTGCCATAGATTTTTAAAGCTGATTTAAGTCAAAACTGTAACTAGGCCACTCAGGAACATTCGATGACGTCTTGGTAAGCAACTCCAGTGTTTACAGTGCAGTCGGTAAGTATTTAGACCCCTTGACTTTTTCCACATTTTCTTACGTTACAGCCTTATTCTAAAACGGATTAAATGAATAAAAATTCTCAGCAATCTACACACAATATCCCATCATGACAAAGCGAAAACAGGTTTTTAGACATTTCTGCTCATTTATTTACATAGGTATTCAGACCCTTTGCTATGAGACTCGAAATTGAGCTCAGGTGCATCCTGTTTCCATTGATCCTCCTTGAGATGTTTCTACAACTTGATTGGAGTTCACCTGTGGTAAATTCAATTGATTTGACATGATTTGGAAAGGCACACACACCTGTCTATATAAGGTCCCACAGTTGACAGTGCGTGTCAGAGTAAAAAACCAAGCCATGA
The DNA here is from genome assembly GCF_965601325.2 of Salmo salar. Lineage (NCBI taxonomy): Eukaryota > Metazoa > Chordata > Actinopteri > Salmoniformes > Salmonidae > Salmo > Salmo salar. The sequence continues at coordinate 53,336,117 of NC_138304.1, forward strand.
TGTTGAAGGAATTGTCTGTAGAGCTCCGAGAGAAGATTGTGTCAAGGAACAGATCTGGGGAAGGGTACCAAAACATTTCTGCACCATTGAAGGTCCCCAAGAACACAGTGGCCTCCATCATTCTTAAATGAAAGAAGTTTGGAACCTCAAAGACTCTTCCTAGAGCTGGCCGCCTGGCCAAACTGAGCAATCAGGGGAGAAGAGCCCGATGGTCACTCTGACAGAGCTCTAGAGTTCCTCTGTAGAGAAGGGAGAACCTTCCAGAAGGACAACCATCTCTGCAGCACTCCACCAATCAGGCCTTTATGGTAGAGTGGCCAGACGGAAGCCACTCCTCAGTAAAAGGCACATGACAACGTGCTTGGAGTTTGCCAAAAGGCTCCTAAAGAACTCTGACTATGAGAAACAAGATTCGCTCTTCTTTCTTGAGCAAAGTACAGAGAGATCCTTGATGAAAACCTGCTCTACAGCGCTCATATTCACCTTCTAACAAGACAACGCAAGAGTAGCTTCAGGACAAGTCTCTGAATGTCCTTGAGTGGCCCAGCCAGAGCCCGGACTTGAACCCGATCGAACATCTCTGGAGAGACCTGAAAATAGCTGTGCAGCGACACTCCCCATCCAACCTGACAGAGTTTGAGAGGATCTGCAGAGAAGAATGGGAGAAACTCCCTGAATACAGGTGTGCCAAGCTTGTAGCATCATACCCAAGAAGACTCGAGACTGTAATCGCTGCCAAAGGTGCTTCAACAAAGTACTGAGTAAAGGGTCTGAATACTTATGTAAATTACATATTTCAGTTTAATAAATTAGCAAAACATTTAAAAACAAAAACTGTTTTTGCTTTATCATTATGGGGTATTGTGTGTCGATTGATGAGGAAAAAAAATACAATTTAAGCCTTGTGTTTTAGGTTATTGTCCTGCTGAAAGGGGAATTCATCTCCCAGTGTCTGGTGGAAAGCAGACTGAACCAGGTTTTTTATTTAAACACACTGAGTGGTCAAAACATTAGGAACTCCTGCTTTTTCCATGACAGACTGACCAGGTGAATCCAGGTGAAAGATATGATCCCTTATTGATGTCACCTGTTAAATCCACTTCAATCAGTGTAGATGAAGGGGAGGAGACAGGTTAAAGAAGGATTTTTAAGCCTTGAGACAATTGAGATGAAAGTCCCTTTGACCAGGGTATGGTAGTAGGAGCCAGGCGCACCAGTTTGTGTCAAGAACTGCAACGCTGCTGGGTTTTTCCACACGCAACAGTTTCCCGTGTGTATCAAGAATGGTCCACCACCCAAAGGACATCCAGCCAACTTGACACAACTGTGGGAAAGCATTGGAGTCAAAATGGTCCAGCATCCCTGTGGAACGCTTTCCCGTAGAGTCCACGCCCCCAACGAAGTGAGGCTGTTCTGAGGGCAAAAGGTGAAGGTGTATCCTAATATTTTGTCCACTCAGTGTAGGTCGCAGGTCAACAAAATAAGCGGCGTATAGTTAAAAAGCACAGTGAGGATTCCTACTCACCTTTGCTAGAATGTCGTCCACTAGTTTTAGAAAGCACTCCTCCACGTTAAAGTTATCCTTGGCACTTGCCTCGCAGAAACGCATCCCAGATATCCTCGAGGTAAACTGTGAATGGAACCGAGACGCGATGATACCAAAGTCAAAATCAATCAATTAGAAAATCAACTAATATTATTACTATTATTATTACAGTACTGTGATGCTCTACACAATAATCCGTTAACTAATCCATCTGTGAAGATTAGAAGTAAACAAAAGCCCTGGCTTGGGAAATTTCTTCTTGGAGAAAGTCCCCCCCCCCCCCCCCCACCCCATCAACTGATTCTAGATCAGTATTAGACTCACCCTCTCTGCAGTTTGTTTAGTGATGATGCGGTCTGTCTCACAGTCCAGCTTGTTTCCCACCAGCAGCAGCTCTGCCTCTTCTGAAGCATACTGGCCAATGACAGAGAGAAGAGAGGTATGTGCTGTGTACTACTCCCTTCACAGAACAGCGCAAACTGGCCCTAACCAGAATAGAAAGAGGAGTGGGAGGCCCCGGTGCACAACTGAACAAGAAGACAAGTACATTAGTGTCTAGTTTGAGAAACAGACGCCTCACAAGTCCTCAACTGGCAGCTTCATTAAATAATACCTGCAAAACACCAGTCTCAACGTCAACAGTGAAGAGGAGACTCCGGGATGCTGGCTTTCTAGACAGAGTTGCAAAGAAAAAGCCATATCTCAGACTGGCCAATAAAAATAAAAGATTAAGAGGGGCAAAAGAACACTGGACAGAGGAACTCTGCCTAGAAGGCCAGCATCCCGGAGTCGCCTCTTCACTGTTGACGTTGAGACTGGTGTTTTGTGGGTACTATTTAATGAAGCTGCCAGTTGAGGACTTGTGAGGTGTCTGTTTCTCAAACTAGACACTCTAATGTACTTGTCCTCTTGCTCAGTTGTGCACCGGGGCCTCCCACTCCTCTTTTTATTCTGGTTAGAGCCAGTTTGCGCTGTTCTGTGAAGGGAGTAGTACACAGCGTTGTACGAGATCTTCAGTTTCTTGGCAATTTCTCGTATGGAATAGCCTTAATTTCTCAGAACGAGAACAGACTGACGAGTTTCAGAAGAAATGTCTTTGTTTCTTGTCATTTTGAGCCTGTAATCGAACCCACAAATGCTGATGCGCCAGATACTCAACTAGTCTAAAGAAGGCCAGTTTTATTGCTTCTTTAAATCAGAACAACAGTTTTTAGCTGTGCTAACATAATTGCAAAAATGTTTTCTAATGATCAATTAGACTTTTAAAATGATAAACTTGGATTAGCAAACACAACGTGCCATTGGAACACAGGAGTGATGGTTGCTGATAATGGGCCTCTGTACGCCTATGTAGATATTCCATTAAAAAAAAAAAATCTGCCGTTTCCAGCTACAATAGTCATTTACAACATTAATAATGTCTACACTGTATTTCTGATCAATTTGATGTTATTTTAATGAACACATTTTTATTTTTTTTGCTTTTCTTTTCAAAAACAAGGCCATTTTCTAAGTGACCCCAAACTTTTGAACGGTAGTGTGTGTACTGTAGGAACAGAGGAGAGGTATGTGGCCCATCCTAGTGTCGCTCCGTGCCTAGTACTACATAACAATTTCTGTTATCAATGATAATCCACGATGATGTGTAAGGCCCTGAGTTTTTCATAATAAAATTGACCTGATCAGGAAAAACAGCAATATAAAAAGTTTGGATACAATGGAGAAGAAAAAATCCCTTCTACCTTGTCGATCATCCTCATCCATTTGGGAAGGTCGTCAAATGTTTCCTGCTTGGTGATGTCATAGACCAGTACTATTCCCTTGGCCCCACGGTAGTAGGCTGAGGTTATACTGTTGAACCTCTCCTGACCAGCTGTATCCCTGGAGGTACAGGACACACATCACATATCAGACTGGATCCATGAGTTAGAGACAGGACACATATCAGACTGGACCCATGAATTAGAGACAGGACACACATCACATATCAGTCAGTCAGTCAATCCGTTCGCCCGCCAGTCAGTCAGTCAGTCAGTCAATCCGTTCGCCCGCCAGTCAGTCAGTCAGTCAATCCGTTCGCCCGCCAGTCAGTCAGTCAATCCGTTCGCCCGCCAGTCAATCAATCAATCCGTTCGCCCGCCAGTCAATCAATCAATCAATCCGTTCGCCCGCCAGTCAATCAATCAATCAATCCGTTCGCCCGCCAGTCAATCAATCAATCAATCCGTTCGCCCGCCAGTCAGTCAGTCAGTCAATCCGTTCACCAGTCAGTCAGTCAATCCGTTCGCCCGCCAGTCAGTCAGTCAGTCAATCCGTTCGCCCGCCAGTCAGTCAGTCAGTCAATCCGTTCGCCCGCCAGTCAGTCAGTCAGTCAGTCAGTCCGCCCGCCAGTCCGTCCGTTCGTCCGCCAGTCAGTCAGTCAGTCCGTTCGCCCGCCAGTCAGTCAGTCAGTCCGTTCGCCCGCCCGCCAGTCAGTCAGTCCGTTCGCCCGCCAGTCAGTCAGTCAGTCCGCCCGCCAGTCAGTCAGTCAGTCCGCCCGCCAGTCAGTCAGTCAGTCCGTCCGTCCGTTCGCCCGCCAGTCAGTCAATCAATCCGTTCGCCCGCCAGTCATAGATGATGTCATAGACCAGTACTATTCCCTTGGCCCCACGGTAGTAGGCTGAGGTTATACTGTTGAACCTCTCCTGACCAGCTGTATCCCTGGAGGTACAGGACACACATCACATATCAGACTGGATCCATGAGTTAGAGACAGGACACACATCACATATCAGACTGGATCCATGAGTTAGAGATAGGACACATCACATATCAGACTGGATCCATGAGTTAGAGACAGGACACACATCACATATCAGACTGGATCCATGAGTTAGAGATAGGACACATCACATATCAGACTGGATCTATGAGTTAGGGCCATGAGGTTTTCCAGACCAAGTCACCTGACATGACCTGGGAAAACAAGGCCCTAGTTAAAGCTAATAACAAACGTAGTAATTGCCGAACTTCATGTGAATTAATTTCCATATACAAATCTAGCCAACTATGGTGCAGAGGTCAGTCAATCCGCCAGTCATTCAGTCAATCCGTTCGCCCGCCAGTCAGTCAATCCGTTCGCCCGCCAGTCAGTCAATCAGTCAGTCAATCCGTTCGCCCGCCAGTCAGTCAGTCAATCCGTTCGCCCGCCAGTCAGTCAGTCAGTCAATCCGTTCGCCCGTCAGTCAGTCAATCCGTTCGCCCGCCAGTCAGTCAGTCAGTCAATCCGTTCGCCCGCCAGTCAGTCAGTCAGTCAGTCAGTCAATCCGTTCGCCCGCCAGTCCGTCAGTCAATCCGTCAGTCAGTCCGCCAGTCAGTCAGTCAATCCGCCAGTCAGTCAGTCAATCCGCCAGTCAGTCAGTCAATCCGCCAGTCAGTCAGTCAATCCGCCAGTCAGTCAGTCAATCCGCCAGTCAGTCAGTCAATCCGCCAGTCAGTCAGTCAATCCGCCAGTCAGTCAATCCGTTCGCCCGCCCGCCCGCCAGTCAGTCAATCCGTTCGCCCGCCAGTCAGTCAGTCAATCCGTCAGTCAGTCCGCCAGTCAGTCAGTCCGCCAGTCAATCCGTCAGTCAGTCAGTCAATCCGTTCGCCCGCCAGTCAGTCAATCCGTTCGCCCGCCAGTCAGTCAGTCAGTCAATCCGTTCGCCCGCCAGTCAGTCAGTCAGTCAATCCGCGTCCGCCGTCGTCCGCCAGTCAGTCCGCCAGTCAGTCCGCCAGTCAGTCCGCCAGTCAGTCCGCCAGTCAGTCCGCCAGTCAGTCCGCCAGAGTATGAGCAGCAGTAGACAGGCTAATAGAGAGGTTAGGGCTGACGGACAGACCGGCTAATAGAGAGGTTAGGGCTGACTGACAGACAGGCCAATAGAGAGGTTAGGGCTGACGGCCAGACAGGCCAATAGAGAGGTTAGGGCTGACGGACAGACCGGCCAATAGAGAGGTTAGGGCTGACAGACAGAAAGAGTGAAAAGTTAAGGGTGACTGACAGACAGAGGTTAGGGCTGACTGACAAAAAGAGAGACAGAGGTTAGGGTTGACTGACAAAAAGAGAGACAGAGGTTAGGGTTGACTGACAAAAAGAGAGACAGAGGTTAGGGTTGACTGACAAAAAGAGAGACAGAGGTTAGGGTTGACTGACAAAAAGAGAGACAGAGGTTAGGGTTGACTGACAAAAAGAGAGACAGAGGTTAGGGTTGACTGACAAAAAGAGAGACAGAGGTTAGGGTTGACTGACAAAAAGAGAGACAGAGGTTAGGGTTGACTGACAAAAAGAGAGACAGAGGTTAGGGTTGACTGACACAGTGATGGAGCCTCAGCCAAGACCAGGTGGTGAGATGAGGCAGTCAGCACGAAACATGATGACACAGCCAGTACGCAGACAGGTCATCCTGAACTGATGGGGGATGGGTGGAGGTAGGGACACAGAGATTGAGAGTGGATGAGGTCAGTAAACAGAAGAAATGGTGTTATTAGTGAGAGATATGCACACATTTCAGCCCAGGTAGCAGTCACACATTCATCCTAAATGGCAACATCAGGATGTGTAGCTACAGTATCTGTGGTGTCATGTAGCCGTAGCATGAAAAGGTCAGCTATTCTGTGCAGCGGAAGGTAGCTGAACGGTCGATTACTGTAGACTGAAGTGTCACTTAATGTTGTATGTCAGGGGTCATCAAACTACATTCAGCCACGGGCCAATTTCCTCTTGAGTGGACGGTCAGGGGGCCAGATCATAACGGCTAATCATTTGTAGACTGTAGAATGACCCCCAAGAAGCCCCAAACAGATATCATATTGAACTAAAACAATGTACTGAAGAAGAAAAAATATATTTTTTTAAACGCAACGTGCAATAATTTTAGGGGCGGCAGCGTAGCCTAGTGGTTAGAGCGTTGGACTAGTTAACCGAAAGGTTGCAAGATCGAATCCCCGAGCTGACAAGGTACAAATCTGTTGTTCTGCCCCTGAACAAGGCAGTTAACCCCACTGTTCCTAGGCCGTCATTGAAAATAAGAATTTGTTCTTAACTGACTTGCCTAGTTTAATAAAAGGTAAAATAAAAAAAGATTTTACTGAGTTACCGTTCACATGAGGAAATCAGTCAATTGAAATAAATAAATTAGACCCTAATCTATGGATTTCACATGACTCGGAATAGACACCCATCTGTACACGTGGTCTGCGGTTGTGAGGCCAGTTGGAAGTACTGTCAAAGTCTCTAAAATGACGTTGAAGTGGCATTATGGTAGAGAAATTAACATTACATTTCTCTGGCAACAGCTCTGGTTGACATTCTTGCAGTCAGCATGCCAATTGCACGCTCCCTCAAAACTTGAGACATCTGTGGCATTGTGTTGTACAACAAAACTGCACATTTTAGAGTGGCCTTTTATTGTCCCCAGCACAAGGTGCACCTGTGTAATGATCATGCTGTTTAATCAGCTTCTTGATATGCCACACCTGTCAGGAGGATGGATTATCTTGGCAAAGGAGAAATGCTCACTAACAGGGGTGTAAACAAATTTCTGTGTGAGATAGTGGAACAGACAGAGGCTGATGATGACTTCCTGTTTCCTGTTGACTCACCAGATCTGCAACCTGATCTTCTTCCCTCTCAGCTCCACCGTCTTGATCTTAAAATCTACTCCTACAGGAAGAAAACAGGGCCAAATGTGTCTTTTGTCATGTTTTTCCATGCTCTTTCCCCTGTGCCGGTCAGTCAGCCAGTCAATCAGCCAGCCAGCCAGAAACATGGGAAAAAGCATGAAAAACATGACAAATTGACAAACAGGCTAGTTCAAGTAGCAAGTTCTTCCAAAGCGCTTTAGAATACAAGAATTCATGGAGGAAATACTACAACAAGGAAAAAGTTGTCATTTTAATCACAAACTTCTGTGCTAGAAATGTAAAGATATTCTACATCAAATATTTTGGTTTATGACAGATTTCAGACACTTATTTCAATATTTATGCAACCCTCCTCACTTCTGGTCATCAAAACAACCATGAACAAGCACAGACAGAGACCCTCAGAGGGCCCAATATGACGATCCAAAAAAGCTGCTGCTTCAGAGACAGAGAGAGAGACAGACAGAGAGAGACAGACAACCAGAGAGCGAGCGAGAGACAGAGAGCGAGCGAGAGACAGAGAGCGACAGAGAGACAGAGAGCGACAGAGAGACAGAGAGCGACAGAGAGACAGAGAGCGACAGAGAGAGACAGAGAGAGAGCTGTGTACCCAGGATGACAACGCACAACAAGATGGAGGCCAGACGTGGCAGCTGCCAGAGAGGAGAGTGTCAGAGTGTGAAAGGGACTATTTTTGGAACTATGGGGACAGTGGCAGCCCTTCTGTCCTGGGTGTGTTCCGTGTGTGTGTGTGTGTGTGTGTGTGTGTGTGTGTGTGTGTGTATTAGGGCTGGCACAATTACCATATAACCGTGTAACCGACAGTTATGGTTGAAGACAGTCATGAAAATAGAATAATCATCATAACTGTTGGTGTCTTCTATCACTAGCTAGCACAGCCACAAAGACCTTAACCCTTCTGTCACTAGCTAGCACAGCCACAAAGACCCTAACCCTTCTGTCACTAGCTAGCACAGCCACAAAGACCCTAACCCTTCTGTCACTAGCTAGCACAGCCACAAAGACCCTAACCCTTCTATCACTAGCTAGCACAGCCACACAGACCTTAACCCTTCTATCACTAGCTAGCACAGCCACAAAGACCTTAACCCTTCTGTCACTAGCTAGCACAGCCACAAAGACCCTAACCCTTCTATCACTAGCTAGCACAGCCACACAGACCTTAACCCTTCTATCACTAGCTAGCACAGCCACAAAGACCTTAACCCTTCTGTCACTAGCTAGCACAGCCACAAAGACCTTAACCCTTCTGTCACTAGCTAGCACAGCCACAAAGACCTTAACCACCCTGCTAACCCTACTAGCTAGCACAATAAAAATCGCTCAGTTCTGCATCCAGGACATGACTCATGATAATAAACATCAACCTGCATGTATATCCATGTTCCTGTAGTGGTCTGCGTGATCTACCTCAGGAGACTGTTTCACAACAGATAAATTAGTTCCCTTTGCCTGTTAGCAAGGCAAGCCAGATTCCTTCGGTGCTTTGCATGAGGAGAATTAAATAATTGGTGACTTGGCACAAAGATGGTATGGTCATACTATAATGGCTTTGTAAGAGTGGAAGTCACTGACCCTCTTTTCAAGACTATTCAAGTCCTGTCCCTGTGTGGAGGATTTAACTCAAATCAGGCTTGAGCACAAACCGTGACGACAGGCAAGTGACCGGCAATAAATGATCTCCAATCTTTCGAGGACCTGTGTAGGCCTCCAAAACTAGGCTAAGAGAAGTGACTAAAAATCAGTGTCAGATAAAAACCTGAGGGACTAGTCCGTAACATCCCAGGGACCAGTGTCGGTCGACAGAACGAGAGGTTCAGAAACAGACCACTGATAGTGTCACAAAGACAGACAAAATAGATCTATGCCTCACACTAAGTCCAAGGATATATGAAACGTCAATATATAATTACGCTGGATTTATTGGTTCTAAACCTCAAGTTAGTTATTGTAGCAGACAGATATATATATATATATTATTTTTTTTGTACATTTATGACAGAATAATGAAAGCCACTATTGGGTGTTCCTCTGGTTCAAGGTAGCTAGCAACAACAACACTTCTGACAAGGTATCAGTACAGTTACATTACATTTTAGTCATTTAGCAGATGTTCTTATCCAGAGCGACTTACAGTAGTGAATGCATACATTTCATTTCATTTTTATTTTTTTGTACTGGCCCCCCGTGGGAATCGAACCCACAACCCTGGCGTTGCACACACACCATGCTGGCGTTGCAAACACCATGCTCTACCAACTGAGCCACAGGGAAGACTAGTACAGTTACTAGGGCCCTCAGTAACCTCTAGTCTAACTGCTGGACAGGGCTCCCGTTACAGTACTACTAGCTCGCTTCTCTCTGACAGATTCATGTCAAACAACAACCTCAAGTTTTTACACATGACAGTGTTCCCCTGTAGCTACCAACTTCTTTACAAAATATTAGTAAAAAAATATATATATATCTATGATGGTGACCATACATTAGCCTAAAAGCTTAGCTAGGTCGGGTTGCGTCAAGTCATGTAGTTAGCGTAAACATTGCTAGCTAGCTAAACTAGCCGACGGTTGGCTAACATAAAGAACAAAACAATAACAGAACTGTTAGCAAGCTAGTTTTGGCTAGCAAAGGAGGCTAACGAAATCTGGACCTTTCCTTACCAACGGTTGATTTACATGCTTCACAGAAAGTGTCGTCGGTAAACCTTTCCATTAGACTGGTTTTGCCTACACCACGGGAACCAATGATAATAATCTGAAGTTTATAATCAGCGGGTCTAGGAGGCATCTTCCTGCGGCGAGACTGTGCCCCAAGAGCGGGTGAAGCATTCGCCGATCCCCCACCGGCCCTCCGCTGGATCTCATACCGCGAATCCATTAATAATTCCACATTTGAACACTTTGACACGCGTTTAAAAGAGAAAATAACGACGTGGATCCACTTTTAGTAAATTTTTCCTTTTGTCTTTGAGTTAGTTCGGGAAAAAAAGTTTCCAAATTGTTCAGCTGCTGTCAAGAGAATCAAGGGCTGTGTTCAGTACGTTTTTACGTTCTGGAAAGTTCAATTGAACTGAAATGGTGTTGTACTGAACGACCGGTTAAAAAACGGGGAAGGGTTATCGGTAGGGGAACCCTGTCGGTATGGCCAGTCGCCACACCACCAAAACGGCAGCAAAAATACCCCTTTCCTTAGTTAGTTGGCTTAGTCTGTTCAAGAACGTACAATACCTTTTTGGGGGAAACGTGTCGTTCAGTACAAACCGTTCTGCAAACGTTCAAGCGAACTGAACGCACCTCTGGTATCTTTTTTTTTTCTTCATTGCGTCACCGCAGGGTCTTAGCTATCTGGGATCCTTGGGATGTCCGTACCCACACATTTATTTTTTTAAACCATTTTTTATTTAACTAGGCAAGTCAGTTAAGAACATATTTTTTGTTTACAATTACGGCCTACACCGGACGACGCTGGGCTAATTGTGCGCCGCCCTATGGGACTCCCAATCACGACCGGTTTTAATACAGCCTGGAATCGAACCAGGGTCTGTAGTGACGCCTCTAGCACTGAGATGGCTGCGCCACTCGGGAGCCCAAGATAGGTTACGGAAGCATTTCCACAAACTCGGTGCTAGTTTTGTTTTTAGCCCTAACACTACACAGCTGATTCAGATGATCAAAGCTTGATGATTAGTTGATTATTTGAATCAGCTGTGTAGCGCTTGGGCAAAAAACCAAAAGATTGCACCCTTTAGGGTCCCGAAGACTGAGTTTGGAAAACCCTGACGTCCCATGGATCCCGGATAGCAGTGCTCTGTACCGTCACCGCAGGCGCCAGCGAATCTTTCCGCTTCCGTCGCATTCCGTAGGAGAGGAAAATTGTAAGCGTCCATAATAAGAAGCATGTGTTACTGTTCCTATGGCATGGAGACAGACATCTACCCGGATTATATACATTTGTATACATTTAGTTGAAGGTTTTTGTTGAAAACATGTCATGTGAGAGAGGGACTAATGATTTGAGGAAAGATTTTCTTTAAACACTAACGTTACATGTATATTTTTCTATTGACTAGTGTCCCATTCCCCATCCAAACCTTATGCTTTAATTGCCTTGAGTGAAAATGACATTATGAAATGCCTACCACTTCATAATATCACAGTTTTCCTACTATAATAACCTTCTCTCAGATCTCTATCCACAAGTTTCCCCCAAAAGCACGATTTTACAGCATTTATTTATGTTGAATGCCAGTCTAATATATAAAGACTGGTGCATTGCTCAATGGCGTCTCAGCATTCATAGTTCTACGACGTTGAGGACATATTTTAATCCTAACACCGACGGCATTTGTGTATCATCGCCCTCGGCTAGAATTTTCCGCAAGTAAAATCTACTCGACGGCCACGATAGGACCATGGCCAGCAGAATAAACAAAGCCTATGAACACATCGCTAAAGCGGAGAAAAAGTTGCGTTATAACCTCTACGGGATTAGTCCCCCCCCCCCCCCCCCCACGGAACGGTTGAGCTAACGTAGGCTAATGTGATTAGCATGAGGTTGTAAGTATAAAAACATTTAAAAAAACAGGACATAGACATATCTGATATGGGCAGAAAGCTTAAATTCTTGTTAAACTAACTGCACTGTCCAATTTACAGTAACTATTACAGTGAATGAATACCATGCTATTGTTTGAGGAGAGCGCAATGGTTCATTGGATCAGTCTAAAACGTTGTACATACACTACTGCCATCTAGTGGCCAACATCTAAAATGCACATGGGCTGGAATAATACATTATGGCCTTTCTCTTGCATTTCAAAGATTATGGTACAAAAAAATACAAGAAAACACATGTTTTTTTCTTCGTATTATCTTTTACCTTATCTAATGTGTTATATTCTCCTACAATAATTTCACATTTCCACAAACTTCAAAGTGTTTCCTTTCAAATGGTATCAAGAATATGCATATCCTTGTTTCAGGTCCTGAGCTACAGGCAGTTAGATTTGGGCATGTAATTTTAGGCAAAAATTGAGAAAAAAGGGTTGGATCCTTTTATGAAGCGATGGTTATTTTGATTTCGCTAGCTAGCCAGCATCGCTGTTAGATGCTTCTTCAAATCTTAGCTGACATTAGCTAGCAACTTTGTCAATAATATTAACTAGTTATTTAGTTACAATTACAAGATTGACCTTGAGTTGCAGGTTCATTAGCTAGCTATAGGAGGTAGCTATCTGCTAATCTCAGGGCAGTATGTCAGCGGGTGCGTTCATTCATCCCCTAGGTTAGTTACAGATTGTAAAACCAGATAGTGATTTAACCCTAAAATGTTGGACTATTATACTGGTAGTTACCGGTACAAATACAAAATGTCACCAGAGATTTTTCAACCTGGTTTGACGATATAGTCTGTGAATTGTCCATTCATTCGTTATGAAATAAAAAAATGTGTCGAAATTGGACATGGAATAACGGAAAACAAATAACTTTTCTTTTCCTTTTTGTTCAAAACTGAAAGTACCCTAATAATCTCAAAGGGGTTTAGGGGATGTGCTCAAAGGTTGTGAACACAAAGAAAACAATATACTGTGTGACAGAAAGATAAAAATGCTAATGTTAGCTAAAATGCAGAATTTTGAAATTAGCATGCCACTTACTTACTGCTGTGCGTGTGTGTGTTCCAAACGTTTAACATACAGTTAAGGTGTTGGCAGTCTGGGTTCGAGTCCCAGGCGAGGCTACCCCCTGTAACTGCTCCCTGCCAAATAATAGGCTTTGTGTGATTAAGATTGCAAAACTGTCTCCCCCACCAAACACACATGCACAAACAGATATTGATTCATTAATTAAATAACATTTACAAAGATTTTCTACCTGCAGCAAACCTTGTGGATCATGCTTGAAATACCTGTAAAAGTAAAGTGCCCCCCCCCCCCTCAAAAAATATATTTATATCTGAATTGTAGTATATGTATAGAATGCCCCTCTGTAGTACCCTTTTTTCGCCACTAGAGAGAAGGGATGTGTTACCACCTCTACTGAAAGTTGACTGAAGGGTGAGGTGAGCATAAAGTCAATTTTCAAGTTGTTTTTTGTCTCGGAGTAAAACTCCCTATCACAGTCCTAATTTCAATGTAGCAAATCTCGCTCATTTGACCTTGGTTATGAAGCTAAGCCATTTATATATTTTCTTTTATATATCTTTTTCTTTACTATTTGCATTTTCAGTAGCGAAATCTTCTTGTTGCTGCCACAGGATATCCTGAAGATTAAAGTGTGCACCCTGAAAGTAGAAGACTGGGTTTAAAAGCTCTCCTAGGGTGTTTCCTAGGGTGTTTCCTAGGGTGTTTCCTAGGATGTTTCCTAGGGTGTTTCACATTATGATTTTGGTGGGTGCTATTTTTGTTGCCTCAAAACTACCTCCATTCTTCCATTCGTTTGTATGGGTTACCTCCATACTTCCATTAGTTTTGTATGGGTTACCTCCATACTTCCATTAGTTTTGTATGGGTTACGTCCATACCTCCATTTGTTTGTATGGGTTACCTCCATACTTCCATTCGTTTGTATGGGTTACCTTCATACTTCCATTCGTTTGTATGGGTTACCTTCATACTTCCATTCGTTTGTATGGGTTACCTCCATACTTCCATTCGTTTGTATGGGTTACCTTCATACTTCCATTCGTTTGTATGGGTTACCTCCATCCTTCATTCGTTTGTATGGGTTACCTTCATACTTCCATTCATTTGTATGTGGTACCTTCATACAAGTCCTATGACTCTTGTGGGGGTTGTAGAACAAAACGGAGAACACCATCAAGGTGGGTCAAACCGTTCGGACACTACAGACGTTTTCGTAAGAAGACCAATTTTCGGGATGGCCCCTGGTCTGACAAACACCCCTCTAGCTCTGCCACCTTTCACCCCAGATGGGATGTCTCCTGGTCTGACAAACACCTCTCTAGCTCTGTCACCTTTCACCTCAGATGGGATGTCTCCTGGTCTGATAAACACCGCTCTAGCTCTGTCACCTTTCACCTCAGATGGGATGTCTCCTGGTCTGACAAACAACCGTTCTAGCTCAGCCACCTTCCACTGTAGATGCGAAAGGCCGACATAGGCGGATGCAAACAAAAAAAAACCTGGATATCTCTACCTTAAACTGACAGATTTTAATGGGGATTTGTTTTTATTATGTTACTTAGATTGACGCACGGGCACCCCTTACAACCATCTAGTTGTTGTATCTATTTTTTTTTGCCATTTTACAGTTGTGTTGCTCGCTTCTTGAGATTATATGTTCCCTGTACTAACACTGCAATTAACACCCGTTCTAGTAAAGATACCACTATCTACATCTATAATATGACTTGTACTATCTGCAGCTGTACATAGCCCATCTGTAAATCCAATCTCCCTACCTCATCCCCATATTTGTATTATCTTAAAAAAAAAATATATATATATTTATATTTATTTATTGTGTTATTGGCTTGTTTATTGTTTATCCCATGTGTAACTCTGTGTTGTTGTTTCTGTCGAACTGCTTTGCTTTATATTGGCCAGGTCGCAGTTGTAAATGAGAACTTGTTCTCAACTGGCCTACCTGGTTAAATAAAGATGAAATAAACAAATAAAGTAAAAATATTGTTTTTATTTACTTTTCTGCTCTTTTGCACACCAGTATTTCTACTTACACATCATCATCTGCACATCAATCACTCCAGTGTTGATTTGCTAAATTGTAATTACTTCACTACTATGGCCTATTTATTGCCTACCTCCTCATGCCATTTGCACACACTGTATATAGACTCTTTTTCTACTGTATTATTGACTGTATGTTTGTTTTACTCCATGTGTAACTCTGTGTTGTTGTATGTGTCGAACTGCTTTGCTTTATCTTGGCCCAGGTCGCAGTTGTAAATGAGAACTTGTTCTCAACTAGCCTACCTGGTTAAATAAAGGTGAAATATATATATATATATATATATATATATATTTTTTTTTTTTGTTGTTGTTTTTTGTTGTTGTTGTCAGTATGACATCTAGTGGCCTTGTTGGGTACTTCAACTATCCACTGGTGTCAGATTGTCTGCCCATTGTTGTTCGTGGAGATACACTTAAACGAAAGGTCAAGATTGAATGCATTGAGTTACACAAGCTATCTAGGCTACTAGGAAGTATATCTACAATAGGAACATAAGCTTTAAAATGGGAATAAAACTACCATTGCATGCAGTGCTATAATATAATTTAATGTGTGGTTTCGAGCAACTATATTCATTATCGAGTGCATTTATTTAATGTAATTCATTATATCGGTCCAAAATGGTGAGAGTACACACTGGGGTCTGGCTTTTCCTGCTCACCATAAGCACTTACCATTAACCACAAACTATATATATATATATATATATATATATATATAGTACCAGTCAAAAGTTTGGACACACCTACTCATTCCAGGGTTTTTCTTTATTTTTACTATTTTCTACATTGTAGAATAATGTTGAAGACATCAAACTATGTTATAACACATATGGAATCATGTCAGTAACCAAAAAAGTGTTAAACAAATCAAAGTATATTTTATATTTCAGATTCTTCAAAGTAGCCACCCTTTGCCTCGATGACAGCTTTGGACTCTTGGCATTCTCTGAACCAGCTTCACCTGGAATGCTTTTCCAACAGTCTTGAAGGAGTTCCCACATATGCTGAGGACTTGTTGGCTGCTTTTCCTTCTTTCTGCGGTCCAACTCATCCCAAACCATCTCAATTGGGTTGAGGTTGGGTGATTGTGGAGGCCAGGTCATCTGATGCAGCATTCCATCACTCTCCTTCTTGGTCAAATAGCCCTTACACATCCTGGATGTGTGTTGGGTCATTGTCCTGTTGAAAAACAAATGATAGTCCCACTAAGCGCAAACCACATGGGATGGCGTATCGCTGCAGAATTCTGTGGTAGCCATGCTGGTTAAGTGTGCCATGAATTCTAAATAAATCACAGACAGTGTCACCAGCAAGGCACCCCGACTCCATCACACCTCCTCCTCCATGCTTCACGGTGGGAACCACACATACGGAGATCATCCATTCACCTACTCTGCGTCTTACACGGCGGTTAGAACCAAAAATCTCAAATTTGGACT
>NC_138304.1:53357500-53477500 GCF_965601325.2 Salmo salar
TGGCAAGCTGGGACAAGAACCATGGTCATGGAGGACCCAAACCCACAAGGTGATAGCTGGGGTAGAGCACCTGCCCAGGACAGAGCTCAATATCCTCCCACCACCAAGCTGGGAAAATTGGATCAATACTTAGGACCAATCGGGTGCCGGAGGGATATGGTCCAAAGTACCCACGGTTCTGAGGGGCTTGTAACCCTCAAAAGTGTCCATAAAGCTCTCCCTATTCGGCCTGAGTAGTAACTCCCAATCGGTCGCCGAAGGGATATGGACCAAAGGAACCATGGTTCTGAGGGGCTTGTAACCCTCAAAAGAGTCCATAAAGCTCTCCCTATTCGGCCTGAGTAGTAACAACCAATCGGGCGCCGAAGGGATATGGACCAAAGGAACCATGGTTCTGAGGGGCAAGCAACCCTCAAAAGTGTCCATAAAGCTCGCATCCGAAGCTCGAAGCTCGCATCCGCTACAAGACCATGGTGCTTGCCTACGGAGCTGTGAGGGGAACGGCACCTCCGTACCTTCAGGCTCTGATCAGGCCCTACACCCAAACAAGGGCACTCCGTTCATCCACCTCTGGCCTGCTCGCCTCCCTACCTCTGAGGAAGCACAGTTCCCGCTCAGCCCAGTCAAAACTGTTCGCTGCTCTGGCACCCCAATGGTGGAACAAGCTCCCTCACGACGCCAGGACAGCGGAGTCAATCACCACCTTCCGGAGACACCTGAAACCCCACCTCTTCAAGGAATACCTGGGATAGGATAAAGTAATCCTTCTAACCCCCCCCCCCCCTTAAAAGATTTAGATGCACTATTGTAAAGTGGTTGTTCCACTGGATATTAAAAGGTGAATGCACCAATTTGTAAGTCGCTCTGGATAAGAGCGTCTGCTAAATGACTAAAATGTAAATGTAAAAAATGTCGGCCTGGCTGATTTATGGAAGTTTTTAAAAAATCTCAGAAAAATGGCTAAGTCCAAAATTCTCAGAAAATCGGCTATGTTTTTATTCTCAGAAATTGCACTATGTTTTATTTTTGGGTTACCAGGACCATTTTTTTTCAAACGGTTTTAAATACTTTTAAAGGCCATAACCACCTCCTTCACCACAGTGGGAGCACCCCACGTTGATCCCAAGTCAGTGGGATGAAGAATGAGTGTTTTATGGATGTTTTAAGGTACGGTGGGGACGTGTCCGTATGCACCTGGCTTTATTTTGGGTTACCAGGTCTAAATTTTAAAAACGGTTTTAAATACTTTTAAAGGGTATACATACTTACATACCCACCCTGAGAGCACCCTACTACGGGCCCAAGTCAATGGGGGCCGGCCTGGCTGATTTATGGAAGTTAAAAAAAAATCTCAGAAAAATGGCTAAGTCCAAACTGGTCAGAAAAACGACTAAGTCCAAATATCTCAGAAAATCGGCTATGTTTTATTTTGGGTTACCAAGGGAGCTCCATATCTCCATTCCTCTGAGCTTACTCTCTCTACCGTGCCTGCCCACCTGCCTGCCCTCTATCATACATTCTCAACCGTGATCAAATGACACACACAAAGACATGGGTGAGTTTCAAATAAATAGTCTTTATTTATCAGTGAATCATGGGTTGATTTGTCCCTCAATTAGTGTCCGCGCTCGGCTGGCGTTACGAGGCAAATTATGGTACCGGTAGTACCGTGCCTGGGTTTCCAGAGAATGACACATATGGTCAGCCACAGTCCCCCGGTCTGTAACCGAGCCTTGATTAAAGTTCAATGTAGCAACGCTTCGTCGAATTGTACCGAAGGTGACTTTACTTCCAATGCCAAATTCTTCAAATAGCTGGCCCACATACTCACAGAGATTGCCGTACGGTTGACCGCAGGACGTTAAAAAGAAGAGTATTGTGTCTGAGGTGATTCCACTCAGATTAGGCCTGATCTGATGGAATCGTTTAAGCCAAGTGTATTCCTGCCCAGATAGAACAATTCTGCACTCACCGAAGCTATAGTTCGTTTTGTGGCTTGAAATAGACATCTGATAACCCCCACTTTCCGGGGTTACTTCAGTAAATTCCCTCTCACTGAAGATGGTGACTGGGGATCGTCGAGTGCCATTAAAGATGGCCAACCGGCTGGACATGAGAGCCGCAAACCTACATCTATCAGCGCAGGTGGCTCGGACCTCCAGCCTACTGAGAACCGAAGGAATAGTTTGATTGCTTAGCTCAACAAATCGGCTTAACTCCGCAGCGCTGAGCACCTCGTCCCTGCAGCATTTGCGGAATTTTGCCCTGTGTGTTGCCTGGCTCTGCCGCGAATCCCTGTCCATCTTTGCCAAGCAGAGTAAAAACTTTCGAATTTTACTGGCTCTAGCCTGCAGACCTTCTGGCCGGAACTGAATAAGATAGTTCAAGAAACTTCGAACATCGGATCGGTATATTTTTAACGTGGATGGTGCCAAACAACGGTCTTCACATTGACCGTACCACTCAGACGCACGTCTGTAGTTATCCAGAGAACACAGTCCTTCATCGGCCTTGCCCTCTGACATATAGCGGAGGAATTGCCGTACTCGGGATAGACTGGTGCGACAATTGTCAATTCGTTTAACTGAAGGGTTTCTACCCGTAGCGAACTGTTCATATTCAGTCAAAATTACATTTCTCCAACCTTCAATTCCGGACTCCACACCGCCGCCTTCATCACTCTCGCTCTCCGTGGAAGTCGCCTCCGCGCAGCCTTGCTCCCTCGGTTCCGAGCATGGTTCACCACCGATCTGACTGGTTGACTGCACCGGCGCAGTCGCCACCGCCTGCTCACTGTCGTCCAACAGCTGCTGATCCACGGACAACTCACTTCCCACACACTGGAAATACACAGGGTTCTCACAGGGCTCCAGCCGCGGTGCAACATCGTTGTTAGGCTGCGTACACTTCCATGATTCGGGCTGCTGTCTCTCGGCTGAAAGCCGGCAAGATTGCATAGCACGCTTCCATTTAATAGTACCAGGCTTAAGTGCATGGACAGACTTGAAATGTCGGTCTATCCGCGCGATATTCAGCTTGGAACAAAGCCCACAGTCACGTCTTAGTCTGCCGCTCATAGCTTCTCTCTCTCTCTCCTGCCTTCCCGAGTGCGTGTGTGTCTCTCTCTTTGTGTGCTCCACCAAACTAATACCTAACCCTAACCTGTATCCCAATATTGTCCCAAAAATGTCAACCTCTGACCTCCATCTATTTAAAGCCATTGTAATATCTGCCTCTGTATACACAGACAGGAGGCCACAAGGTTAATCTTCTCAGTTATGTACAGTCTAGAGTTGTTGTCTCTGGGTCAATAAGCATACCAGGAAATAGATCCATCTCAAGTTAACCACCATGAATTCATCACCCGTCTCCCGTGACCTCTAGTCTCTTAACATTTCATGCCTTTTTATTATATTTAATTATGTTTATGATCTTAAAAATCATTTATTCAACCCATAACAAATTAATGTTTCTGTTCTAGACATTAGAATGAATAAGCATAAACCCCTTTCATGATGAAACAACAACTCTTTTCCTGAGAGAGATCATATCCAATAATTAACACAGGTTTAGGATTGCAAAATTCTGGTAACTTTCCCCAAATTCCCAGGTTTTCCTGAAATCCTGGTTGGAGGATTCTGGAATTTTTGCTTATTCCCTCCTGATTCTGGGAATCCTCCAACTGGGATTTTTGCTCATTCCCTCCTGATTCTGGGAATCCTCCAACTGGGATTTTTGCTTATTCCCTCCTGATTCTGGGAATTCTCCAAATGGGATTTTTGCTTATTCCCTCCTGATTCTGGGAATCCTCCAAATGGGATTTTTGCTTATTCCCTCCTGATTCTGGGAATCCTCCAAATGGGATTTTTGCTTATTCCCTCCTGATTCTGGGAATCCTCCAACTGGGATTTTTGCTTATTCCCTCCTGATTCTGGGAATCCTCCAACTGGGATTTCTGGAAAACCTTGGAATTTGGGGAAAAGTTACTGCAATTTTCCAATCCTACACATGTTTAGTTGCTCATACAAAACAAACAAAATAAGGCATGTATAGATTGTCGAATAATGCATTTAAGTAGCTGTTTGCCTTATAACCTCTGGTGATGGCGCAATCGACTATAGTCTCGGTGAGAAGCTGCCTCGTACATAACCATGACAACATAGTT
This sequence comes from Salmo salar, assembly GCF_965601325.2. Taxonomy (NCBI): domain Eukaryota; kingdom Metazoa; phylum Chordata; class Actinopteri; order Salmoniformes; family Salmonidae; genus Salmo; species Salmo salar. The sequence goes on from NC_138304.1 coordinate 53,361,666, forward strand.
GAAAATGTCAGTCTAAAAGGAAGCCTTGAAGAAGAGCTCTATAATATTGCATTGCACAACCCCACAATCCAGGCCCTCCAATGGAGGAAGAAGTTGGAAATCTGAACAGACCAATCCTATGTAAGTTCCTCCTCGTGGTCATCATCCATTGGTGGGAAGCCCTTTTTTTCTTCCATTAAAACACTGACCTGTATAATCCACACTGCTGTCAGCAAAGACAACTAGGAACGAGACAGGGACAGGGATGAAGTCGCTGTAGTCTCGCAGGACATTGGTCTACAGTAGGGGTTAGAGCAGTAGTCAGAGCTCTTTAGATCATGCTAAATCATCACCCTCTTGTGTGTGATCAGAGAAGACGCTGTTTCGTTGTCCCAACTCTCTTTGATTCTTGACACCTCAGTCACTTTGTTGTCCAATAGTGTTTTTGTGTCCTAAGGCAGTTTAATCCTTCCACCTCAACAACAACAAAAAAGCACAAGAAAGAAGATTTCCACACCCAACATCTCAGATTTTTCAGAAATCGATTCTGTAGTTAGAAACAGAGAAGATTAGCATTCCTGAAACATTATATTTGTTGAAAGATTATTTGAACTCTGAGGAATTGATGCTAATTGAGTGCATCCCAAATTGGCAATTTAAGTGTATAGGATTCTTACAAAATTCTATAAATATAGTACCCAACATCCAATTTGAACCAAACTTCTTCTTTGCAATGATTAAGAAGTGAGGAATCCAAATACATGGTCAATAGCCCCCCACGGACCCCCTAAATCCCACACCATGCCCACCCCAAAGGCCAGTATACAGTATCAGTTCTCTATGTTCGACAAGTATTATGAAGCTGTGGCTTGGAGTATTCTTTATTTATCATAATGTATTCTCAGTGAATTTGGTGATGGTTTTTTTGGTGTTGTTGTTTTTTTTTTTCACCTGTTCAGAGAAATTTGCCATCCCAATTTTTTCCCAACACATTGGTTACTGTGAAAGTTCCTGCTGTTTCTGCCGTCTATATAGGCTGTTAGATTAGTGACATTTACCATTAAAAACCAACCCAATACCATTATCATTGTAAAAGACTATACAAGGTGTATTTGGGGACTTTTACCACTGAAGACCATTAGAGACCATAATATTGAAACCATTAGAACTGTTGTAGTGTAACGGTTTGTTCACCAGCAATGGTCTGAAAGGAATCAACCACACACACACGCACACACACACACACACACACACACACACACACACACACACACACACACACACACACACACACACACACACACACACACACACACACACACACACACACACACAGTGTAGGCCATTTCCTGGACACAGATTAAGCCTAAGAGAAGGACAGTTTGTGTGTGTTTTAATGTCTTTCATGGAGGACTGGCTTGAATTGTGAGGATGACCACAGCATTTATTTGCATCATGAGCAAAAGCTATTCGTTTTCTACCCAAAGTTGCATAAAATGTCCATTTAATAAATACAAGAGACCAGCAAAATGTATAAAAGAGTGTGGCAGTAACAGCAGGAACAGCGGCATCTAGTGTGGAAAAACCTGGTACTTTAACACAAATTTATAGGGGGAAATGCAAGCGACTTCAATGGCTAATTTCTCTGAACAAGGGGGGGGGGGGGAAACGGAGAATACATTACATAGCATGAATAAACTATATTTTATATAATTCTGACCATTTATTTGGATTCCTCACGTCTTAGTCATTGTTAAGAAGTGGTTTGTTCACAAGATTGGAACTTTGATGTTTCCTTACAATCCAAATCCTACTTTCTGTGACCAATTTGAAACTGACTTGAATGAATTCATAATGATTAACAAAAATTCAGTCGACGATCCTCCGATTTTATGTGACGCCATCAAAGGCATTTATTAACAACAATGCAACTGCATTTGCATCTGAGCTGAATAAATCACAATTAAAAGAAGATATCTGATTTTTTTTTTTTTTTTTAAGTTGTCAAGGACAAGGGTGTTCTAAACAAACACCTTTTTTTTCAGACCAGGTAGCGATTATTCTCTTCAAAGTCCAAACAGAACTAAATGTTTCGATAAGACAGAGACCAGAACTTGCCATCCAATGGAGTGAGACTCCACCATTACTTCCATGGTAACGGACCCAGTCGTCTACCGGCTAATAAACTACACAGCAATGATCAATTATCGGATATTGCAGCTACTGAATCTGAATTACTATCAAAAACCCAAATTAATCAACCAAAGATACTCCCGTTTCTATAAAAAATCGTACACTTCTGATTGTAAACTCACACCAATCCAGATCAAGTTGTTTTTAAAAGATATACAAACTCCTCTTCTCTCAATTGAGGAGCCCAAAGGGGAAATGGGATGGGGAGTTGGGGGTGATGTTGGGCTAGGGGGAATGGGATGGGGAGTTGTGGGTGATGTTGGGCTGGGGGGAATGGGATGGGGAGTTGGGGGTGATGTTGTGCTGTGGGGGAATGGGATGGGCAGTTGTGGGTGATGTTGTGCTGTGGGGGAATGGGATGGGGAGTTGGGGGTGATGTTGTGCTGTGGGGGAATGGGATGGGGAGTTGGGGGTGATGTTCGGCTGTGGGGGAATGGGATGGGGAGTTGGGGGTGATGTTGGGCTGTCGGGGAATGGGATGGGGAGTTGGGGGTTATGTTTGGCTGTGGGTACATGTGGTATAAACTAGATGTGTAAATTGACATGCATGTTGTCCCTGTAACACTCCCCCCCCCCCCCCAACCCCACCCCAAACAAATACAAATAAGTGGTTTGGTCCAAATTGGATGTTTGGTATTTAAATTGAAATTGATGATTTGTGTGCAAACAATTAGCTTAATTTCTCAGAGTTCAAATTGTCTTTCAACAAATAATGTTGCAGGAATGTTAATATAATATTTTTCAAACTACAGACACTATTTCAGAAAAATCTGAGAAGGTCGGTGTCATGGCTTGCTGAAATGAAATCGAACAACCCAGTGTTTCTCAACTTTTTTTTTTGCAACAGAGGCCGGCAAGCTTTGGCCCTTCCTTCCTCCTTGGAGGTCTACTTCCATAAAAACTACTAACAGTTAAGAACTGACTAAAGTGTCAGCAAACTGTCTGTCTGGACTGGTCGAGTCCATCAATAACTTCAACGTCCCAGAGACCAGTGGTAGAGTATCCACAGAGCAGTCGGAGGTTATACTTGTAAACTTCTAGCCTTTTACAGCCAAGCTCACTGAGTCTTTTCCCTGGTCCATTTGATCATAGTCTCAGGCGAGCGATAGAGGAAGATGAGTTTAGCGTACATGTCTTCCTCCAGGTCCAGCTCTCCCGTCTCTCGGACCAGGAAGATGTCGGTGCACAGCTTCAGGATGCGGTCCACGTTGGGCAGCTCCTCGAACATGATGGTGTGGGATATACCGCTGAAGAACTCACGGACAAACTTACCGATGACGAGCACCACAGAGGCATACAGACCCATGATCCTGGAGGAGAGGAAGAGATAAGGAGATACTGTAATTGTGCCTTCAGAAAATATTCATACTCCTTGACTTATTCCACATTTTGTTGTTACAGTCTAAAATTCAACATTTATTAAATTCCTTTTACCCCCTCGCCCAACTACAAACAATACCCAATAATGGCAAAGTGAAAACATGTTTTCAAAATTTTTTTTGCAAATGTATTGAAAATGAAATACACAAAATACCTAATTTACAAAAGTTGTGAGTCTTTCTGGATATGTCTCTAAGTGGTTTGAACACCTGAATTGTACAATATTTGCACATTATTACTGAAATAATTATTCAAGATCTGTCAAGTCGGTTGTTGATTGCTAGTGAGCCATTTCCAAGTATTGCCGTTGATTTTCAAGCCGATTTAAGTCAAAACTGGAACTAGGCCACTAAGGAAAAGTCAATATCTTCTTGGTAAGCAACACCAGTGTATATTTGGCCTTGTGTTTTAGGTTATTGTCCTGCTGAAAGGTGAATTTGTCTCCCAGTGTCTGTTGGAAAGCAAACTGAACCAGGTTTTCCTCTAGGACTTTGCCTAGCTCTATTCCATTTCTTTTTATCCTAAAAAAGCTCCCTAGTCCTTGCCGATGACAAGCATACCCATAACATGATGCAGCCACCACCATGCTTGAACATATGAAGAGTGGTACTCAATGATGTGTTGTGGTGGATTTTACACAAACATAACGCTTTGTATTCAGGACTTAAAGTTAGTTTTATTTTAGTGCCTTGTTGAAAACAGGACGCATGTTTTGGAATATATCGTTCTTTTCACTCTGTCAATTAGGTTAGTATTGTGGAGTAACTACAATGTTGTTGATACATCCTCAGTTTTCTCCTATCACAGCCATTCAACTCAGTAACTGTTTTAAAGTCACCATTGGTCTCATGGTGAAATCCCTGAGTGGTTTCCTTCCTCTCCGGCAACTGAGTTAGGAAGGACGCCTATATCATTGTAGTGACTGGGTGTATTGCTACGCCATCCAAAGTGTAATTAATAACTTCACCATGCTCAAAGGGATATTCAATGTCAGCATTTTTTTCCCACCCATCTACCAATAGGTGCCCTTCTTCGTGAGGCATTGGAAAACCTTTGTGGATGAATCTGTTTGAAATTCACTGCTCGATTGAGGGACCTTACAGATAATTGTATGTGTGGGGTACAGAGATGAGGTAGTCATTCAAAAATCATGTTAAACACTATTAGTCCATGCAACTTATTATGTGACTTGTTAAGCAAATTTCTACTCCTGAAATTATTGAGGCTAGTCATAACAAAGGGGTTGAATGGTTATTGATTCAAGACATTACAGCTTTTCATTTTTAATTACTTTGTAAAAAATATAGAAAAACATATTTCCACTTTGACATTTGAAGGCACTTATACACACACTACATGACCAAAAGTATGTGGACACCTGCTCATCAAACATCTAATTCCAAAATCATGGGCATTAATATGGAGTTGGTCCCCCCCTTTGCTGCTAGAACAGCCTCCACTCTTCTGGGAAGGCTTTCCACTAGATGTTGGAACATTGCTGTGGGAACTTCAGCCACAAGAGCATTAGTGAAGTCGGGCACTGCGATTAGGTCTGGCTCGCAGTCGGCGTTCCAATTCATCCCAAAGGTGTTTGACGGGGTTGATTGAGGTCAGGGCTCTGTGCAGGCCAGTCAAGTTCTTCCACACTGATCTCGACAAACCATTTCTGTATGGCCCTTGTTTTGTGCATGGGGGCATTGTCATGCCGAAACAGGAAAGGGCATTCCCCAAACTTTTGCCACAAAGTTGGATGCACAGAATCGTCTATAATGTCATTGTATTCTATAGCTTTAAGATTCCCTTCACTGGAACTAAGGGGCCTAGCCTGAACCATGAAAAACAGTCCCAGACCATTATTCCTCCTCCACCAAACTTTACAGTTGGCACTTTGCATTTGGGCAGATAGCGTTCTCCTGGCAGATGCGTCCGTCGGACTGCCAGAGGGTGAAGCGCGATTCATCACTTCAGAGAATGTGTTTCCACTGCTCCAGAGTCCAATGGTGGCGAGCTTTACACCACTCCAGCCGACGCTTGGCATTGCCCATGACGATCTTAGTCTTGTGTGTGGCTACTCGGCCATAGAAACCCATTTCATGAAGCTCCCGACGAACAGTTCTTGTGCTGATGTTGCTTCCAGAGGCAGTTTAGAACTCGGTAGTGAGTGTTGCAACCGAGGATAGATGATTTTTACCTGCAGCAGCACTCTGTGGTCCCGTTCTGTGAGCTTGTGTGGTCTACCACTTCGCAGGGTGTGCCATTGTTGCTCTTAGACGTTTCCACTTCACAATAACAGCACTTAAAGTTGACCGGGGGCAGCTCTAGCAGGGCAGAAATTTGACAAACTGACTTGTTGGAAAGGTGGCATCCTATGATGGTGCCACGTTTCAAGACACTGAGCTCTTCAGTAAGGTCATTCTACTGCCAATGTTTGTCTATGGAGATTGCATGTTAGCAACAGGTGTGACTGAAATAGTCCATTCCACTAATTTGAAGGGGTGTCCACAAACTTCTGTATATGAAGTGTATATAATTGAACTTGATGAGTGCCCATGTCATGTTTTTGCCCTGCAACCAATAGAGGACCAACATGGAAACAAGTCTTCTAACCCTTCGGAAGAAAGGGCACTGACAGCTAGTTGATAGGGAGGGAACTGGCACTGACAGCTAGTTTATAGGGAGGACACTGACAGCTAGTTTATAGGGAGGACACTGACAGCTAGCTGATAGGGAGGACACTGACACTGACAGCTAGTTTATAGGGAGGACACTGACAGCTAGCTGATAGGGAGGACACTGACACTGACAGCTAGTTTATAGGGAGGACACTGACAGCTAGTTTATAGGGAGGACACTGACAGCTAGCTGATAGGGAGGACACTGACAGCTAGTTTATAGGGAGGACACTGACAGCTAGCTGATAGGGAGGACACTGACACTGACAGCTAGCTGATAGGGAGGACACTGACACTGACAGCTAGCTGATAGGGAGGACACTGGCAGCTAGCTGATAGGGAGAACACTGACAGCTAGTTTATAGGGAGGACACTGACAGCTAGTTTATAGGGAGGAGACTGACACTGACAGCTAGCTGATAGGGAGGACACTGACACTGACAGCTAGTTTATAGGGAGGACACTGACACTGACAGCTAGTTTATAGGGAGGACACTGACAGCTAGCTGATAGGGAGGACACTGACAGCTAGCTGATAGGGAGGACACTGACAGCTAGTTCTATAGGGAGGACACTGACAGCTAGCTGATAGGGAGGACACTGACAGCTAGCTGATAGGGAGGACACTGACAGCTAGTTTATAGGGAGGAGACTGACAGCTAGTTTAGAGGGAGGACACTGACAGCTAGTTTATAGGAAGGAGACTGACAGCTAGCTTGCTAATGTTATCTACATCTTAGTCATTTAGCAGACGCTCATTATCCAAAGGGGTTAAGTGCCTTGCTCAAGGACACAATGACTGATTTTTCACCTAGTCAGCTCGGGGTTTGAACCAGCGACCTTTCGTTTCCTGCACCAACGCTCTTAACCGCTAGGCTACCTGCCACCCTTAGTAGCTAGTAATGTTCAATCCGGATCAATGCGGCTGAGTCCTTATACCATTGCTAATCCTCTAGCTTTTGACACCATGTAGATGTGTATATGATTTATTCACATACAGTCAAAGATGATCCTTGTTGTATCTGTTATACAGACAAAGATTTTTTAGAACCAATCCAAGATAGGCTGTAGTCTGTCGTTTCCAATGGGAGAAAATGAATCATAGTGGGCAGAACAAGCAAGGAGGTGGGCAGATCCTATTGGCTCGTTCTAGCATGTAATTGCATATTTCCGTTAGAGAATGCCTCCTCTTTGAAATGCGCACTCCTAAACAACAGATTTTTTTTTTTTTACTTTGGCAATAGGTAAAGTCTACAAAACTTAGTCCACTCTGTTCATAACAGATTTTAGTTTTTGAAACAGAAAACTGTATGGAGAAATTAGCAGAATGTCGGCCAAAATCTATCTCAATCCATCTTCTCCCGCTGCCGGCCACTGGGCTTCCTCTCAGCACCATATATGGTAGTGAGTTGAAACGCCAACCGGATGCTTCAGATTTATACACCCGGTGAAACATCTGGCTCATTGTTACTGTGGTTGTTACTGTCTGTGGTTGTTACTGTCTGTGGTTGTTACAGTCTGTGGTTGTTACCGTCAGTGGTGGTTACCGTCTGTGGTGGTTACCGTCTGTGGTGGTTACCGTCTGTGGTGGTTACCGTCAGTGGTGGTTACCGTCTGCGGTGGTTACCGTCTGCGGTGGTTACCGTCTGCGGTGGTTACCGTCAGCGGTTGTTACCGTCTGCGGTTGTTACCATCTGTGGTAGTTTTATCTGTGGTAGTTTTATCTGTGGTAGTTTTATCTGTGGTTGTTACTGTCTGTGGTTGATACCGTCTGTGGTTGTTACCGTCTGTGGTTGTTACCGTCTGTGGTTGTTACCGTCTGCGGTTGTTACCGTCAGCGGTTGTTACCGTCTGTGGTTGTTACCATCTGTGGTAGTTTTATCTGTGGTAGTTTTATCTGTGGTTGTTACTGTCTGTGGTTGATACCGTCTGTGGTTGTTACCGTCTGTGGTTGTTACCGTCTGTGGTTGTTACCGTCTGTGGTTGTTACCGTCTGTGGTTGTTACCGTCTGTGGTTGTTACCGTCTGTGGTTGTTACCGTCTGTGGTTGTTATCGTCTGTGGTTGTTACCGTCTGTGGTTGTTACCGTCTGTGGTTGTTACCGTCTGTGGTTGTTATTGTCTGTGGTTGTTACTGCCTGTGGTTGTTACTGTCTGTGGTTGTTACCGTCTGTGGTTGTTACCGTCTGTGGTTGTTACCATCTGTGGTAGTTTTATCTGTGGTTGTTACTGTCTGTGGTTGTTAACGTCTGTGGTTGTTACCGTCTGTGGTTGTTACCGTCTGTGGTTGTTACCGTCTGTGGTTGTTACTGTCTGTGGTTGTTACTGTCTGTGGTTGTTACTATCTGTGGTTGATACTGTCTGTGGTTGTTACTATCTGTGATACAGCGGTACCGGTACATCCAGATACCCCGGAGTGAATGTGACCTACCCATGATGCTCTAGTGATGACCTCGTAACTAGGCAACAACACATTACATTTTTAGGCTAGTGTTCAATAGATTAGCCATAATACTGACTACGGCCTGTTCTGGAGATTTTAGGGGAAACATTTATGGAAAACATTTCTGAAACATTTAGGGAAAACATCGCCATCTAATGTTATCTCCAAATGGGTGTTCTGGTGTCCACTGCCAGTGAGAATATTTTCTGCAGAGAGGTATAGGAGGAAGCTTATGTTACTGATTGCATTTCATTTTCATTTTCATTCTCAGTACATCGTCATCAATCATGCAAAGAAAAATGACTAAGAGACACATAAATTACTTATAGTGGTTGTTGTGAGGCCGTCTGTGGTTGTTATCGTCTGTAGTTGTTACCATCTGTGGTTGTTACCATCTGTGGTTGTGGTTGTTACTGTCTGTGGTTGTTACTGTCTGTGGTTGTTACCATCTGTGGTTGTGGTTGTTACTGTCTGTGGTTGTTACTGTCTGTGGTTGTTACCATCTGTGGTAGTTTTATCTGTGGTAGTTTTATCTGTGGTTGATACTCTGTGGTTGTTACCGTCTGTGGTTGTTACCGTCTGTGGTTGTTACCGTCTGTGGTTGTTACCATCTGTGGTAGTTTTATCTGTGGTTGTTACTGTCTGTGGTTGTTACTGTTTGTGGTTGTTACCGTCTGTAGTTGTTACCGTCTGTGGTTGTTACCGTCTGTGGTTGTTACCGTCTGTGGTTGTTACCGTCTGTGGTTGTTACCGTCTGTGGTTGTTACCGTCTGTGGTTGTTACTGTCTGTGGTTGTTACCGTCTGTGGTTGTTACCGTGGTTGTTACCGTCTGTGGTTGTTACTGCCTGTGGTTGTTACTATCTGTGGTTGTTACCGTCTGTGGTTGTTACCGTCTGTGGTTGTTACCATCTGTGGTAGTTTTATCTGTGGTTGTTACCGTCTGTGGTTGTTACTGTCTGTGGTTGTTACCGTCTGTGGTTGTTACCGTCTGTGGTTGTTACCGTCTGTGGTTGTTACTGTCTGTGGTTGTTACTATCTGTGGTTGATACTGTCTGTGGTTGTTACTATCTGTGATACAGCGGTACCGGTACATCCAGATACCCCGGAGTGAATGTGACCTACCCATGATGCTCTAGTGATGACCTCGTAACTAGGCAACAACACATTACATTTTTAGGCTAGTGTTCAATAGATTAGCCATAATACTGACTACGGCCTGTTCTGGAGATTTTAGGGGAAACATTTATGGAAAACATTTCTGAAACATTTAGGGAAAACATCGCCATCTAATGTTATCTCCAAATGGGTGTTCTGGTGTCCACTGCCAGTGAGAATATTTTCTGCAGAGAGGTATAGGAGGAAGCTTATGTTACTGATTGCATTTCATTTTCATTTTCATTCTCAGTGCATCGTCATCAATCATGCAAAGAAAAATGACTAAGAGACACATAAATTACTTATAGTGGTTGTTGTGAGGCCTTGGTTGTCTCACACAATAAACGTATTTTCAATGATATAGCTACCGTTAAACAACGTAGATAAAAGGGTAGTTATCATAACCTTTGAGCACACTACACAACATTATTAGTTTGCTACCAGATGTTCTACAAAGGAATAGTTATGGTAGTCATGTAGCAGAAATGTCTATGCCATAGAATTAAGAATGAGTAATTTAATAGGACCTCTATGGTGTATGTATGCACTGTAGAGGTGTTGTCGGAATGCTACTGACCAGCCAGGTTTTTGCCCTGTATGCCCTCGACTCATATGCCCTGCAGGACGTATGCAATGCTTACAGGCAAGAACATGGGGAAATGTACGCTGAAATACATGGGTAGGTAAATGCAAAGTATGTTATGTTAGATCACAGGCAGGATTTTAATAGTAAAGGGGACTGAAATATCAACGAAAACCCCTAGTCAATGGGGAAATCTAACCTTGAGCAAAAAAATACTAGTGGTTCTAGAATACACCTGTAGGCTATTGTAGATTGGAATGCATTTTATTCTATTCCAAAGTTTTTTGTTTTGCAATTTGATAACAGGCAAATCGTTGGCAGAAAGTCATTGTGTATTAGTGTCGTGGGTACCTAAGAACGCATTTTCAACTGGTAATCCCAGCGTCCACACTTTATTTAAATGCTACAATTAATTAAAAAAAACCTTCTTCATTGCAATTACAACCACTGCCTCAGCCTCTGTCCATCTGTTCTGATGCAGCACAGTAGTCCTGTGAAAACATATGACACAAAAGTAGAGTTTGTTCATTGAAGTTATTGTAGGTGGAATCCTAACTTTGAGATCTACATGCTTTCACTTTTGCGCAAATCATGCTGTGATGTCAATATTCGGAGCAGAGGGTGGGGTGGGGTGGGGGGGGGGGGGGGCTGGGAAAGTCACTCTTTCCAGTAGTTGTTGGTAGGACCCTGGACCTCCCACAACATCCTGGAATAGTAGTTGTTGGTAGGACCCTGGATCTCCCACAACATCCTGGAATAGTAGTTGTTGGTAGGACCCTGGATCTCCCACAACATCCTGTTATAGTAGTTGTTGGTAGGACCCTGGATCTCCCACAACATCCTGGAATAGTAGTTATTGGTAGGACCCTGGATCTCCCACAACATCCTGGAATAGTAGTTGTTGGTAGGACCCTGGATCTCCCACAACATCCTGGAATAGTAGTTGTTGGTAGGACCCTGGATCTCCCACAACATCCTGGAATAGTAGTTGTTGGTAGGACCCTGGATCTCCCACAACATCCTGGAATAGTAGTTGTTGGTAGGACCCTGGATCTCCAACAACATCCTGTTATAGTAGTTGTTGGTAGGACCCTGGTTCTCCCATAACATCCTGGAATAGTTGTTGTTGGTAGGACCCTGGATCTCCCACAACATCCTGTTATAGTAGTTGTTGGTAGGACCCTGGATCTCCCACAACATCCTGGAATAGTAGTTGTTGGTAGGACCCTGGATCACTCACAACACCATGAATCAGTAGTTATAGGTAGGACCCTGGATCTCCCACAACATCCTGGAATAGTAGTTGTTGGTAGGACCCTGGATCTCCCACAACATCCTGGAATAGTCCACTCTTGGCTTTTCTACTGGAATGCAAGGAGCTGAGGTTCATGCATGCACACCAGTGTTGCATGACAGGCTCTTGCATTTAGTCGGGAACTGGATGGCTGTAAATGATGCAGAAAGACAACAGATGTTGGACTGTCTCAGTGATACTCATTTTACATTTACATTTTAGTCATTTAGCAGACGCTCTTATCCAGAGCGACTTACAGTAGTGAATGCATACATTTAATTTCATTTTTTTTCTTTTTCTGTGCTGGCCCCCCGTGGGAATCGAACCCACAACCCTGGCATTGCAAACACCATGCGTTGCAAACACCATGCTCTACCAACTGAGCTACAGGGATGGCCAACTATAGCTCTTTGGGATGATAAACAGGCAAAATGGCAGGTTTTTATAATCTGATTAACAGTAGGCTTGAAGAAATTAGGCAGTTAATGATCTCATTCCCATTGGCAAGCCCAGTCAAACTGTCTGGTCTGCCCCCCAAAGAATTTCCCTACTCCCCCAAAGAACCCCCCCACCCCCAAAGACCTTCCCTACCCCCCAAAGACCTTCCCTACCCCTAAAGACCTTCCACCCCAAAGTAATTTCCTACCCGTGTGCAGCCTCTCCCTCTCACACTCCTAACCCAGACGCAGCTCTACAGAATGCTGTGTATTGATAATGTTTACTGAGAGAATGTTTTTTTAAATTGAGCTGCGTATTTAAACAGTATTCCTGTATTTGAGGTAATCTGAATGTTAAATATGTCAGTAACAACAGCGACATGATGTAAATTACATTATAGACAGAACTGGAGTTTCTACTTCAGCGTTTAACTCATCCCTGTCTCCTTTGTTCGGGATGCTTTGCACAGAGAAATCTGGTAATATATGTACACTGTAACCTAGAGTAGCCAGGATAAAAATCACATTTTCAAGATTTCACTAATATCGTCAAAATCAATAACTAACAGCATGTTTTTTTTTGGGGGGGGGGGCTCATTCATTATTTGTTTACCTGTTATATTAGAATCCTGTTGAAAACTAATGTTAAAAGTACCATTTATATTCCTAAAACATACACTGAAAATGATACTGTTGCTTCTTCCTGTTGTCATGGCTTTTTTTTAAATTTATGGCCCGAGTTTCAAAAATACAACAACTGACCGTTTCCCTATTGATATTAAATTGGCACTCCCTTTCAATCTGTCTTGATTTGAGCTATTGTTAGTGAAGTGCAACATTCTATCAAAGTCATCACTGCATTGGGCTGAAGCTCTCCTCACTAGCGAACTTGCAACATTGTATCAACAATGCTATTAAGGCTCTCACGAGTTTCCTGCACCAATGAGCAGGAAACAGAAAGACATCTGTTTTTTTTATGTTGCCACTGGATATATGGGATCAGATGCAGCGGTCTAAATCCCTGCATTTCAGTGCCAGAAGCATCAGCACAGACACTCTGGTTTGAATCCAGGCTGTATCTGTCACGTCCTGACTAGTATAAGGGGTTATTTGTTATTGTAGTTTGGTCAGGACGTGGCAGAGGGTGTTTGTTTAGTGTGTTTCGGGGTTTTCGTTTATGTTCTATGTTTTCTATTTCTATGTGGTTTTTCTAGTTTTCTATTTCTATGTTGTGTTTTTTCAATGACCTCCAATTAGAGGCAGCTGGTTGTCGTTGTCTCTAATTGGAGGCCATATTTAAGTGTGTTTGTTTTCACTTGTGTTTGTGGGTGGTTGATTCCTGTTTAGTCTGTGCACCTTACGGGACTGTTATCGTCGTTTGTTTTGTTTAAGTGTGTTTTCTTCAATAAATACGAAGATGAGCAATATACCCGCTGCATATTGGTCCGATGATTTCTCCTCTTCAGACGACGAAGATTATGACAGTATCACAACCGGCCGTGATTGGGAGTCCCATAGGGCGGCGCACAATTGGCCCAGCGTCGTCCGGGTTTGGCCGGTGCAGGCCGTCATTGTAAATAAAAATGTGTTCTTAACCTAGTTAAATAAAGGTGAAATATTTTTTTATATATATATATTTTTTTAAATCAGGTTATTCTTTTTTGCTCTTTCACACCGAGGCTTGGTGGTTATCGAGGCCGGGGAGTGTTGGAAAGATTTTTTCAAATACTGTGAAACTATCATTCGCAATGGATGTTAATAAAAACAGACTTAGTTGACTTGTATGACGTGAAGAAAAACATTACTGAGCAACTCAGTTTATCAGTGGTGCGTTAAGACAATAAAAAAATCTGACATTGGCAAATGGCCACTTTCCTACATACACATTCTGGAGATAGACACACCATATCTTCACCACACACCCCTCCCCTTCTTCTTGATACAACATGTTTAATGATACTGAAGACACATTATCTTCACATTATTTAAACACTTTTAGACGCTTTTCACTGACAGCTGCAACTCAATCAGCTTGACCTGTTGCCACGCCCACTACCCCAAATTTACGGGCTTCACAAATAGGCGTAGGCTTTACCCACTTGTGATTTGAAACAATCCAAAGTAAAAATAAAATAATTTAAAAACATTTGTAAACAAGCTAATGCTCCCTGGTGAAGTATTTTGGATTTTTTTGCTACATAAGCTATAGCTGTTGGATTTCCCTCACTGACTCACCCATGGCTCGGTAAAGCGCCAACCTCCCCTCGCTTTGGTAGCAAACTCAGCCTGCACTCTTTTAAAACTGTTACCATCAAATGGGCCCCAGCCAACCATCTGTAAGTCTCTGCCCTTTCTTTGCTTTTGATCTGACGTTGTGTTTTAGTTTTAGTTGTTGTGTAAGTTGTGTTCTAGCTGGTTTGTCGGGCTCTAGCTTGGTGGTTGGCTAGGCTGGCTAGGATAATAACTAGTTGGCTAAATAGCTAAAGTTAGCTGGCTGGCTAGGATAATAACTAGTTGGCTAAATAGCTAAAGTTAGCTGGCTGGCTAGCTTGCTGTCTAAGATAACTGCATTAAGCTAACATTCTGTGATACCTGGTTAGATGATGTAAATATATTTCCAAAACATCGGTTTACTTTAATGTAGCTGTAAGCTAGGTATTGATAGCGACTGGCATGCCCGATTTTTTACTATCAAATCAAATTTTATCAAATCAAATTGTATTAGTCACATGCTCCGAATACAACAGGTGTAGACCTTTACTTACGAGCCCCTAACCGACAATGCAGTTTAAAAAAATACGGATAAGAATAAGTGATAAAAGTTATAAGTAATTAAAGAGCAGCAGCAAAAAATAGCAATATATACAGGGGAGTGCCGGTACAGAGTCAATGTGCTGGGGCACTGGTTAGTTGAGTTAGTATGTACATGTAGGTAGAGTTATTAAAGTGACTATGCATAGATGACAACAAAGAGTGGCAGCGGTGTGGAGAGGGGAAGGGGAGGCAATGCGAGTAGTCTGAGTAGCCATTTGACTAGATGTTCAGGAGTCTTATGGCTTGGAGGTAGAAGCTGTTTAGAAGCCTCTTGGACCTAAACTTGGCACTCCGATACTGCTTGCCCTGTGGTAGCAGAGAGAACAGTCTATGACTAGGGTGGCTGGAGTCTTTGGCAATTTTTAGGGCCTTTCTCTGACACAGCCTGGTATAGAGGTCCTGGATGGCAGGAAGCTTGGTCCCAGTGATGTACTGGGCCATTCGCACTACCCTCTGTAGTGCCTTATCAGGCAGTGATGGCAATTGCCATACCAGGCAGTGATGCAACCAGTCAGGATGGTCTCGATGGTGCAGCTATAGAACCTTTTGAGGATCTGAGGACCCATGCCAAATCTTTTCAGTCTCCTGGGGGAATAGGTTTTGTCGTGCCCGCTTCACGACTGTCATGGTGTGCTTGGACCATGTTAGTTTGTTGGTGATGTGGACACCAAGGAACATGAAGCTCTCAACCTGCTCCACTACAGCCCCGTCGATGAGAATGGGGGAGTGCTCGGTCCCCTTTCTCCTGTAGTCTGCAATCATCTCCTTTGTCTTGATCACATTGAGGGAGAGGTTGTTGTCCTGGCACCACATGGCCAGGTCTCTGACCTCCTCCCTATAGGCTGTCTTGTGGTTGTCGGTGATCAGGCTCACTGTTGTGTCATCGGCAAATTTAATGATGGTGTTGGAGTCGTGCCTGGCCGTGCAGTCATGAGTGAACAGGGAGTACAGGAGGGGGCTGAGCACGCACCCCTGAGGGGCCCCTGTGCTGAGGATCAGCGAGGCGGATGTGTTGCTACCTACCCTTACGATCTGGTGGCGGCCCGTCAGGAAGTCCAGGATCCAGTTGCCGAGGGAGGTGTTTAGTCCCAGGGTCCTTAGCTTATTGATGAGCTTTGAGGGTACTATGGTGTTGAACGCTGAGCTGTAGTCAATGAATAGCATTCTCACATAGGTGTTCCTTTTGTCCAGGTAGGAAAGGGCAGTGTGGAGTGCAACAGAGATTGCATCTGTGGATCTGTTGCGGTGGTATGCAAAATGGAGTGGGTCTAGGGTTTCTGGGATGATGGTGTTGATGTGAGCCATGACCAGCCTTTCAAAGTACTTCATGGCTACAGATGTGAGTGCTACGGGTCGGTAGTCATTTAGGCAGGTTACCTTAGTGTTGAAGACACTTGCTAATTGGTCCGTGTGGCTCACAGTACACGTCCTGGTAATCTGTCTGGCCCTGTGGCCTTGTGAATGTTGAACTGTCTAAAGATCTTACTCACATCGGCTGCAGAGAGCGTGATCACACAGTCTTCCAGTACAGCTGGTGCTCTCATGCATGTTTCAAAGTTACTTGCTTGGAAGCGAGCATAGAAGTTATTCAGCTCGTCCGGTTGGCTCGTGTCACTGGACAGCTCTCGGCTGTGCTTCCCTTTGTAGTCTGTAATGGTTTGTAAGCCCTGCCACATCCGACAAGCATCAGAGCCGGTGTAGTACGACTCGATCTTAGTCCTGTATTGACGCTTTGCCTGTTTGATGGTTCGTCGGAGGGCATAGCGGGATTTCTTATAAGCTTCCGTGTTAGAGTCCCGCTCCTTGAAAGCAGCACATCTAGCCTTTAGCTCAGTGCGGATGCTGCCTGTAATCCATGGCTTCTCGTTGGGGTATGTACGTACGGTCACTGTGGGGACGATGTCATCAATGCACTTATTGAAAATCAGATCAAATTTTATTTGTCACATACACATGGTTAGCAGATGTTAATGCGAGTGTAGTGAAATGCTTGTGCTTCTAGTTCCGACCATGCAGTAATATCTAGCAAGTAGTCTAACAATTTCACAACAACTACCTTATACACACACAAGTGTAAAGGAATGAATAAGAATATGTACATAAAAATATATATGGATGAGCGATGGCCGAACGGCATAGGCAAGATGCAGTAGATGGTATAGAGTACAGTATATACATATGAGATGAGTAGTGTAGGGTATGTAAACATTAAAGTGTCATAGTTTAAAGTGACTAGTGATACATTTATTACATCCAATTGTTAATTATTAAAGTGGCTAGAGATTGAGTCAGTATGTTGGTAGCAGCCACTCAATGTTAGCGATGGCTGTTTAACAGTCTGATGGCCTTGAGATAGAAGCTGTTTTTCAGTCTCTAGCTTTAATGCACCTGTACTGACCTCGCCTTCTGGATGATAGCGGGGTGAACAGGCAGTGGCTCGGTTGGTTGTTGTCCTTGATGATCTTTTTGGCCTTCCTGTGACATCGGGTGGTGTAGGTGTCCTGGAAAGCAGGTAGTTTGCCCCCGGTGATGCGTTGTGCAGACCGCACCACCCTCTGGAGAGCCTTGCGGTTGTGGGTGGAGCAGTTGCCGTACCAGGCGGTGATACAGCCCGACAGGATGCTCTCGATTGTGCATCTGTAAAAGTTTGTGAGTGTTTTTGGTGAAAAGCCGAATTTCTTCAGCCTCCTGAGGTTGAAGAGGCGCTGTTGCACCTTCTTCACCACACTGTCTGTGTGGGTGGACCATTTCAGTTTGTCCGTGATGTGTACGCCGAGGAACTTAAAACTTTCCACCTTCTACACTACTGTCCCGTCGATGTGGATGGGGGGGTGCTCCCTCTGCTGTTTCCTGAAGTCCACGATCATCTCCTTTGTTTTGTTGACGCTGAGTGTGAGGTTATTTTCCTGACACCACACTCCGAGGGCCCTCACCTCCCCCCTGTAGGCCGTCTCGTCTTTGTTGGTAATCAAGCCTATCACTGTAGTATCGGCTGCAAACTTGATGATTGAGTTGGAGGCGTGCATGGCCACGCAGTCATGGGTGAACAGGGAGTACAGGAGAGGGCTGAGAACGCACCCATGTGGGGCCCCAGTGTTGGAAATCAGCGGGGTGGAGATATTGTTTCCTACCCTCACCACCTGGGGCGTCCCATCAGGAAGTTCAGGACCCAGTTGCACAGGGCGGGGTCGAGACCCAGGGTCTCGAGCTTAATGACGAGTTTGGAGGGCACTATGGTGTTAAATGCTGAGCTGTAGTCGATGAACAGCATTCTTACATAGGTATTCCTCTTGTCCAGATAGGTTAGGGCAGTGTGCAGTGTGATTGCGATTGCATCGTATGTGGACCTATTGGGGCGGTAAGCAAATTGGAGTGGGTCTAGGGTGTCAGGTAGGGTGGAGGTGATATGATCCTTGACTAGTCTCTCAAAGCACTTCATGATGACGGAGGTGAGTGCTACGGGGCGATAGTCATTTTGCTCAGTTACCTTAGCTTTCTTGGGAACTGGAACAATGGTGGCCCTCTTGAAGCATGTGGGAACAGCAGCCTGGGATAAGGATTGATTGAATATGTCCGTAAACACACCAGCCAGCTGGTCTGTGCATGCTCTGAGGATGCGGCTAGGGATGACGTCTGGGCAGGCAGCCTTGTGAGGGTTAACACGTTTAAATGCTTTACTCACGTTGGCTGCGGTGAAGGAGAGCCCGCAGGTTTTGGTAGAGGGCCATGTCGTTTCCACTGTATTGTCCTCAAAGCGAGCAAAGAAGTTGTTTAGTTTGTCTGGGAGCAGGACATCGTGGTCCGTGACGGGGCTGGATTTCTTTTTGTAGTCTGTGATTGACTGTAGACCCTGCCACATACCTGTCGTGTCTGAGACGTTGAATTGCGACTCTACTTTGTCTCTATACTGACGCTTAGCTTGTTTGATTGCCTTGCGGAGGGAATAGCTACACTGTTTGTATTCGGTCATGTTTCCGGTCGCCTTACCCTGATTAAAAGCAGTGGTTTGCGCTTTCAGTTTTGCACGAATGCTGCCATCAATCCACGGTTTCTTATTGGGGAAGGTTTTAATAGTTGCTGTGGGTACAACATCACCGATGCACTTGCTAATAAACTCGCTCACCGAATCAGCGTATTCATCAATGTTATTATCCGACACTATGCGGAACATATCCCAGTCCACGTGATCGAAGCAATCTTGAAGCGTGGAATCAGATTGGTCGGACCAGCGTTGAACAGACCTGAGCAAGGGCATTTCCTGTTTTAGTTTCTGTCTATAGGCTAGGAGCAACAAAATGGAGTCGTGGTCAGATTTTCCAAAAGGAGGGCGGGAGTTAGAGTTACAATGGTCCAGGATTTTTTCCACCCGGGTTGCGCATTCGATATGCTGATAAAGTTTAGGGAGTCTTGTTTTCAGATTAGCCTTGTTAAAATCCCCAGCTACAATGAATGCAGCCTCAGGATATGTGGTTTCAAATGAAGTTCATTCAGGGCCATCGATGTGTCTGCTATGGCTGTGATTATAATCTAAGAGAATTCTCTTGGTAGATAACGCCGTCGACATTTGATTGTAAGGCATTCTAGGTCAGGTGAGCAAAAGGACTTGAGTTCCTGTATGTTGTTATGATCACACCACATCTTGTTAATCATAAGGCATACCCCCCCGCCCTTCTTCTTACCAGAGAGATGTTTGTTTTTGTCGGCGCGATGCGTGAAGAAACCAGGTGGCTGTACCGACTCCGATAGCATGTCTTGAGTGAGCCACGTTTCTGTGAAACAAAGAACGTTACATTCTCTGATGTCTCTCTGGAAGGCAACCCTTGCTCGGATTTCGTTTACCTTGTTGTCAAGAGACTGGACGTTGGTGAGTAGTAAACTTGGGAGCGGTGCGCGATGTACCCGTCTACGGAGCTTGACCAGAAGACCGCTTCTTCTGCCCCTTCTGCGGCGTCGTTGTTTTGGGTTGCCGGCTGGTATCCAATCCATTGTCCTGGGTGGTAGACCAAACAAAGGATCTGCTTTGAGAAAGTCGTATTCCTGGTCGTAATGTTGGTAAGTTGACGTTGCTCTTATATCCAATAGTTCCTCCCGGCTGTATGTAATAAAACTTAAGATTTCCTGGGGTAACAATGTAAGAAACAATACATAAAAAAACAAAATACTGCATAGTTTCCTGAGAACGCGAAGCGAGGCGGCCATCTCTGTCGGCGCCGGAAGTTAATATGATGAAGCCAATGACAGATGTGGTGTACTCCTCAATGCCATTGGAGGAATCCTGGAACATATTCTAGTCTGTGCTAGCAAAACAGTCCTGTAGCTTAGCATCTGCTTCATCTGACCACTTTTTTATTGATCTAGTCACTGGTGCTTCCTGCTTTCATTTTTTCTTGTACGCAGGAATCAGGAGGATGGAATTATGGTCAGATTTGCCAAATGGAGGGCGAGGGAGAGCTTTGTATGCATCTCTGTGTGTGGAGCATAGGTGGTCCAGAGTTCTTTCCCCTCTGGTTGCACAGTTAATATACAGATATAAATTTGGTAAAACTGATTTAAGTTTCCCTGCATTAAAGTCCCCGTATACTAGGAGCGCCGCATCTGGGTGAACGTTTTCTTGTTTGCTTATGGCGGAATACAGCTCATTCAATGATGTCTTAGTGCCAGCCTCTGACTGTGCTGGTATTAAACAGCCACAATGAATATAGATGAAAACGCTCTCGGTAGGTAATGTGGTCTGCAGCTTATCATGAGAAACTCTACCTCAGGCGAGCAATAGCTCGAGACTTCCTTAGAAGTCTGCTGTTTACAAAAATACATAGACCGCCACCCCTTGTCTTACAAGATGCCGGTGTTCTATCCTGCCGGTACATCGTATAACCAGCCAGCTGTATGTTGATATTATCGATGTTCAGCCAGGACTCCTTGAAGCATAAGACGTTACAGTTTTTAATGTCCCGTTGGTAGTTTAATCTTCACAATAACTCGTCCATTTTATTGTCCAAAGATTGCATGTTTGCGAGCAGAATTGAGGGGAGTGGGGTTTTTATTCGATCGCCTCTGACTCCTCAGAAGGCAGCCCGCTCTCCGGCCTCTCTTTCTCCACCTCCTCTTCACGCAGATCACTGGGGTCGGGGCCTGTTCCAGAGGGAGCCGTATATCCTCCGCCTCGGGCTCGTCAGAGTCGTGAAAGAAGAAAAAGGATTCTGCTAGTCCGTGGTGAGTAATCGCAGTCCTGATGTCGAGAAGTTATTTTCAGTCATAAGAGACGGTAGCAGCAACATTATGTACAAAAATAATGTAAAAAATAAGTTACAAACAACGCAGATAAACAAACAAAAAAACACAATCGGTTGGGGGCACATAAAAACCATCCGTCTTCTGCTCCGGTGCCATTTTTACTAGTCACCGTGGTCTGAAAATAACAGCTGCTTTATAAGTCCCACTACGGACAGGTGCGTAGTAGACAAAAACACTGGTACTAAACCAAAGATATTGATCTATTTTAAGCAATTGATTTTTTGAGATCATGATGACTTTAAACTTTAATACTAACATCACCGATCTGAGGTGATGAAAACGTTAGTATTTGTAATGTGGTAACACATTCTGTCCACCAGGGAAATTCGCATAATAGCTATAACATAATTAAATACAGTATGTCAAAGTAATTCAATATTTTAACATATGATGATAGTAAATGTAGCACACTAACACATTTTGACAACAATGACATATATTTATTCCTACTTTAACCATTGAGAGAGTAAAAAAAATGCTCCTAAGCACAATTTAACCTGGCCCTCTAGACTAAAGTGTCTGTGCAGCAGGCTGAACACTTGGCGTCTCTACCTGGCTAGCTACAAGAAGCAAGTTTATTATATATTTATATTGACATTTGATCAGCTAACTAGCTAGCTTAGAAGTTCTCTTTACTTACGGACGCCATCCGGGTAGATGGTTGGAACGCGTCTTCATTGAGTCAAAGCCTCATTTGAAAGCCCATCGCCACTGGCAAGTAATTTGAAAAAAAGGACTCTTGGTTGAAATGTTCATTGCAGACTGACGCGTGTACAGTTTCTTCCGACTCTTCCAAGCTGAGAGCTGAGGAAAATCGTCCACTGATGGTAAACATGAGGAGGGAGATGTCGGGAAGGCAACTCATGCAAACCCCGGTCTTTGATGTTGTAACTGGCTACCCTACACTCACCATAGCCATGGGGCATTGCACAAATGGATAGACGGATAAGCTACAATCAGAAAAAAATAGATAGATAGATAGATAGATAGATAGATAGATAGATAGATAGATAGATAGATAGATAGATAGATAGATAGATAGATAGATAGATAGATAGATAGATAGATAGATAGATAGATAGATAGATAGATAGATAGATAGATAGATAGATAGATAGATAGATAGATCAGATAGATAGATAGATAGATAGATTTTTTTATCTATAGATAGAGATATAGATATACAGATAGATAGATAGATAGATAGATAGATAGATAGATAGATAGATAGATAGATAGATAGATAGATAGATAGATAGATAGATAGATAGATAGATAGATAGATAGATAGATAGATAGATAGATAGATAGATAGATAGATAGATAGATAGATAGATAGATAGATAGATAGATATAGATAGATAGATTTTTTGATCTATAGATAGAGATATAGATATACAGATCTATAGATAGATAGATAGTTAGATAGATATATGACATGGAGTGAATAGCTGTATAAAGCAGGATTAAGTGGATGTTGAAAGGCTGTTTGGCTCAGTCGCTAAGTGTTTTAACTTTGCAGGTTAATTAATAGAAAACAATCAGGCTAACATTCAAATACGAAACGTGGGATAAAAATAATTGTATCATCTCATAGGAAAAGACACGACATTGACACTGATTTGTGGGCAGTTCGGATTTGTTACTTCAAGCCCAAATATATCATACTTTGACTACAACGATGACTTTCAGCTCAAAATAGTGGACTACCACTGGTGTCATTCATAAGGAAGTTAGGTCACAGCACAGGCCACATCCTAGTTCAAGTGCTGCCAGACAGTGACCTGGTAGTTTATTATGTCAATTCAGGTTACCAGACCGATATGTGCTATCAGGTTACCAGACAGGAATGTGCTATCAGGTTACCAGAATCGGTGCATTCAGTCGCTCTTTAAAGCTAAATAATTACTAAGTGTGAAAAGAAGTGGAGATAGGGGGCACCCTTGTCTCATACCACGGGCTATTGGTTTTATTATTCTATGGTACTCTGACCATATCTGCTATTATGACACTTTCTTTACCAAAAGTGTTAAAACAAAAATGTTGGGCTGATGAGAAAATGATGGGCTAGCTAGCAAACACTGCCAGGGTAGAGATTTCACATGTGTGTTGGGTGTGATTTCATGTGATGCTATGCTATGTTTGGTCTACTCACCCGTATCCAGCCAGGAAGCCCAGACTAGGAGGGCTGACCTGGTCGCTGAAGACATAGAGCTCCAGTCCAGCGTTGTACAGATTCTTGGGGCTACGAACTTTGATCTTTCCCGGACTAGTCTGGTTCACGATCCACCACTCCTGGACCTCTGCTGAGTCGTTATGGAAACGCTCCAAAGCCAAAGTGATGAATAGTTCCTCTGGAGGAATAGAATAGAATAGAATGGAAACGAATAGAAAGGAATATAATACCATTGTGTGTTTAATGTTCATAAACACCTCTACAAGACATAACTTTAGTCCACACAATGTGGAAAGGTGCCTTTTGGCTTCAAAATAACATGGTTGACAACAAACACAGCTCAATTCTATAGCGCAAATTTAAATTTAAAGGTAATTTCCGATCGAGCGTTTGCTGTGAATGCAGTCTCCACAAACACGGGAACATTGCCTTTAAATTTCAATTGCACTATAGCGCAGAACTTCCACGATACGGATTGATTCAAGCCCTACACAATAACACTATTGACAACAAGCAATTAACACGATAAGACAAGATGATTGACAACTAACAACATAACATCACCATCATGAAAGTCAGATATAAAGATAGACTAATGTCTTATTTTTTTAATGTATTTTATTGTATATTTGCCTAGTGTAAAGTGTATTGAGATGTTTAAATGCTGCTTTACCTCCACTCAGCTGTTCTATGGGTTTGGCCTCAGAGTCAGTAGGGGCTCGGAGATACCGAGGGAAGCCATGTTTTATCACCCTGGCAACAGAGGAATAGGTTGTTACTAACATCTGGGAAGAGAATACAGTCACTAATATTTCAGATTAGTTTTTAAAATAAAAGTAGTTTGATTAAAAAAATGTAAAAAAATAGTTAGTTGACAAATACATGAATTAAAAAGTACACTCACACGCCGTCTTTTCTGGTCCCATTGAGCAGTAGGAATAGCTCCAGCTTGGTGTTATCATCCAGAAACATGACCTTCTTCCCCGTAGCAAACTCAGCCTTCGCTCCCAGAGTCTGGTTCCTGTTTCAGACAATACAGAACATCTATAACCTTTGCCTGATCATTCGCTGCATACATAGTCTGACTTGGCCATAATTTGCATTTGTATTTATTATGGATCCCCATTAGTTCCTGACAAGGCAGCGGCTACTCTTCCTGTGGTTTATTATGGATCCCCATTAGTTCCTGCCGAGGCAGCGGCTACTCTTCCTGGGGTTTATTATGGATCCCCATTAGTTCCTGCCGAGGCAGTAGCTACTCTTCCTGGGGTTTATTATGGATCCCCATTAGTTCCTGCCGAGGCAGCGGCTACCCTTCCTGGGGTTTATTATGGATCCCCATTAGTTCCTGCCAAGGCAGCAGCTACTCTTCCTGGGGTTTATTATGGATCCCCATTAGTTCCTGCCAAGGCAATGGCTACTCTTCCTGGGGTTTATTATGGATCCCCATTAGTTCCTGCCAAGGCAGCGGCTACTCTTCCTGGGGTCCAGCAAAAAAAACACATTAAGGTATTTACATCACAGAAAATCAAACAGAATATTAAATAACATATCTACAATACAATATGTACAATACCACCATACAACAATACAATGTACGTGTCTGTAGAATACGTATGCTAGCGTGTGTGTGTGTGCCTGTCTCGCCACAGTCTGCGTTGTTCCATAAGGTGTAGTTTTATCTGTTTTAAAAAAAATCTGATTTCACTTGCTTGCAGGAGTTACTTGATGTGAAATCGAGATCCATGTAGTCATGGCTCCGTGAAGTACTGTGCGTTATAAATAGACCCCTTGTGGCATATGCATGGGTATCTGAGCTGTGTGCTAGTCATTTAAACAGACAGCTCGGTGCTTTCAACGTGTCAATACCTCTATTTTGAGCCAGAAGAGATTGACATGTATGTTATTGATGTTAGTTCTCCATATACATTTAGGGACCAGCCTTGCTGCTCTGGGCCATCTGAAATTGACCTATGTCCCTCTTTGTGGCACTTGACCATATTTATTTTACCTTTATTTAACTAGGCAAGTCAGTAAAGAACAAATTCTTATTTTCAATGATGGCCTTGGAACAGTGTGTTAACTGCCTTGTTCAGGGGCAGAACGACAGATTTTGTACCTTGTCAGCTCAGGGATTCGATCTTGCAACCTTTGGGTTACTAGTCCAACGCTCTACGCTGCCGCCCCATATGATTGGGCAGTAGTCTAGGTCTGACAAAACTAGGGCCTGTTGGACTAGATCAGCAAATATTCTTTACATCCCAAACATAGGAAACACTACAAAACCTCTTATACATTATATTAGGCTCAGCCAGAACTTTGGTTTTCCTGGATATGGCTACTATATTGTGATCACTACATTCGATGGATGTGGATGCAGCTTTAGAGCAGATTTCTGCAGCATTAGTAAAGATGTGATCAATACATATGGATGATTTAATTATTGTGCTGTTTGTAAATACCCTGGTTGGTTGACTGATAACCCGAACCAGGTTTCAGGCACTAGTTACAGTTTTTAAGCTTTTTCTTGAGTGGATGATGAAAGCCAGTCAATATTTAGGTCACCCAGAAAATATACCTCTGTTGACATCACAGACATTATCAAGGATTTCACACATATTATCCAGATACTGACTGTTAGCACTTGGTGGTCTATAGCAGCTTCCCACCAGAATGGGCTTTAGGTGAGGCAGGTGAACTGTAGCCATATTGCTTCAACAGTATTTGACATGAGATCCTCTCTAAGCTTTAAAGGAATATGACTCTGAATATAAACAGCAACACCTCCCCCATTGGCATTCCTGTTTCTTCTGTAGATGTTATAACCATATATTGCTATCCCTGTATCATCAAAGGAATCATCTAAGTGAGTCTCAGAGATTGCTAGTATATGAATGCTTTCTGTTTCTAGCAAGTTAGCGATTTCTTGGACCTTGTTTCTTAGGGTACATATGTTAATGTGGGCTATTTTTTAGCACCCTTTCTGGGCTGCATGATTGTTTTTATTGGTTTACTGGGAGGCTTATCAGAGGTAGACATGACAGTGATATTTATATTTGAGCTGATAGGGTCAGGTGAACTGCCCACAGCGGACTTCCTACTAGGTTCATAGTCACATGATTACTGCTGTCTGATTGATAGAGGCATTCATAGAAACATAAATTAGGTTACTTATGTTACTTACATTATGACTGACAATACCCCGTACATTTGCAGCAGCACTATGACAGCTCAGCGACACAATGGTAGGGATTATCTGAGCAGGGCTTGTCACTGATAAGTCATAAAATAAAATATAAATAAAATATGAGGAAAGTCGTTTGTGGCGACGTCGTTTGTGGTGAAAACAAAGTCATCAGTGATTGGATTGTCTCTAACCAATCAGAGTATCAAAGCCAATTACGTACTTCAAAAGCGCTGCATCACCCACGTGTATCCTGGCTATGGCCCAACTAGGGCGGTGACCAATCAAATTCCACTTGACTGTTTAGTCACGGTAATTAGGTTTCTCCAAGTGACCATATTACTGACGCACCAGCAGTCACAAGTCATGACAGCCTCCAAGCTCTGATGCTGCTGCCGGTCATTAGTAGCCTACCAAACTTGCTAACTGCCTGGTACTCAGCACTCTATTGTCCCTCTAATCACTCTGGCATCAATGCAAATGTCATCAAAAATCTAATCAAACACTTCATGAGTGTCCATGAGCTCATGTTGCGCAACATTTCTATAGGCTATGCAATTGCATAAGAAAACAGAGTGATGGCCTCTATTAAAAAGAGGAGGATCCCATCAGCTTTCTAAAGGCTAGGTCTACTATATTTATTTATATTTCTCAACTTTCCTAATATTAAGCACATTGCTTCTCTTTACAATAGGAGTATAGCCTACCTGGCTGGCATGAAAATGACAAAAGCTGAAGAACACACGCACATCAGGTACGTGAACATGAACCACGGGAAAAGCATCCTCCATTTGCTAATTAATAGATGACATGTATTTATTCCCCTGCCCCTGTTTTGAGACAGGTGCATGATAATGGTCCATTCGAAATCAAAACAAATTTCACACATATATTATATAGTATATGTAAAGACAAGATTAATTCAAGAATAGTTTGATGGGTGACAAGTGCTTATCACTTGTGAATTTTATATTATCACTTGTGAATGATGCCCAACCTAAGGAAAGAAACAATGCCTTTTTTTTTTACTTTTTCAAATCATAGTCACACACCTCATGTAGCCTAGCCCATAGGCCTATATGTTTTAATAAGGTTTGTATCACACCTCATGTAGCCTAGCCCATATATGTTTTGATAAGGTTTGTATCGCAACTAAAGTGCCCAAATAACTTCTTAAAATGAAGCACATTAATCCGCTTTACAACGGGTGTAGAGCATAACTGGCAGACATACGAAGCGCTTGAGTTTCAAGTTTGGAGGAAATAATTTTCACCATTAAAATGCACCTTTATAGTAAAAGCATTACATGCATAATCACTATTTGCCCGTCACTTTTGATAATGGTGTTTTCCCGCTAATGGAACATTCGCGCTTATAGCCAACTGGCATTTGTGCATTGCTGCGTTTATAATGTGAAGAAATAGCCTAATAGTTTATCAACACTTTAACCCCAGACGTTCTGATCTGTTGCATCAGCCTCATTATTTAAAAAAGGTTTTTGATACTAGTGGTTGTATTCATTTGGGATCTATCGCATCCCACAAATGTCCGTAACTATGTTTGGAATATTTATTTCTCGCACAGAATAGGTCAACTTTTGTACTATGGGGGATAGTAGATTGCCATAGACTAGTGCTTTTGCTGTTCAGTAGGCCTACTCATCTTGTGGACCAGTTCTTCTAATATCTTCACTATGCGCCTCAGAATTGGATAAGGACGCGCACAGTTGAGTCTCCGATGTGTCTGTCTTCACTTGTAGCCTGTGAGAAAGACCCGATCACGTGACAGAGAGCCATGTGAATAAGAGGTGCTTCGGAGCACTCAGCTGGGAGAAGGGAATTATAATTATTATTTTCAGCCCAAGGGCACAACGGCCACTGTCCGCATAAGACATTAATTGTTTTAGGGGGCATTACGGCCACACAAAGGGGATGCCGCTGGGAAATTCGAGGCATTATCAAGTGCTTGTCAAATTGTGTATGAGAGACTGATGAAGTGTGTACAGCCAGCGCAAAAAAACAAAACAGAGCGGCTTTTTTCAAATCATCATTAGAGTCGCATCATGCAGCCTTAGAATGTATAAAACATCTAAACATATAGCCCAACATTTGTATCACAACTAAAGTTACATAAATAACTCTAAATTAAGCACATAGGAGTAGCTGTTTCTTTGTTAACCGCTCAACACAGAATAGCCACATGTGCGCACTCCTTCAAATCGTTTTAGATTTTCTTCAGCTATGTTCAATTGTATTCTTCATACTATAAAATAATGCCACAGAATTCTAAGCAAATCTTGTCTGCTAAATGAATGTGTTGCTCACAGCCATATGGCATAGCCAGATCAGGGCTAAAAATAAGGACAACTCAGAGCATCTGTTCTTCTGAACTCGACTACTCGTCAGGCTCCCACGCCTTGGCCGGTTCGTCAGGCTCCAGCAGCCTCGGCCTGTTCGTCAGGCTCCCGCAGTCTCGGCCTGTTCGTCAGGCTCCCGCAGCCTCGGCCTGTTCGTCAGGCTCCCGCAGCCTCGGCCTGTTTGTCAGGCTCCCGCAGACCCGGCCGGTTCGTCAGGCTCCCGCGTCTCGGCCGGGTTCGTCAGGCTCCCGCGCCTCGGCCGGTTCGTCAGGCTCCCGCTCCTCGGCCCGGTTAGTCAGGCTCCCGCTCCTCGGCCCGGTTCGTCAGGCTCCCGCTCCTCGGCCCGGTTCGTCAGGCTCCCGCTCCTCGGGCCGTCTCGTCAGGCTCCCTCGTCTCGTCAGGCTCCCTCGTCTCGGCCGGTTCGTCAGGCTCCCGCAGCATCGGCCGGCTCGACAGGTTCCCGCACCTCAGCTGAAGCGACCAGCCCGTTCCTGGTCCTCGGGATCATTCCTCTGGTCGGCGTCCTGCGGTTGGAGCCGCACGTCAGGGAGGGGGTACTGTCGCGTATACTCCCTCTCCAGTGCTCAAGGTCGTCAGGCTGCTCATTACTACGCACACCTGTCACCATCATTACACGCATCAGCTCCTCATCACACTCACCTGGACTCAATCACCTGTCTGATTACCTTCCCTATATATGTCACTCCCATTGGTGCTTTCTGCATGATTACCGTCCCTATATATATGGCACTCCCTTTGGTTCTTTCCCTAGGTGTTATTGTTTCTGTACCTGTGTTTCTGTCAAGGTTGTGCGCTACTGGTACGAAGTCAGGTGCAGGAAAGCAGTGAGTTGTGATCAGGCACACTTTATTTGGCAGAGGCATAAAAGACAGACGCAACTGCGTCCAAAAACCTCCAGCCACAGGTAAAAGTAAACAAGTGCGAAAACACTTACAAATATACAAATGTATGACAAATATATACAACGATACCCGGGGGAAAACCAGTCTAGTGCATCACACTAAACACGTAACACAACAATTCCACACAAAGACATGGGGGGGAACAGAGGAATAAATACATGCAGTGAGATTAGGGTCATCCGACCGATCCCCGGATGACCAGAGGAGGGTGACGTGTGGGCCCAATAGATCAACTGGTCACGGACAGCAGACGGAAAGTACAGATGCCCGACGGGACACTGGAGGGGAGCGGGCTCTGTACACAACGCCTGCTCAATGTCCGCGTCCAGCTCCCACACGATCGGCGGTACCAGGCAGGAGGCCGGGAGTATGGGAGTCTGATCCATGGGCCGCTCCTCTGTGTCATACAGCCGGGACAGTGCGTCTGCCTTCATATTCTGGGAACCTGGTCTGTAGGACAGGGTAAACACAAAACGGGTAAAGAATATGGCCCACCTTGCCTGACAAGGATTCAGTCTCCTAGCTGCCCGGATGTACTCCAGGTTGCGGTGGTCAGTCCAGATGAGGAAAGGGTGTTTAGCCCCCTCAAGCTAATGTCTCCATGCCTTCAAAGCTTTCACCACAGCCAACAACTCCCGGTCCCCCACATCATAGTTCCGCTCCGCCGGGCTGAGCTTCTTCGAGAAGAAAGCACAGGGGCGGAGCTTTGGTGGCGTGCCCGAGTGCTGAGACAGCACGGCTCCTATCCCAGGCTCGGACGCGTCCACCTCCACTATGAACGCCAAAGAGGGATCCGGATGGGCCAGCACGGGAGCTGAGGTAAACAGAGCTCTTAGGTGCCTAAAAGCCCTGTCCGCCTCAACCGACCACTGCAGACGTACAGGACCTCCCTTCAGCAGTGAGGTAATGGGAGCAGCCACCTGGCCAAAACCCCGGATAAATCTCCGGTAGTAATTGGCAAACCCTAAAAAAAACGCTGCACCTCCTTTACCGTGGTGGGAGTCGGCCAATTACGCACGGCTGAAATGCGGTCACTCTCCATCTCCACCCCTGATGTGGAAATGCGACACCCTAGGAAGGAGACGGCCTGCTGAAAGAACAGGCATTTCTCAGCCTTGACGTACAGGTCATGCTCCAACAGTCTTCCAAGTACCCTGCGCACCAAGGACACATGCTCGGAGTGTATAGCGGAGTATATCAGAATGTCATCGATATACACCACTACACCCTGCCTGTGCAGGTCCCTGAAAATGTTGTCTACAAAGGATTGGAAGACTGATGGAGCATTCATCAACCCGTACGGCATGACGAGGTACTCATAATGCCCTGAGGTGGTACAAAACGCCGTCTTCCATTCGTCTCCCTCCCGGGTACGCACCAGGTTGTATGCGCTCCTGAGATCCAGTTTAGTGAAGGAGCGCGCCCCGTGCATTGACTCAATCACCATGGCAATGAGAGGTAGCGGGTAATTGTACCTCACCGTGATTTGATTGAGACCTCGATAGTCAATGCACGGGCGCAGACCTCCATCCTTCTTCACAAAAAAGAAACTTGAGGAGGCGGGTGAAGTGGAGGACCAAATGTACCCCTGATGCAGGGATTCAGAGACATATGTCTCCATAGCCGCCGTCTCCGCTTGCGACAGGGGATACACATGACTCCTGGGAAGCGCAGCGTCTGCCAGGAGATTTATCGCACAATCTCCCCCGTTGATGGGGTGGTAATTGAGTCACCTTCTTTTTACAGAAGGCAAGAGCCAAATCAGCATATTCTGGGGGGACACGCACGGTGGAGACCTGGTCTTGACTTTCCACCATGGTAGCACCAACGGAAACCCCTACACACCTCCCCGAGCACTCTCGCGACCACCCCATGAGAGCCCTTTGTTGCCATGAAATGGTGGGGTCATGATGAGCTAACCAGGGAAGTCCAAGTACCCCGGGAAACGCAGGAGAGTCAATGAGGAAGAGACTGATTCTCTCCTTGTGACCTCCCCGCGTCACCATGGCCAGGGAGATGGTGGCTTCCCTGATTAGCCCGGACCCTAATGGTCGACTATCCAGAGCGTGTACCGGGAAAGGTCTAACCACAGGAATAATGGGGGTCCCTAAACTAAGGGTGAATGCTCTGTCGATAAAATTCCCAGCTGCGCCTGAATCGACGAGCGCCTTATGCTGGGAATGCAGGGAAAACTCAGGAAAACAAACAGGTACAAACAGGTGGACAACAGAGGACTCTGGATGAGAGTGGTGCAGACTCACCTGGGGTGACACCAGAGTGCCCTGCCTGCTGCCTCAACTCCCAGAGGGACCAACCTGGCACCGACCGGCAGTGTGCCCTCTGCGGCCACAGATGGTGCACGTGACGGCCCCTCCTCCAGCCTTCCTAAGCGCAGCCCCTCCCAGCTCCATGGGCACCGGAGTGGGGTTGCTGGAAGATGGAACCAACAGAGCCCTCTCTGGACGTCCGCGGGTGACCAGCAGGTTATCCAACTGGATGGAAATATCCACAAGTTGGTCAAAAGTGATCGTGGCATCCCTGCAGGCCAACTCTCGTTGGACGTCCTTGCGCAGGCTGCATCGGTAGTGGTCGATAAGGGCCCTGTCGTTCCATCCTGCTACGGCGGCCAAGGATCGGAATTCCAGGGAAAACTCCTGGGCGCTCCTTGTCCCCTGCCTGAAGTGGAAGAGCCGTTCCTCGAAGTGGTCCAACACAGCGTCTCCTTCTCCCCACACGGTGTTTGCCCACTCCAGAGCTCTCCCCGAGAGGCATGAGACGAGAGCGGACACCCTCTCCCTTCCTGAGGGAGCTGGGTGAACGGTGGCCAGGTATAGGTCCAGCTGTAATAGGAACCCCTGGCACCCGTGCTGCCGTCCCATCATACTCCCTGGGAAGGGAGAGACGCATCTCACTGGGACTGGATCCAGGAGGGACGGGTAGAGGTAACCCCGGTTGTGCTGGTCGAGGCGCTGGAGAGACTTCCTGTCTTATCAGGCTCCCGCGCCTCGGCCCGGAAAAAAGGAATAAATACATGCAGTGTGATTAGGGAATGTAAACCAGGTGTGCAGGGAACAATACAAAACAAATGGAACAATGAAAAGGTGGAGCGGCGATGGCTAGAAAGCCGGTGACGTCGACCGCCGAACGCCGCCCGAACAAGGAGAGGAGCCGACTTCGGCGGAAGTCGTGACAGTTTCATTTCTGTACGCTACCTGTGTTTCTTGTTTTGTTCCATGCTAGTTTATTTATAAAATTATTCACTTCCTGTACTTGCTTCCCGAGTCCCAGCATACACGTTACAACATTAAATTACCGGGAGTTTATATATAGAGTGTGCGACTCTTTATTTTTATAGTCTTTTGACTTGTCCAAAATAAATAATGGATTTATTGTGAAGGTGTAGGCTATATTACATGGATTTATTAGACTTTTTCAAATGTAGATGTTCCAAAGGTCTTCATCAGTGGCTTGTAGGCTATGCGTGGAAGCCAGGAGATGCTAAATGTGTTTATGTAATTAACTGTCAATTACCGTGAGACCGGCAATCACCCATCGGTTTCTGGGACCAATCAGAAGGTCCGAATGTATTTGCATTCTACTCTGCTGTTCTATCGCGCGTGCAATGATGTGCAATGATGTGCAATGATGTGCAATGCTGTCCAATGCTGTGCAATGCTGTCCAATGCTGTCCAATAATGCGCAATGCTGTCCAATGCTGTGCAATACTGTGCAATGCTGTGCAATGATGTCCAACGCTGTCCAAAGTTGTCCAATGATGTCCAATGATGCCCGTGGGAAAATAAAACTGTTTGTTGTTTGTAGGAATTTCTTTGTCGTTGTAATATCACAAACGGACGTGGCAGTTTCACCATTAACCTGTTAGGGCTAGGGGGCAGTATTGACACGGTCGGATAAAAAATGTACCTGATTTAATCTGGTTACTACTCCTGCCCAGTAACTAGAATATGTATATAATTATTGGCTTTGGATAGAAAACACCCTAAAGTTTCTAAAACTGTTTGAATGGTGTCTGTGAGTATAACAGAACTCCTATGGCAGGCCAAAACCTGAGAAGATTTCAAGCAGGAAGTGACCTGTCTGAGAAGTAGTGTTTCATCTTGGCTCTTTTTATTGAAGACTCAGGATCTGTGCAATAACGTGACACTTCCTACGTCTTCCATAGGGTCTCAGAGCCCGGGAAAACGTTGAACGATATCGAGGCAGGCTCTGGCTGAAACACTTTATCGCTTTTGGCAAGTGGCCACTCAGAGTACTATGGGTTTAGGCGTGTGCCCGCTTCGACCGAATGGTTTCTTTTCCTTTGTCTGTTTATCTAAACGCAGATTCCCGGTCGGAATATTATCGCTTTTTTATGAGAAAAATGGCATAAAAATTGATTTTAAACAGCGGTTGACATGCTTCGAAGTACGGTAATGGAATATTTAGAATTCTTTTGTCACGAATTGCGCCATGCTCGTCACCCTTATTTAGCCTTTAGGATAGTGTCTAGAACGCACGAACAAAACGCCGCTGTTTGGATATAACGATGGATTATTTTGGACCAAACCAACATTTGTTATTGAAGTAGAAGTCCTGGGAGTGCATTCTGACGAAGACAACAAAGGTAAG
Source organism: Salmo salar (assembly GCF_965601325.2). Taxonomy (NCBI): domain Eukaryota; kingdom Metazoa; phylum Chordata; class Actinopteri; order Salmoniformes; family Salmonidae; genus Salmo; species Salmo salar. The sequence goes on from NC_138304.1 coordinate 53,396,178, forward strand.
AACATTTTTCTTATAATAAATCTGACTTTGATGAGTGCTAAACCTGCTGGGTGTCTAAATAGCTAGCCCTGTGATGCCGGGCTATCTACTGAGAATATTGCAAAATGTGCTTTCACCGAAAGGCTATTTTAAAATCGGACATATCGAGTGCATAGAGGAGTTCTGTATCTATAATTCTTAAAATAATTGTTATGCTTTTTGTGAACGTTTATCGTGAGTAATTTAGTAAATTCACCGGCAGTGTTCGGTGGGAATGCTAGTCACATGCTAGTCACATGCTAATGTAAAAAGCTGGTTTTTGATATAAATATGAACTTGATTGAACAAAACATGCATGTATTGTATAACATAATGTCCTAGGGTTGTCATCTGATGAAGATCATCAAAGGTTAGTGCTACATTTAGCTGTGGTTTGGGTTTTTGTGACATTATATGCTAGCTTGAAAAATGGGTGTCTGATTATTTCTGGCTGGGTACTCTGCTGACATAATCTAATGTTTTGCTTTCGTTGTAAAGCCTTTTTGAAATCGGACAGTGTGGTTAGATTAACGAGAGTCTTATCTTTAAAATGGTGTAAAATAGTCATATTTTTGAAAAATTTAAGTAATAGCATATCTAAGGATTTGAATAACGCGCCACAGGATTCAACTGGCTGTTGAGTAGGTGGGACGCAAGCGTCCCACCTAGCCCATAGAGGTTAATGATTCCAGCTTTAACTAAAACTCTGCCTTCACTCCCAGATTCAGGTTCCTGTTTCAGACGATATAACCTAGGGTTAACCTCTCTTGGATAGGGGGCAGTATTTTGACATCCGGATGAAAAGCGTTCCCAAAGTAAACTGCCTGTTACTCAGGCCCAGAAGCTAGGATATGCATATAATTGGTAGATTTGGATAGAAAACACTCTTTCCAAAACTGTTTAAATTATGTCTGTGAGTATAACAGAACTGATATGGCAGGCAAAACCCCGAGGACAAACCATCCCCCCCAAAAAAGATTTCAGCCTACCTCTATTTTCAATGGCTATCACTTTAATTATAAGGCCAAGTCCTCCCAGATTGCAGTTCCTACGGCTTCCACTAGATGTCAACAGTCTTTAGAAAGAGTTTCAGGCTGGTTTTGGAAAAATGAACCAGAAATTGTCGTTTTTCTAGGTGGCTCCCATTTTGGCTGTAGTGTTTCCAAGCGCGTGGAAGAGAGCGCGTTCTTTGGTATTTTTCTCCGGTAAAGACAATGATTCTCCGTCTTAAATGTTATTGTTTATTTGCGTATTAGGGTACCTAAGGTTTGATTATAAACGTTGTTTGACTTGTTTGGAAAAGTTTATTAGTAACGTTTGGGATTCATTTTGTATGCATTTTGATGGAGGGAAACTGGGTGGATTGTTGACTGAAGCGCGCCAGCTAAACTGAGTTTTTATGGATATAAAGAAGGACATTATCGAACAAAAGGACCATTTGTGATGTAACTGGGACCTTTTGGAGTGCCAACAGAAGAAGATCATTGAAGGTAAGGCATTTTTTAAATCGCTATTTCTGACTTTCGTGTCGCACCTACCTGGTTGAAATATGTTTTTCATGTGTTTGTATTCGGGCCGGTGTCCTCAGATAATTTCATGGTTTGCTTTCGCCGTAAAGCCTTTTTGAAATCTGACACCGCGGCTGGATTAACAAGAAGTTAAGCTTTATTTTGATGTATTACACTTGTGATTTTATTAAAGTTAAATATTTATAATACTGTAGCTTGAATTTCGCGCTCTGCAATTTCACTGGATGTTGGCCAGGTGGGATGCTATTGTCCCATATTAACTCAAACTCTGTTTCACTCCCAGAGTCAGGTTCCTGTTTCAGACAATACAGGACATCTATAATCTAGGTTTAACTCAAACTCTGCCATCACTCCCAGAGTCAGGTTCCTAATCAGAATGATCAGATAATCTCTGATAATATCAAAAAGGTTTATCAGATTATAAAATAAATGGAATATGACACATTTATGTGATTAACATAATCTGTATGGATTATAGATAATTGATAATACATATCCTCTAATCTCTACTTTACTCTACTCTACACTACACTACTTTACACTACTTTAACCTACTCTACACTACTCTACTTTACGCTTCTCTACACTACTTTACTCTACTCTACTCTACACTACACTACTTTAAACTACTTTACACTACTCTACTCTACACTACCCTACTCTACACCACTTTACCCTACTTTACACTACTCTACACTACACTACTTTACACTACTCTACTTTACTCTAACCTACACTACACTACTTTACACTACTTTACACTACTTTACTCTACACTACTTTACACTACTTTACACTACTTTACACTAAATTACTCTACACTACTTTACACTACTCTACTCTACTTTACACTACTTTACTCTACTCTACACTACACTAATTTACACTACTTTACACTACTTTAAACTACTTTACACTACCCTACTCTACACCACCTACCCTACTTTACACTACTCTACACTACACTACTTTACACTACTCTACTTTACTCTAACCTACACTACACTACTTTACACTACTTTACACTAAATTACTCTACTCTACACTACTTTACACTACTTTACACTACTTTACTCTACTCTACACTACTTTACACTACTTTACACTACTTTACACTAAATTACTCTACTCTACACTACTTTACACTACTTTACTTTACACTACTCTACACTACTTTACACTACTTTACTCTACTCTATACTACTTTACACTACTTTACTCTACTCTACACTAATTTACACTACTTTACACTACTTTACACTACACTACACTACTTTACACTACACTACTCTACTCTACTACTCTACTCTACTACTCTACTCTACTCTACTTTACAAAACTTTACAAAACTTTACTCTACTCTACACTAATTTACACTACTTTACTCTACTTTACTCTACACAACACTACTTTACACTACTCTACTTCACTCTACTCTACTCTACACTACTTTACACTACTCTACACTACTTTACTCTACACTACACTACTTTACACTACACTACTCTACTCTACACTACTTTACTCTACACTACTTTACTCTACACTACTCTACACTAGACTACTTTACACTACTTTACAGTAATGGGGAACTGTTCTTACCGCTGGATAGACCAAGCTACAGTGATGGGGAACTGTTCTTACCATTGGATAGACCAAGCTACAGTGATGGGGAACTGTTCTTACCGCTGGATAGACCAAGCTACAGTGATGGGGAACTGTTCTTACCATTGGATAGACCAAGCTACAGTGATGGGGCACTGTTCTTACCGCTGGATAGACAAAGCTACAGTGATGGGGGAACTGTTCTTACTGCTGGATAGACCAAGCTAAAGTGATGGGGAACTGTTACTGCTGGATAGACCAAGCTACAGTGATGGGGAACTGTTCTTACCGCTGTATAGACCAAGCTACAGTGATGGAGAACTGTTCTTACTGCTGGATAGACCAAGGTACAGTGATGGAGAACTGTTCTTACCGCTGGATAGACCAAGCTCCAGTGATGGGGGACTGTTCTTACCACTGGATAGACCAAGCTACAGTGATGGGGAACTGTTCTTACCGCTGGATAGACCAAGCTACAGTGATGGAGGACTGTTCTTACTGCTGGATAGACCAAGCTACAGTGATGGGGAACTGTTCTTACCGCTGGATAGACCAAGCTACAGTGATGGGGGACTGTTCTTGCTGTTAGATAGACCAAGCTACAGCGATGGGGAACTGTTACCGCTGGATAGACCAAGCTACAGTGATGGAGGACTGTTCTTACCGCTGGATAGACCAAGCTACAGTGATGGAGGACTGTTCTTACCGCTGGATAGACCAAGCTACAGTGATGGGGGACTGTTACCGCTGGATAGACCAAGCTACAGTGATGGGGGAACTGTTCTTACCGCTGTATAGATCAAGCTACAGTGATGGGGAACTGTTCTTACCGCTGGATAGACCAAGCTACAGTGATGGGGGACTGTTACCGTTGGATAGACCAAGCTACAGTGATGGGGGACTGTTACCGCTGTATAGACCAAGCTACAGTGATGGGGAACTGTTCTTACCACTGGATAGACCAAGCTACAGTGATGTGGGACTGTTCTTACCGCTGGACAGACCAAGCTACAGTGATGTGGGACTGTTCTTAACGCTGTATAGACCGAGCTACAGTGATGGGGGAACTGTTCTTACTGCTGGATAGACCAAGCTACAGTGATGGCGGACTGTTCTTACCGCTGGATAGACCAAGCTACAGTGATGGGGAACTGTTCTTACCGCTGGATAGACCAAGCTACAGTGATGGGGGACTGTTACCGTTGGATAGACCAAGCTACAGTGTTGGGGAACTGTTCTTACCGCTGTATAGACCAAGCTACAGTGATGGGGAACTGTTCTTACCGCTGGATAGACCAAGCTACAGTGATGGGGACTGTTCTAACCACTGGATAGACCAAGCTACAGTGATGGGGAACTGTTACCGTTGGATAGACCAAGCTACAGTGATGGGGGAACTGTTCTTACCACTGTATAGACCAAGCTACAGTGATGGGGAACTGTTACCGTTGGATAGACCAAGCTACAGTGATGGGGGAACTGTTCTTACCGCTGTATAGACCAAACTACAGTGATGGGGAACTGTTCTTACCACTGTATAGACCAAGCTACAGTGATGGGGGAACTGTTCTTACCGCTGTATAGACCAAACTACAGTGATGGGGAACTGTTCTTACCACTGTATAGACCAAGCTACAGTGTTGGGGAACTGTTCTTACCGCTGGATAGACCAAGCTACAGTGATGGGGACTGTTCTTACCGCTGGATAGACCAAGCTACAGTGATGGGGAACTGTTACCGTTGGATAGACCAAGCTACAGTGATGGGGGAACTGTTCTTACCGCTGTATAGACCAAGCTACAGTGATGGGGGAACTGTTCTTACCGCTGGATAGACCAAGCTACAGTGATGGGGGACTGTTACCGCTGGATAGACCAAGCTACAGTGATGTGGGAACTGTTCTTACCGCTGGATAGACCAAGCTAAAGTGATGGGGAACTGTTCTTTGGAGCTGAGCATCTTCATGATGTTTGTTCTACTGGGAGGACTGATGGTCCACAGACTGTTAGAGCTGCCCTCCAACTCAGCTATGGTCAGATCCTCTGGCACGTAGGATTCCAACCACTGCATCGCTACCTGTACAGAGGAGAGGAGGGACGAGAACAATGGAGATTTACCCTATGCTCGGCCCACCAACCCAGTGAGACAACACAAAGTAGTTGCATAAAATTCTTGTAACCGTGCACTTACAGGGTCGCTGAGGTATGACCTCATGAAGGTGCCATGGAATTCATGGCTGGAGACTTCTCTGAGCTGGTTCTGCTGAGCACTCATTGTGAAGATGGGCTGTAAAAGATGGACTTAGTTAGAGGACTTATCTCTGAACTGTTTTAGCATGGACAGGTGGCTATAAATCACCAATATTAGCTTTACACTTATAATAATAATAATAAGTAAATTGACTAATTCACAATGGAGATAGATTTAATCGTGGGTGCTGTCACAAACACCACAATGGCACAGCTACAAAGATGAATTCTCTAACTATCTCTATGGGCTGGGAAAACACAATATAGGATGTAATCTACAGAACAGCAGGTCACCAAACAGGTTGGGTAAATTCCAATGTACCCATAATGCACAACTAATGTCCTAATAGACTGGACTGTCTGTCTGACTGATGGATAGACGGACAGACGGATTAATCTCGAACCCGATCAACCGATGGACCTATCAGTAGTAGAGCCTTAGTTCTGTTACAGTACCTGGAACCCGGCCAGGGTGATGGAGAAAGAGACGTCCAGTGGTCTGTTGACCACCCCCACCACAGACTTGACCAGAGACATGAAGAGTAGAGGGAACCAGATGATACAGATCAGAAGCATGACGATCATCCCTCCCATCCCATACTTCACCACCGGCTTCTTCGCTTGGCCCCGCGGCTGGGGGTATCTCTGGAGGGGAGGGGGAGAGGAGGACTATAGTTATGGACTGAGGGTACCACTGGAGAGGAGAGGAGGACTATAGTTATGGCTTGAGGGAACCACTGGAGAGGAGAGGAGGACTATAGTTATGGACTGAGGGTACCACTGGAGAGGAGAGGAGGACTATAGTTATGGACTGAGGGAACCACTGGAGAGGAGAGGAGGACTATAGTTATGGACTGAGGGAACCACTGGAGAGGAGAGGAGGACTATAGTTATGGACTGAGGGAACCACTGGAGAGGAGAGGACTATAGTTATGGACTGAGTGAACCACTGGAGAGGAGAGGAGGACTATAGTTATGGACTTAGGAAACCACTGGAGAGGAGAGGAGGACTATAGTTATGGACTGAGGGAACCACTGGAGAGGAGAGGAGAGGAGAGGAGAGGAGAGGAGAGGAGAGGAGAGGAGAGGAGAGGAGAGGAGAGCAGAGGAGAGGAGAGGAGGACTATAGTTATGGACTGAGGGTACCACTGGAGAGGAGAGGAGAGGAGGACTATAGTTATGGACTGAGGGTACCACTGGAGAGGAGAGGAGAGGAGGACTATAGTTATGGACTGAGGGAACCACTGGAGAGGAGAGGAGGACTATAGTTATGGATTGAGGGAACCACTGGAGAGGAGAGGAGGACTATAATTATGGACTGAGGGTACCACTGGAGAGGAGAGGAGGACTATAGTTATGGACTGAGGGAACCACTGGAGAGGAGAGGAGGACTATAGTTATGGACTGAGGGTACCACTGGAGAGGAGAGGAGGACTATAGTTATGGACTTAGGAAACCACTGGAGAGGAGAGGAGGACTATAGTTATGGACTGAGGGAACCACTGGAGAGGAGAGGAGAGGAGAGGAGAGGAGAGGAGAGGAGAGGAGAGGAGAGGAGAGGAGAGGAGGACTATAGTTATGGACTGAGGGTACCACTGGAGAGGAGAGGAGAGGAGGACTATAGTTATGGACTGAGGGTACCACTGGAGAGGAGAGGAGAGGAGGACTATAGTTATGGACTGAGGGAACCACTGGAGAGGAGAGGAGGACTATAGTTATGGATTGAGGGAACCACTGGAGAGGAGAGGAGGACTATAATTATGGACTGAGGGTACCACTGGAGAGGAGAGGAGGACTATAGTTATGGACTGAGGGAACCACTGGAGAGGAGAGGAGGACTATAGTTATGGACTGAGGGTACCACTGGAGAGGAGAGGAGGACTATAGTTATGGACTGAGGGAACCACTGGAGAGGAGAGGAGGACTATAGTTATGGACTGAGGGAACCACTGGAGAGGAGAAGAGGACTATAGTTATGGACTGAGGGAACCACTGGAGAGGAGAGGAGAGGAGAGGAGGACTATAGTTATGGACTGAGGGAACCACTGGAGAGGAGAGGACTATAGTTATGGACTGAGGGTACCACTGGAGAGGAGAGGAGGACTATAGTTATGGACTGAGGGAACCACTGGAGAGGAGAGGAGGACTATAGTTATGGACTGAGGGAACCACTGAAGAGGAGAGGACTATAGTTATGGACTGAGGGAACCACTGGAGAGGAGAGGACTATAGTTATGGACTGAGGGAACCACTGGAGAGGAGAGGAGGACTATAGTTATGGACTGAGGGAACCACTGGAGAGGAGAGGACTATAGTTATGGACTGAGGGTACCACTGGAGAGGAGAGGAGGACTATAGTTATGGACTGAGGGAACCACTGGAGAGGAGAGGAGGACTATAGTTATGGACTGAGGGAACCACTGGAGAGGAGAGGAGGACTATAGTTATGGACTGAGGGAACCACTGGAGAGGAGAGGAGAGGAGGACTATAGTTATGGACTGAGGGAACCACTGGAGAGGAGAGGAGGACTATAGTTATGGACTGAGGGAACCACTGGAGAGGAGAGGAGAGGAGAGGAGGACTATAGTTATGGACTGAGGGTACCACTGGAGAGGAGAGGAGGACTATAGTTATGGACTGAGGGAACCACTGGAGAGGAGAGGAGGACTATTGTTATGGACTGAGGGTACCTCTGAAATGACACCCTTGTTCCGTATAAAGTGACCAGGGCCCAAATAGTCCATAGGCAATATGGTGCCAATGGGTCCTGGTCAAAAGTAGTGCACTGTATAGGGAATATGGTGCCAATGGGTCCTGGTCTAAAGTAGTGCACTATATAGGGAATATGGTGCCATTTGGGACGCACCCATGATGAGTGGATTGTATCCTCTCCTGTCCATGGTTATCTGGGTAATCTTGCCTTAGACCTGAAGACCTGAAGTCTAAACTCCCAGAGCTAAAGTTTCAATTCAATCTCACTTTGCAACACAAATGCAGCTTGTGGAAAAATATGTATTAAAAAAAAAACAGAAGGCTGTGGGCCTTCTTAAGCTTTAGCTGAGTGGGCTAAGCTAACACATTCTCGTGACGCAGTGGGCAGAGTTTGTGTTCGAACCCTGTTGGTCCCACAGACACATGAACAAGAAGGATACACAACCTACTCTCTCTGACTCCCTCCAGCACTTGAGGACGAAGATGTGAGCGTAGATGTCTTCCACGCAGATCCAGGAGGATAAGGACAGGGAGGTGTCGGTCCAGACCCAGTCCATCACCGCACGCAGCTCAGTCAGGAACGGGATCAAACGGAACCTGGAAGTGGAACGCACACAAACACACCTGTGGCTCTCGAAATCACAGCCTATTTCTCATATACAGTATAATTGTGACTTGAGTCCAAGTCAAGTCGGATTCCTGGACTCAAGTACTACAACACTGGGTCACACTATAAAGGGAATAGAGAGTAATTTGAGACTTACACACTGTACAACAGTGATACTACTGTATGTTGAATTTCCTACTACAACCTACAGTGTCCTAACTCAATATTTATCAAACTTGGGTCCTAACTCACCTTTGAAACAGGAAGAGGTTGGCGTAGTTGGTCTGTGGCCCCCAAAATAAAGTTGGGGAACCCCTTGTCCTAACTCACCTTTGAAACAGGAAGAGGTTGGCATAGTTGGTCTGTGGCCCCCAAAAACAGTTGGGGAACCCCTTGTCCTAATTCACCTTTGAAACAGGAAGAGGTTGGCGTAGTTGGTCTGTGGCCCCCAAAATAAAGTTGGGGAACCCCTTGTCCTAACTCACCCTTGAAACAGGAAGAGGTTGGCGTAGTTGGTCTGTGGCCCCCAAATAAAGTTGGGGAACCCCTTGTCATAACTCACCCTTGAAACAGGAAGAGGTTGGCGTAGTTGTAGCTCTTGGTGAGGAAGTTACCCAGGACTCTGGTGGGGTAGCCACAGCGGATCTGATAGGCTGACAGTCCAAAGTAGATACACTTGATACAGTACCATAGCTTGGCTACTGTGTTCTCATTGAAACGCCTGCAACGTGGACAGAGGTATAAATACTGTTAAGCAAGGTTACTAATGATAAACACAGTTACTAATGACAAACACTGCTACTAATGATACATCCTTAATCAATCACGAGGCCCCTACCCCCCTTAGGGAGATCTGAAAGAACTGGATATGTTTACAAAATTAACTAATTCAACAACTAATTCATTAATAAATCAACCAATAAATCAGATGTATTAACTAATTAATTCCATAAGGTGAGTATTAACCTCTCAGTGACTACCGGCAGGATGAAGAACATCCAGAAGTGTATCCCGAACACCAGGGCCACCTGGAAGATGACTTTCCCCAGCACTGTCTTCTTGAGGTACAGGGCCCGGTCTACCACCATGGTCCCAAACTGGATCAGAACCATCACCAGGAAGGCTCCGGGAACCTGGTCCTCCGACAGGGACGACGTGATGTCTGCTCCCGCGGAGTGTTTCTGACAGATAAGAAAATATAAGGTAAGTGGGTTAGAGTTAAAGGACAGTACATACCCCAAAAGAGACTAGACATTCCCCAAAAGATACTAGACATACCCCAAAAGAGACTAGACATTCCCCAAAAGATACTAGACATACCCCAAAAGAGACTAGACTAGACATAGCCCAAAAGGGACTAGACTAGACATACCCCAAAAGGGACTAGACTAGACATACCCCAAAAGGGACTAGACTAGACATACCCCAAAAGGGACTAGACTAGACATACCCCAAAAGGGACTAGACTAGACATACCCCAAAAGAGACTAGACTAGACATACCCCAACAGAGACTAGACTAGACATACCCCAACAGAGACTAGACATACCCCAACAGAGACTAGACATACCCCAAAAGGAGACTAGACATACCCCAAAAGGAGACTAGACATACCCCAAAAGGAGACATACCCCAAAAGAGACTAGACTAGACATACCCCAAAAGAGACTAGACTAGACATACCCCAAAAGAGACTAGACTAGACATACCCCAAAAGAGACTAGACTAGACATACCCCAAAAGAGACTAGACTAGACATACCCCAAAAGAGACTAGACATACCCCAAAAGAGACTAGACATACCCCAAAAGAGACTAGACATACCCCAAAACTTGGATTAGCTAACACAACATGCCATTGGAACACAGGAGTGATGGTTGCTGATAATGGGCCTCTGTACGCCTTTGTAGATATTCCATAAAAAATCTGCCGTTTCCAGCTACAATAGTCATTTACATTAACAATGTCTACACTGTATTTCTGATCAATTTGATGTTATTTTAATAGACAAAAAAAAAAAGACATTTCTAAGTGACATCAAACTTTTGAACGGTAGTGTACGTAACCCAAAAGAGACCAGCATACGTACCCCAAAAGCAGAGAAGCCGAAGACGATGATGATGAAGTCGATGGTGTCGGCCAGGAACATGAGAACATAGACGTCTGTTACAGCACTGTACTCTGGATGGACCAGGTTGTAGAAGAACTGACGGATGGGCAGGTACACCTCCATGGTCCTGGAGAGACAATGATACAAATACAATCAATCAACCAATCAACCAACTAATCAGTCAATCAATCAACCAATCAATAATTCAACCAGTCAATCCCACCTTTTGATAGTGAAGGTCTTGGCTTTGATCATCTGTTCTCTGAGTTTCTCCTTCATCAGCTGTTTCTTAGTCTTCTGCTGCACTGACTCGCTCCCGTCTCTATGGCTACTGTTCCTGGAGTTAGTGCTGCCTGGGGAAACCATGGCAATGCATGTTACAACCCTATTGTACTGTACGTAAAGTAAATTAGTAGTAAAGTAAAGTAAGTTAGTGGCAAAGTAAAGTAAGTTAGTAGTAAAGTTAAGTAAAAATAAGTTAGTGGCAAAGTAAAGTAAATTAGTAGTAAAGTTAAGTAAAAATAAGTTAGTGGCTAAGTAAAGTAAGTTAGTAGTAAAGTTAAGTAAAAATAAGTTAGTGGCTAAGTAAAGTAAGTTAGTAGTAAAGTAAAGTAAGTTAGTGGCAAAGTAAAGTAAATTAGTAGTAAAGTTTAAAAAAAAGTAAGTTAGTGGCAAAGTAAAGTAAGTTAGTAGTAAAGTTAAGTAAAATAAGTTAGTGGCTAAGTAAAGTAAAGTAAGTTAGTGGTAAACTAAAATAAGTTAGTGGCAAAGTAAAGTAAGTTAGTGGCAAATTAAAGTAAAGTAAGTTAGTGGAAAAGTAAAGTAAGGTAGTGACATATTAAAGTAAGTTAATAGGTAAGTAAAGTAAGTTAGTGACAAAGTAAAGTAAGATAGTGGGTAAATAAAGTAATTAGCGTTGTAAAGTAAACTAAAGAAAAGTAAACTAAAGTAAAGTACAGTAAATTAACCTGTTAGGGCTAGGGGGCAGTATTGACACGGTCGGATAAAAAACGTACCCGATTTAATCTGGTTACTACTCCTGCCCAGTAACTAGAATATGCATATAATTATTGGCTTTGGATAGAAAACACCCTAAAGTTTCTAAAACTGTTTGAATGGTGTCTGTGAGTATAACAGAACTCATATGGCAGGCAAAAACCTGAGAAGATTCCAAACAGGAAGCGCCCTCTCTGACAAGTTGTTGTTCATCTTGGCTCTTTTTATTGAAGACTGAGGATCTTTGCCGTAACGTGACACTTCCTACGGCTCCCATAGGCTCTCAGAACCCGGGAAAAAGCTGAATGATATCGAGGCAGCCTCTGGCTGAAACACATTATCGCGTTTGGATAGTGGCTGGTCAGAGTACTCTGAGACTCACGCTTGTGCACGAGGGCACGAGATGTATTTATTTTCTCTCTCTTTGTATGTAAACACGCTTTCCCGGTCGGAATATTATCGCTTTTTTACGAGAAAAATGGCGTAAAAATGGATTTTAAACAGCGGTTGACATGCTTCGAAATACGGTAATGGAATATTTAGAATTTTTTGTCACGAATTGCGCCATGCTCGTGACCCTTATTTACACTTCGGATAGTGTCTTGGAACGCACGAACAAAACGCCGCTATTTGGATATAACAATGGATTATTTTGGACCAAACCAACATTTGTTATTGAAGTAGCAGTCCTGGGAGTGCATTCTGACGAAGACAACAAAGGTAATCAAACTTTTGTAATAGTAAATCGGAGTTTATAAGTGGCTAGCCGTGATGGCTAGCCGTGATGGCTGGGCTATCTACTGAGAATATTGCAAAATGTGCTTTCACCGAAAAGCTATTTTAAAATCGGACACCTCGATTGCACAAAGGAGTTCTGTATCTATAATTCTTAAAATAATTGTTATGTTTTTTGTGAACGTTTATCGTGAGTAATTTAGTAAATTCACCGGAGGTTTGCTGGGGGTATGCTAGTTCTGAACGTCACATGCTAATGTAAAAAGCTGGTTTTTGATATAAATACGAACTTGATTGAACAAAACATGCATGTATTGTATAACATAATGTCCTAGGTGTGTCATCTGATGAAGATCATCAAAGGTTAGTGCTGCATTTAGCTGTCTTCTGGGTTTTTGTGATATTATATGCTAGCTTGAAAAATGGGTGTCTGATTATTTCTGGCTGGGTACTCTGCTGACATAATCTAATGTTTTGCTTTCGTTGTAAAGCCTTTTTGAAATCGGACAGTGTGGTTAGATAAAGGAGAGTCTTGTCTTTAAAATGGTGTAAAATAGTCATATGTTTGAAAAATTGAAGTTTTTGCATTTTTGAGGTATTTGAATATCGCGCCACGGGATTACACTGGCTGTTGAGTAGGGTTGTCATCTTATGAAGATCATCAAAGGTTAGTGTTGCATTTAGCTGTGGTTTGGGTTTATGTGACATTATATGCTAGCTTGAAAAATGGGTGTCTGATTATTTCTGGCTGGGTACTCTGCTGACATAATCTAATGTTTTGCTTTCGTTGTAAAGCCTTTTTGAAATCAGACAGTGTGGTTAGATTAACGAGAGTCGTCTTTAACATAGAAGTTAAATAGCTAAGTAAAGTATAGTAAAGCAAATAGCTAAGAAAAGTAAAGTAAATTAAGTAGATAAGTAAAGTACAGTAAACTAAAGTAAACTTCGCTCTAACAATGAAAATAAATGTCTTAAAAAATGTAAGGCAGGAGGTAAGATCAGGTGGAACCATTCTATCCAATGTGATGGACGATACGCGTGTGAACAACAGGCACAACCAAAAACCAAATTCGACAATCTCTTTTGACCTCTACACAAAAACTTCAAGCTTGGTGAGTGAAAAAAAATGAGAAACGCCACTTGCTGGAGAACATAGATTTTGGCCCAGTTAACCCTCTTGCTTTGCCTCTTCGTCTCTGGCTGAGTGGGGAAGACTGAGCATCTACCACTATCAGATTAGGGAAGGGATGATTTAGTTCCCCCACTTTTTATCACCCACTGATTAACTTGTCATATAGCAGATTCAAATGTTTTCAGCTAGTAATATGTCAATATTTAGCTTTAGAAATGAGCTATGACATACATAGCCAATTAATATAACACAGCTTTGGATTTCACGCCCTTCTCAAAAGCGTATGGTTATGAACGTTTGAAACTTTGGATGGAAAATTACTGTGGGTGACAGAGGACATTATTGCCACTTCTATTGGCCATCTCTTCAATCTTAGCCTACAGGAAAGTGTGTGCCCTCAGGCCTGGAGAGAAGTAAAAGGAATTTTGCTGCCCAAGAATAGCAAAGCACCCTTTACTGGCATAAAACCCCCGAACAATCAGCCTGTTACCAACCCTTAGTAAACCTTTGGAAAAAAAACGGAGTTTGACCAGATACAATGCTATTTTAAAGTAGACAAATTAACAACATATTTTCAGAACATGTACGGCACTTACAGAAACAACTGATTATTGTCTGAGAGAAATTGATAATAAAATGATTGTGGGAGCTGTTTTGTTAGATTTCAGTGCAGCTTTTGACATTATTGATCATATTCTGCTGCTGGAAAAACGTACGTGTTATGGCTTTACACCTCTTGCTATATTGTGGATTGAGAGTTACCTGTCTAACAGACACACAGAGCCTCTCCAAAATAATCCAGGTAGAATCAGGAATTCCCCAGGGCAGCTCTCTAGGCCCCTTATTTTTTTCAATCTTCACTAATGACCTGCCACTGGCTCTGAGTAAAGCCTGTGTTTGTAGATATACTGATGACTCAACACTATACCCGTCAGCTACCACAGCAAGTTAAATCACTGCAAGACAAAGAGCTGCAGTCAGTATTATAATGGTGGCAATAAATAAGTTAGTCCTAAATATTTCAAAAGCTAAAAGCATTGTATTTGGGACAAAACCATTCACTAAACCCTAAACCTAAACTAAATATTGTAATGAATAATGTGGAAATTGAGCAGGTTGTGGAGGCTAAACTGCCAACTGTCATTGTCAAACAAATTGATGCAACAGTAGCTAAGATGGGGAGAGGTCTGTTCATAACAACGCTATCAACAAGGCAGGTCCTACAGGCCCTAGTTTTGTTGCACCTGGACTACTGTCCAGTCGCGTGGTCAGGTGCCACAAAGAGGGACTTAGAAGAATAACAATTGGCTCAGAGCAGCACGGCTGGCCCTTAAATGTATACGGAGAGCTAAAATTAATAATATGCATGTCAATCTCTCCTGGCTCAAAGTAGCGGAGAGATTGACTCCATCACTACTTGTATTTGTGAGAAGTATTGACATGTTGAATGCACCGATCTGTCTGTTTGAACGACCAGCACACAGCTCGGACACCCATGCATACCCAACAAGACATGCCACAAGAGGTCTCTTCACATTCCCCAAGTCCAGAACAGACTATGGGAGGCACACAGTACAACATAGAGCCATGACTACATGGAACTCTATTCCACATCAAGTAACTGATGCCAGCAGTAGAATCAGATAAAAAACTGATAAAAATACACTTTATGGAACAGCAGGGACTGTGAAGAGACACACATACAGGTACAGACACATGCAGACACACACACGATAACATACGCACTATACACAAAAGTACACATGGATTTTGTGTTATAGATATGTGGTAGTTGAGTGCTGGCCTGAGGGCACACACTTAATGTGTTGTGAAATCTGTTGTGAAATGTATTTTAATGTTTTTTAAATTGTATAACTGCCTTAATTTTGCCTTGGCAGCAGCTAATGAGGATCCATAATAAATACAAAATACACATTTTACATAGGAGAGCTGCTCTCTTCTCCTGTTCCGACTAGTGTGGCATGAAAAAAATCATTCCTGTCCTGGTTATGAAATTACACCTTTACGCTGTTGATGTAAAAACGACCAAATGTACTGACTGTTTAAAGCAGAACTGCCAAATATATTTCTTACGGAGAAATTGGCAATCGAAAAGTCCCAATCAGCAGTTAGATGTGCACCAATTGGTAGACGGGTGGGGGAAAAAAGCAGACATTGAATATCCCTTTGAGCATGGTGAAGTTATTAATTACACTTTGGATGGTGTATCAATACACCCAGTCACTACAAAGATACAGGCATCCTTCCTAACACAGTTGCCGGAGAGGAAGGAAACCGCTCAGGGATTTCACCATGAGGCCAATGGTGACTTTAAAACAGTTAAATGGCTGTGATAGGAGAAAACTGAGCATGGATCAACAACATTGTAGTTACTCCACAATACTAACCTAAATGACAGAGTGAAAAGAAGGAAAGCTTTACAGAATAAAAATATTCCAAAACAAACATCCTGTTTGCAACAAGGTACTAAAGTAATACTGCAAAAAAATTGGCAAAGAAAGGAACTTTAAATACTGAATACAAAGCGTTATGTTTGGGGCAAATCCAACACAACACATCACTGAGTACCACTCTTCATATGTTCAAGCATGGTGGTGGCTGCATCATGTTATGGGTATGCTTGTCATCGGCAAGGACTGGGGAGTTTTTTTAGGAGAAAAATAAACGAATAGACCTAAGAACAGGCAAAATCCTCACGAAAACCTGGTTCAGTCTGCTTTCCAACAGACACTGGGAGACAAATTCACCTTTCAGCAGGACAGTAACCCAAAACACAAGGCCAAATATACACTGGTGTTGCTTACCAAGAAGACAGAGAATCTTCCAAGATGGCATTGACTGTTCCTTAGTGGTCTAGCTACGGTTTTTACTTAAATCGGCATGAAAATCTATGGCAAGACTTGAAAATGGCTGTCTAGCAACCAACTTGACAGAGCTAGAAGAATTTGAAAAATAATATTATACAATCCATGTATTAGAGATTTACCCAGAAATACGATGCCAAAGGTGATTCTAACTTGTATTGACACTCGGGTGTGAACACTTACAGTACCAGTCAAAAGTTTTGACACACCTACTCATTCAAGGGTTTTTCTTTATTTTGACTATTTTCTACATTGTAGAATAATAGTGAAGACATCAAAACTATGAAATAAAACATATGGAATCATGTAGTAACTGCATCTGGTTCTTAGCCTGAGCCGTGATAGAAAGGCAGCAATTCTACAGCACACAGGAGGGCCTGTTGTCCGGACCTCTGGCAATCTCTATGGGTGTGCCACAGGGTTCAATTCTCGGGCCGACTCTCTTCTCTGTATACATCAATGATGTTGCTCTTGCTGCTGGTGATTCTCTGATCCACCTCTACGCAGACGACACCATTCTGTATACTACTGGCCCCTCTTTGGACACTGTGTTAACTAACCTCCAGACGAGCTTCAATGCCATACAACTCTCCTTCCGTGGCCTCCAACTGCTCTTAAACGCAAGTAAAACTAAATGCATGCTATTCAATCGATCACTGCCCGCACCTGCCCGCCTGTCCAGCATCACTACTGTGGACGGTTCTGACTTAGAATATGTGGACAACTACAAATACCTAGGTGTCTGGCTAGACTGTAAACTCTCCTTCCAGACTCACATTAAACATCTCCAATCCAAAATTAAATCTAGAATCGGCTTCCTATATCAGAACAAAGCATCCTTCACTCATGCTGCCAAACATATCCCCGTAAAAGTGACCACCATACCGATCCTCAACTTCAGTGTTGTCATCTATAAAATAGCCTCAAACACTCTACTCAACAAATTGGATGCAGTCTATCACAGTGCCATCCATTTTGTCACCAAAGCCCCATACACTACCCACCATTGCGATCTGTACGCTCTCGTTGGTTGGCCCTCGCTTCAAACTCGTCGCCAAACCCACTGGCTACAGGTTATCTACAAGTCTCTGCTAGGTAAAGCCCCGCCTTATCTCAGCTCACTGGTCACCATAGCAGCACCCACTCGTAGCACGCGCTCCAGCAGGTATATCTCACTGGTCACCCCCAAAGCCAATTCCTCCTTTGGTCGTCTTTCCTTCCAGTTCTCTGCTGCCAATGACTGGAACAAACTGCAAAAATCTCTGAAGCTGGAGACTCATATCTCCCTCACTAGCTTTAAGCACCAGCTGTCAGAGCAGATCACTGCACCTGTACACAGCCCATCTGTAAACAGCCCATCTATCTACCTACCTCATCCCCATACTGTATTTATTTATTTATCTTGCTCCTCTGCACCCCAGTATCTCTACTTGCACATTCATCTTCTGCACATCAACCATTCCAGTGTTTAATTGCTATATTGTAATTACTTCGCCACCATGGCCTATTTATTGCCTTGACTTACCTCATTTGCACTCTCTGTATATAGACTTTTTGTTTTCTTTTGTTCTACTGTATTATTGACTGTATGTTTTGTTTATTCCATGTGTAACTCTGTGTTGTTGTATGTCGAATTGCTATGCTTTGTCTTGGCCAGGTCGAAGTTGCAAATGAGAACTTGTTCTCAACTAGCCTACCTGGTTAAATAAACGTGAAATATATATATATTTTTTAAAGTATCCAACGCGGGAGAAAGCGCATATATTATAAAATAATATTAGATTTATTAGTGTTTGCACCGTTATTTTTATATAATATAACCATATTCAATTTCAGTATCAAATGTCTTAGAGTGATGGACTGTGCCACCCCTGTGATATCTCCGCAATGGATTAGTCCACTGAGACAGGAGCCAATCAGACAGTCGTCTTGGGCTCCATGAAAAAAAGAAAAAGTAATACATGCGACTGCTCGACTAAGGAAATCTCGTTTCAAACAGTAGACCAGTGGACTGAATGAGGTCATCCCTTCTACGCACACAGTTGTTATCTGACTTGTAGATGAACGTCATACTCAGTTACAAGCCGGGAAAGTTTGATAAGCTGAAAGACAGGACGCAGCAATTCAGTCACAACAGGTAGAGGTATTTCCCACGGGGGACCAGTACGGAGAAGAAAAAATTTTTTATGAAATGTATGCATTCACTACTGTAAGTCGCTCTGGATAAGAGCGTCTGCTAAATAACTAAAATGTAAATGTAAAATGTATTTTTGGAACAAGGCAGCAAAACAATCGCATGAGTAAAAACAAAAAAATAATTAAAAAAAAAAACGTTAGTAGTCACAGCGATTTGTGACGGTTGAATAGTTTTTCTTATTGATGCGTTATTTGGATCGGTTTGGGCTCCCGCAGACCCACCCACTCACATTTGAACCAGGGACAGATCGGTAAATCCTTACATCCCTACTAAGTAAAGTTTGGAGCTTTATTAAAATAAAGTAAATTGTAAAGTACTGTAAAGTACTGTAAAGTACTGTAAAGTAAAGGCTAAGTCAAGTCAAGTCAAATAGTTTTCCTGACCTCTCTTGGAGCGTACAGAGTGGACTGAGCGGTGGGAGATATGAGACCCTCCACTGGAGCTCTTCCTTCTCTGGTAGGTCTGCTGCTGTTGCTGGAGGTAGTGCACGGGGATGTGTACAGAGTCCATGGAGGTGCCCATGCCCAGATTTATAGACCTGAGGGTCTGTGTGGACCCCTTCCTCTCGCGGGGGGTGGAAGAGACGGGAGTGGCCTCCCTCTCCCTCCTCTCATCGTCCTCTGACTCAGTGTCCCGGTGGAGTATCTCCTTCTTGGTGTCTTTAAGGTTGTCTTCGTCCCATAGACCATGACACTATGGCAGGACAGTACAAAGAAGAGACACAAGGATAATGCTCTATACCAAACCAAGTGGCGGCAGGTAGAGGAGAGGTAAGGTATGAATGAACTTTGAACAAACCAAACAATTGCATTGTTTTAAGAGTTGTAAGCAATGACTCTCGATCGTATCAATCGGCTAACCAAAATCACAACATGATAGTTCATTATGAACACAATACAATCCACTATACTATACAATATACAATAAAATCATCTATACTATACTATACACCACACTATACACTATACAATAAAATCATCTATACTATACACTATACAATCCACTATACAATGCTCTATACTATACAATATACTATACACTATACATTCCACTATACTATACAATTCACTATACCATACACAATACAATCCACTATACTATACACTATACAATCACTATACTATACACTATACAATCCACTATACTATACACTATACAATACACTATACTATACACTATACAATACACTATACAATCACTATACTATACACTATACTATACTATACACTATACACTACACAATACACTATACTACGCACTATACCATACAATCCACTATACAATCCACTACACTATACACTATACAATCCACTATAATATATACTATAAACCATACTATACACTATACTATGCATCATACTATACAACACACTATACACTAGACAATCCACAATCCACTATACAATCCACTATACTATCCACTATACTATATACTACACATAATACTATCCACTATACTATACACTATACTACCCACTATACTATGCACTGCACTATGCACTATACTATACACTATACAATCCACTATACTATACACAATACAATCCAAAATACTATACACAATACAATCCAAAATACTACACACTATACACTACACTATACAATCCACCATACTATACTATACTATAATATACACTACACAATCCACTGCACTGTACACTATACAATCCACTATACTGTACACTCTACTATACACTATACAATCCACTATACTATACAATATATAATACACTATATTATACACTATACTATACCTTATATAATACACTATATAATACACTATACTACACATTATATAATACACTATACCTTATATAATACACTATACAATACATTCATACAATAAGCTCAAACAAGCTGAATCCAAAGCTGTATCTCAGACAGCTAGAACAGACAGTCATCACATCCCACTGCTTCTCAGTTAAATAACAGGAAGTATCCCGTATCTCGTCTCACAGTAGGAGTGCTCGTCTCGGATCAGATCCTCCCCTGTCCATGAAATCTTATTCACTACAATCTAAAAAGGTTAAACTTGTCCTAGATCAGAACTCTTTCTCTGAGACGTACCTTCAGGATGGACCTGTGGAAGAAGAGCGCCAGAAGCTGTATGAGGTCATAGACCACGTATCCATCTTTCTTCTCCACTCCGATGATGTTGGGAGGGTGGTAGGGTTTTTTCACGTCCACCTTCGGGTTCTGGTTGAAGGGAAAAAAGCCAAACTGGAAGAAATACTTGATGACGATGGTGACCTAGGAGAGAAGATATAAAACAGGCAGTAATGTCATTATAGAGGAATTATTAATGTTAATATGACAGACCGTCAAAATCAAATCATGGTGAGGATGTATGTTTCATTCTGACCGGCATCAGTCAGACGTTTTAATCAGTGTCAGAATGTAACATGAAACAACAATTCCAACACATAGGATTGCAAAGTCATTAAGGACTTCCTAGAATCAGTACGGCACAGACTGACACAGCCTCCAAACCAAAACATTATCCTCCAGCTGGAAACCTCCTAGAATCAGTACAGCACAGACTGACACAGCTTCCAAACCAAAACATTATCCTCCAGCTAGAAACCTCCTAGAATCAGTACAGCAGAGACTGACACAGCCTCCAAGCCAAAACATTATCCTCCAGCTAGAAACTTCCTAGAATCAGTTTCGGCACAGACTGACACAGCCTCCAAACCAAAACATTATACTCCAGCTAGAAACTTCCTAGAATCAGTACAGCACAGACTGACACAGCCTCCAAACCAAAACATTATCCTCCAGCTGGAAACCTCCTAGAATCAGTACAGCACAGACTGACACAGCCTCCAAACCAAAACATTATCCTCCAGCTGGAAACCTTCTAGAATCAGTACAGCACAGACTGACACAGCCTCCAAGCCAAAACATTATCCTCCAGCTAGAAACTTCCTAGAATCAGTACAGCACAGACTGACACAGCCTCCAAACCAAAACATTATCCTCCAGCTGGAAACCTCCTAGAATCAGTACAGCACAGACTGACACAGCTTCCAAACCAAAACATTATCCTCCAGCTGGAAACCTCCTAGAATCAGTACAGCACAGACTGACACAGCCTCCAAGCCAAAACATTATCCTCCAGCTAGAAACTTCCTAGAATCAGTTTCGGCACAGACTGACACAGCCTCCAAACCAAAACATTATACTCCAGCTAGAAACTTCCTAGAATCAGTACAGCACAGACTGACACAGCCTCCAAACCAAAACATTATCCTCCAGCTGGAAACCTCCTAGAATCAGTACAGCACAGACTGACACAGCCTCCAAACCAAAACATTATCCTCCAGCTGGAAACCTCCTAGAATCAGTACAGCACAGACTGACACAGCCTCCAAGCCAAAACATTATCCTCCAGCTAGAAACTTCCTAGAATCAGTACAGCACAGACTGACACAGCCTCCAAACCAAAACATTATCCTCCAGCTGGAAACCTCCTAGAATCAGTACAGCACAGACTGACACAGCCTCCAAACCAAAACATTATCCTCCAGCTGGAAACCTCCTAGAATCAGTACAGCACAGACTGACACAGCCTCCAAACCAAAACATTATCTTCCAGCTGAAAACTTCAGGAGCTTCATGATCTTTGTGTAAACATAGAGACAGTCATTGTGTAGAACCATAGAAAGTACCACTCTAATGATTACAATGGTGTACATACAACACATTAAACTAATGTAATATTAGTTAATAAAGCAATGTAAAGTAAACTATCATAGAATTAATAGGATGTCACGTCCTGACCTGCAGAGGGAGCAATTGTATTATTATTATTTGTGTTACGTGTGAGTTGGTTGTTGGACTCCCAATTGAAGGCAGGTGTGTTGAGTTGCCTTTGATTGGAAGTCCTATATAGTAGTGTGTGTTTGTCCTTGTGGTTGTGGGTAATTGTTCCTGTTCAGTGTGTTATGCTGTCAGTACTGTTGAGCTGTCGGTGTTTTCTTGTTTTGTAGTGTTCCAGTGTTCTTTTTTTGAATTAAATCATGAACACTAACTCCGCTGCACCTTGGTCTTCTTCTCTCCATGACGACTGCCCTTACAGAATTACCCACCACAACAGGACCAAGCACCGGAGGAATTCTGGCGAGGACTGGGGAACACAGCGGGTAAGGGAACCCGAGAGGCAGCCCCAATAATTTTTTTTGGGGGGGCACAAGGGCTGTTTGACGGGGCGAGGATGGAGCCCCAGGCCAGCTCCCTGTACCCTGTTTAGGCTGAAACAGACTGGACAGGTCCCGTGCTTTGGGGTTGGGGCTGTGGTGAGACCTGGGATTTTCAGGCCGGCATGCGCAGTACCAGCGCCCCGCATGTGCCAGGGCAAAGTGAGCATCGAGCCTGAAGGTGTGATGCCAACCCTGCGCTCAAGACCGCCAGTGCGCCTCTACGGTCCGGTGTTTCCCGCTATACGCACTAGCATGGAGGTGCGTGTTTCCAGGCTGGCACGTCCAGTACCAGCTCCACGCATCAGGCGTATAGTGCGTCAGCCCAGCCTCGCCAGTCAGGAGCTGCCAGAGCCGCCCGCCACTCAAGAGTCGCCAGAGCCGCCCGCCAGTCAAGAGTCGCCAGAGCCGCCCGCCAGTCAAGAGTCGCCAGAGCCGCCCGCCAGTCAAGAGTCGCCAGAGCCGCCCGCCAGTCAGGAGTCGCCAGAGCCGCCCGCCAGTCAGGAGTCGCCAGAGCCGCCCGCCAGCCAGGAGTCGCCAGAGCCGCCCGCCAGCCAGGAGTCGCCAGAGCCGCCCGCCAGTCAGGAGTCGCCAGAGCCGCCCGCCAGTCAGGAGTCGCCAGAGCCGCCCGCCAGTCAGGAGTCGCCAGAGCCGCCCGCCAGTCAGGAGTCGCCAGAGCCGCCCGCCAGTCAGGAGTCGCCAGAGTCGCCCGTCTGCCCGGATCAGCCAGAGCGGCCCGTCTGCCCGGCACAGCTATCGGCACCACCGAAGGTGGAGCGAGGTCCACGTCCCGCACCTGAGCCACCTCCAGGATAGGTGGGTTGGGGAGGGAGGGTGTAGCACAGTGCCGTCGTTGACGGCAGCCACCCTCCCTTCCCTCCCTTATTGTTTAGGGGGTATTGTTTATTGGTTTTGTTGGGGTATTGGGGATTTTTTGTGTTTTCTTTTTTAAGGTGCATTCCGGGGTCTGCACCTTGACAGGGGGTACTGTCACGTCCTGACCAGCAGAGGGAGCAATTGTATTAGTTTTGGTCAGGACGTGGCAGAGATATTTGTGTTACGTGTGAGTTGGTTGTTGGACTCACAATTGAAGGTAGGTGTGTTGAGTTGTCTTTGATTTGGAGTCCTATATAGTAGTGTGTGTTTGTCCTTGTGGTTGTGGGTAATTGTTTCTGTTCAGTGTGTTATGCTGTCAGTATTGTTGAGCTGTCGGTGTTTTCTTGTTTTGTAGTGTTCCAGTGTTCTTTTTTTGAATTAAATCATGAACACTAACTCCGCTGCACCTTGGTCTTCTTCTCTCCATGACGACTGCCCTTACATAGGAATATATAGCATAACATCCCAGAGTACGAGGGCGGTCATCCAACACCTATCTATGTCTGTCATGGACTATACAGATAGATAGAACCTCTTACACTGCAGTGTCTGTCATGGACTATACAGATATAGTATCTTCATTTGACCAGTTTCTCACAGCAGGAAAACAATGCTTCAGCAACCGGAAATGTGAACTATTATGTGGATTATAATTGATGTTTGAAGGGGTTCATAATAAAAAATAAAAAAGAATGATCTAATAAAGATCCTACACCTGTAGCACTGTTTGTGTTTCATGTGCAGGAACTCTAAGTAGCATATTGCAGTATAAAGTATAATATCCAATACAATCCTGCAATCATCCAGTAGTCAAACACATTAGACTAAAGGATTGTATACTATAAATACTAAATGGTTGTCATAGACAGTACCTCTACTGTAGCAGTATACATCTTCTAATGTACTGTCCATTACCTCAGTGTATACGATGGCAGTCATCCAGAACCTCTTACTGGGTCTAGGTACGGACAGCATGGCCCAGAGGAAGATGAGGATAGGGAGGACCAGGGTGACGCAGGAGGCTGACAGCATGTTGTTGAGGATGATGACTAGGTAACACACCATCTCAGAGTGGGCCACCAGCATGTTATACAGGGCATAGACCAACTGGAGCGCCAGGGGCTGGCACATATAGAACCGCTCTGACCGCTCTAGCTCCTCATCATGGAACATCCTGATGGGGGAGTGGGGGTGAGAGGGAAGTGGAGAGAGAGAGAGAGAGAGAGAGAGAGACAGAGAGAGAGACAGCAAGAGAGAGAGCGAGAGAGAGAGCAAGAGAGACAGCGAGACAGAGAGCGAGACAGAGAGAGAGAGAGAGCGACAGAGAGAGACAGAGAGAGAGAGAGAGACAGAGAGAGACAGAGAGAGAGAGAGAGAGAGAGACAGAAAGAAAGAATGAAATAATTAAATAATGAAAGAAAGAGAGGGGGGAGTGAGAGAGAGAGAGCGAGAGAGAGAGAGATAGAGGACACTGTGGTAGGATAGAGAGAGCCTTGTGTCTAGACTCATTCAATGCTAAATAAAAACAAAATCAACAACACAAGCGGCTAGTAGTTGAGTCAAATCACTAGATAAGTAGTAGTAGTAGTAGTAGTAGTAGTAGTAGTAGTAGTAGTAGTAGTAATAGTAGTAGTGGTAGTAGTAGTAGTAGTAGTAGTAGTAACAGTGGTGGTAGTAGCAGTAGCGGTAGTGGTGGTGGTAGTAGTAGTAGTAGTAGTAGTAGTGGTGGTGGTGGTGTTGGTGGTAGTAGCAGTAGTAGTAGTAGTAGTAGTAGTAGTGGTAATAATAGTAATAGTAGTAGTAGTAGTAACAGTTATAGTGGTCACAGTAGTAGTAGTAGTAGTAGTAGTAGTAGTAGTAGTAGTAATAGTGGTAGTAGTAGTGGTGTTGGTGGTGGTGGTAGTAGTAGTGGTAGTAGTAGTAGTAGTAGTAGTAGTGGTAGTAGTAGTAGTGGTAGTAGTAGTAGTAATAATAGTAATAGTAGTAGTATTGGTGTTAGTAGTAGTAGTAGTAGTGTTTGTAGTAGTAATAGTAGTAGTGGTAGTAGTAGTAGTAGTAGTAGTGGTAGTAGTAGTGGTGGTAGTAGTGGTGGTAGTAGTAATAGTAGTAGTAGTAGTAGTATTGGTGTTAGTAGTAGTAGTAGTAGTAGTGTTTGTAGTAGTAATAGTAGTAGTAGTAGTAGTGGTGGTAGTAGTAGTAGTAGTAGTAGTAGTAGTGGTGTTAGTTGTCATAATAGGGGTAGTAGTATTAGTAGTACTGGTAGTAGTATTAGTAGTAGTGGTAGTAGTGGTTATAGTGGTCATAGTAGTAGTGTTAGTCGTAGTAATAGTAGTAGTAGTGGTAGTAGTATTAGTATTAGTAGTAGTGGTTATAGTGGTCATAGTAGTAGTGGTAGTAGTAATAGTAGTATTGGTGTTAGTAGTAGTAGTAGTAGTAGTGGTTATAGTGGTCATAGTAGTAGTGGTAGTAGTAATAGTAGTATTGGTGTTAGTAGTAGTAGTAGTAGTAGTAGTAGTAGTAGTAGTAGTAGTAGTAGTAGTGGTTATAGTGGTCATAGTAGTAGTGGTAGTAGTAATAGTAGTATTGTTGTTAGTAGTAGTAGTAGTAGTAGTAGTAGTAGTGGTAGTAGTAGTGGTGGTAGTAGTAGTGGTAGTAGTAATAGTAGTAGTAGTAGTAGTATTGGTGTTAGTAGTAGTAGTAGTAGTGTTTGTAGTAGTAATAGTAGTAGTAGTAGTAGTAGTAGTAGTGGTAGTGGTAGTAGTAGTAGTAGTAGTAGTAGTGGTGTTAGTTGTCATAATAGGGGTAGTAGTATTAGTAGTACTGGTATTAGTAGTAGTGGTAGTAGTGGTTATAGTGGTCATAGTAGTAGTGTTAGTCGTAGTAATAGTAGTAGTAGTGGTAGTAGTATTAGTAGTAGTGGTTATAGTGGTCATAGTAGTAGTGGTAGTAGTAATAGTAGTATTGGTGTTAGTAGTAGTAGTAGTAGTAGTAGTGGTAGTAGTAGTGGTGGTAGTAGTAGTGGTAGTAGTAATAGTAGTAGTAGTAGTAGTGTTTGTAGTAGTAATAGTAGTAGTAGTAGTAGTAGTAGTAGTGGTAGTGGTAGTAGTAGTAGTAGTGGTGTTAGTTGTCATAATAGGGGTAGTAGTATTAGTAGTACTGGTATTAGTAGTAGTGGTAGTAGTGGTTATAGTGGTCATAGTAGTAGTGTTAGTCGTAGTAATAGTAGTAGTAGTGGTAGTAGTATTAGTAGTAGTGGTTATAGTGGTCATAGTAGTAGTGGTAGTAGTAATAGTAGTATTGGTGTTAGTAGTAGTAGTAGTAGTGGTTATAGTGGTCATAGTAGTAGTGGTAGTAGTAATAGTAGTATTGGTGTTAGTAGTAGTAGTAGTAGTAGTAGTAGTAGTAGTAGTAGTGGTTATAGTGGTCATAGTAGTAGTGGTAGTAGTAATAGTAGTATTGGTGTTAGTAGTAGTAGTAGTAGTAGTAGTAGTAGTAGTATTGGTGTTTGTAGTAGTAGTATTGGTGTTAGTAGTAGTAGTAATAGTAGCAGTAGTGGTAGTAGTATTAGTAGTAGTAGTAGTGGTGGTGTTAGTAGTAGTAGTAGTAGTAGTAGTAGCAGCAGCAGTAGTAGTGGTGTTAGTAGTAGTAGTAGTAGTGCTACTGATTCTACTTACTTGTTGAGCAGCAGTTCACTGGCGGTCAGCTCAGTGGTCAGTGAGGGCAGCAAGGGGTCGTCCAGATAGTCTGACCGGCTCGTGTCTGGGGTCATCGCCATCATCCTATTATCGTCCCTGTCACTCTCATCCTCACTCACCTCCAGACGGTCAAAGCTCACCGCCTTAGTAACACATTAATAACAAGTATCAAGTGCTACAGTGTGAGCAATAAAAATATCAAATGTATTTTATAAAGCCCTTTTTCCATCAGCAGTTGTCACTGGGTTTTACAGTAACCCAGGCCCCAACCCGACACCAAAAAGCAAGCGAAGCAGAAGCGGAAAACACAGGCAAAACTCCATATAAGGAAGAAACTTAGAGAGGAACCCGGCACAGAATAACAAGGGATCTAGACAACCAACCTTGCTGTAGCTGGGAGGCACATCAGCATCCGAGGTGTTTGGAGCGTCCGTGTCTGGGGTGTACAGCAGCCCTGCCCGGTCACGCTTTTCTGTATTCAAGTATTCTTGCCGGTACTGGACACCCCCGTCGTCACTGTCAGTGGTACAGTCCTGGGACCCTGGTCGGGACCCTTCTCGGAGGGCCAGGAGGGTTGATGCTCCTTCCTCTACCCTGAAAGAGGGGCCCTCCCCTGGGCCTGGAGACCCCCATGGATCCCCCTGGCCCTGGTACCTCTCTCTCTCCTCTGTGTTCTCTCTGTCTTCATCCCCTTCTTCCCCCTCCGGAGGTGGGTGTCCCCAGGGTCCGTGCTGCCTGTCTTCCCCCTGGTCCTGTTCGTCCTCCACCTCCTCAATGGTGTCGGTGGTGCCCTGCCGGGAGTACAGGGTGATGCACTGGGTCGTTTCACTGTGGGGGAGAGACAGACAGACATACAGAGAGAGAGGATGTTACTGGACCCTGTCAATGCTCAGTACAGAATTCACAAAATGGAGAGTATTCGGGTGACACTCACTCAACAGCCAAATGTACCATTGTGTAGTTTTAGAGGTGGAGAAAAATATTTAATGTAGTTTGTAGTTTATTGTAGTTTATGTGTTTTGAGGAAACAGAAACAACATTTACAAGGATGACTGACATGTAATGATAAATGATAAATATAGCTGCGAGGAGCAATGAATGGGGTTCACAGGATGACAAAAAAGGACACAGAAAACAGTTGGATAAGAAAGCAAGCACTCTATCATGTAGGACCTATCTTCCTTTACGTACAATTAGTGAAAGCATTACCATGTTTATCTCTTAACCTGTTGGGTCTAGGGGGCAGCATTTGCACGTCTGGATAAAAAAAATGTACCCGATTTAATCTGGTTACTAATCCTACCCAGTAACTAGAATATGCATATACTTATTATATATGGATAGAAAACACTCTAAAGTTTCCAAAACTGTTTGAATGGTGTCTGTGAGTATAACAGAACTCATTTGGCAGGCAAAACCCTGAGACATTTTCTGACAGGAAGTGGATACCTGATGTGTTGTATTGACTTTAAACCTATCCCATTGAAAAACACAGGGGTTTAGGAATATTTTGGCACTTCCTATTGCTTCCACTAGATGTCACCAGCCTTTACAAAGTGTTTTGAGTCTTCTGGAGGGAGATCTGACCGAACAAGAGCCATGGAACGATGATGTCCCATTAGACACCTGGCGCGCGAGTTCATGTTGGGTACCCTCGTTCCAATACGTTATAAAAGAGTATGCATTCGTCCACCTTGAATATTATTCATGTTCTGGTTAAAAAAAGGCCCTAATGATTTATGCTATACAACGTTTGACATGTTTGAACGAACGGAAATATATTTTTTCCCCTCGTTCATGACGAGAAGTCCGGCTGGCTTACATCATGTGCTAACGAGACGGAGATTTTTGGACATAAATGATGAGCTTTTTTGAACAAAACTACATTCGTTATGGACCTGTGATACCTGGAAGTGACATCTGATGAAGAGAATCAAAGGTAATGGATTATTTACATAGTATTTTCGATTTTAGATCTCCCCAACATGACGTCTAGTCTGTATCGCAACGCGTATTTTTCTGGGCGCAGTGCTCAGATTATTGCAAAGTGTGATTTCCCAGTAAGGTTATTTTTAAATCTGGCAAGTTGATTGCGTTCAAGAGATGTAAATCTATAATTCTTTAAATGACAATATAATATTTTACCAATGTTTTCTAATTTTAATTATTTAATTTGTTACGCTGACTTGACTGCCGGTTATTGGAGGGAAACGATTTCCTCAACATCAATGCCATAGTAAAACGCTGTTTTTGGATATAAATATGAACTTGATAGAACTAAAAATGCATGCATTGTCTAACATAATGTCCTAGGAGTGTCATCTGATGGAGATTGTAAAAGGTTAGTGCATCATTTTAGCTGGTTTTATGGTTTTGGTGACCCTGTCTTTGACTTGACAAAACATTACACACAACTCTTGTAAATGTACTGTCCTAACATACTCTAAATTTATGCTTTCGCCGTAAAACCTTTTTGAAATCGTAAAACGTGGTTAGATTAAGGAGATGTTTATCTTTCAAATGGTGTAAAATAGTTGTATTTTTGAAAAATTTGAATTTTGACATTTATTTGGATTCAAATTTGCCGCTCTTGAAATGCACCTGCTGTTGATGGAGTGCACCACGGGTGGCACGCTAGCGTCCCACCTAGCCCCAAGAGGTTAATACCACAAGGATGATGCAAGTGAAGTTTAGTCTAGTGCTGTAGGTTGGTTAGTGTGGCCGACTTTGAATGCAGCAACTAATCATTCTCAAATTCATTAGAAGCCAAATTATCAAATCAAATTTTATTGGTTATATAACACATGGTTCGCAGATGTTAACCTCTCTAGGGTAGGGGGCAGTATTTTCACATCCGAATAAAAAACGTACCCGATTTAATCTGGTTATTACTACTGCCCAGAAACTAGAATATGCATATAATTGTTTGATTTGGATAGAAAACACCCTAAAGTTTCTAAAACTGTTTGAATGGTGTCTGTGAGTATAACAGAACTCATATGGCAGGCAAAAACCTGAGAAGATTCTGTACAGGAAGTGCCCTCTCTGACCATTTCTTGGCCTTCTACACTCTCTTTATTGAAAACTGAGGATCTCTGCTGTAACGTGACACTTCCTACAGCTCCCATAGGCTCTCAGAGGGCGCCAGAACGTTGAATGATGACTTTGCAGCCCATGGCTGAAAAACAGTAGCGCATTTGGTAAGTGGTCGATCTGAGAACAATGAGACGGCGCGCCTGCATGTGAAGAGGCCATTTTCAACTTTGAGTCTTTGAACGAAAACAGGGTTTCCAGGTCGGAATATTATCGCTTTTTTTACGAGAAAAATCGCATAAAAATTGATTTTAAACAGCGTTTGACATGCTTCGAAGTACGGTAATGGAATATTTAGAATTTTTTTGTCACGATACGCGTCCGCGCGTCACCCTTCGTCACCCTTCGGATAGTGTCTTGAACGCAAGAACAAAACAGAGGATATTTGAACATAACTATGGATTATTTTGAACCAAAACAACATTTGTGGATGAAGTAGAAGTCCTGGGAGTGCATTCTGACAAAGAACAGCAAAGGTAATCCAATTTTTCTTATAGTAAATCTGGGTTTGGTGAGTGCCAAACTTGGTGGGTGTCAAAATAGCTAGCCCGTGATGGCGAGCTATCTACTCAGAATATTGCAAAATGTGCTTTTGCCGAAAAGCTATTTTAAAATCAGACACCGCGATTGCATAAAGGAGTTCTGTATCTATAATTCTTAAAATAATTGTTATGTTTTTTGTGAACGTTTATCGTGAGTAATTTAGTCAATTCACCGGAAGTTTGCGGTGGGTATGCTAGTTCTGAACGTCACATGCTAATGTAAAAAGCTGTTTTTTTATATAAATATGAACTTGATTGAACAAAACATGCATGTATTGTATAACATAATGTCCTAGGAATGTCATCTGATGAAGATCATCAAAGGTTAGTGCTGCATTTAGCTGTGGTTTTGGTTTTTGTGACATTATATGCTAGCTTGAAAAATGGGTGTCTGATTATTTCTGGCTGGGTACTCTGCTGACATAATCTAATGTTTTGCTTTCGTTGTAAAGCCTTTTTGAAATCGGACAGTGTGGTTAGATTAACGAGAGTCTTGTCTTTAAAATGGTGTTAAATAGTCATATGTTTGAGAAATTGAAGTAATAGCATTTCTAAGGTATTTGAATAACGCGCCACGGGATTCCACTGGCTGTTACGTAGGTGGGTCGAAATCGTCCCACTGGCCCTAGAGAAGTTAACCACCTAACTGAGAAACTAAATTAAACCTTGCGTAATACCCTAGATGTAGTCGCACCCCTAAAAACAAAAAACGACAAAACGACAGTTCCGTAAGGTTCACAGACTATACAGGAAACAACCACCCACCAAAACACAAGTGAAACAAACACAACTAAATATGGCCTCCAATTAGAGACAATGACAACCAGCTGCCTCTAATTGGAGAACATTGCCAAAAACCA
Source organism: Salmo salar (assembly GCF_965601325.2). Lineage (NCBI taxonomy): Eukaryota > Metazoa > Chordata > Actinopteri > Salmoniformes > Salmonidae > Salmo > Salmo salar. The sequence goes on from NC_138304.1 coordinate 53,428,219, forward strand.
ACATAGAGCTAGAAAACTAGAATAAACATAGAAATATAAAACATAGAACAAAACCAAAACACACAGAAACAACACCCCCTGCCACGCCCTGACCATGCTACAATGCCAAATGATGCCTTTTACTGGTCAGGACGTGACAGTACCCCCCCCCCCAAAGGTGCAGACCACGACTGCACCTAAAAAAAAAAAAGAAACACAAAACAACCCTAAACCTAAAGGGAGGGAAGGGAGGGTGGCCACCGTCAACGACGGTTCTTGTGCTACACCCCCCCTTCCCAATCCTCCCACTACGGAGGTGGCTCTGGCTCTGGCTGTAGCTCCCGTTCAGAAGACTCTGGGCTGAGAGGCGTCGCTGGAGGCCACGGCTGAGAGGCGTCGCTGAGGGCCCCGGGCTGAGGAGCGTCGCTGGAGGCTCCTGGCTGAGGAGCGTCGCTGGAATGCTCCTGGCTGAGGAGCGTCGCTGGAGGCTCCAGGCTGAGGAGCATCGCTGGAGGCTCCGGGCTGAGGAGCATCGCTGGAGGCTCCGGGCTGAGGAGCATCGCTGGAGGCCTCCTGCGTGGAGCTGGGACCGGTCTCCCCAGACTGAGACTTACAGGAGACTGGGTGCGCAGAGCAGGCACGGGGCACACTGGGCCGTGGAGGCGCACCGGCGGTCTGGAACTCAGGGCTGGCACACCCCGTCCTGGCTGACTGGTCACTGTAGCCCGACACGGGCAGAGCGCTGGCACAGGCCGAACTGGGCTGTGCTGGAGAGTGAGGGCTGCCGTGTGTAGAGCAGGCACAGGGTAAGCTGGACCGAGGAGACGCACTGGTGGCCAGATGCGCTGCGCCGGCCAACTCTCGCCCGGCAACGCTGCGGAGCCCGTACTGACCGCACCGGACTGTGCGTGCGTATGGGCGACACCATGCGCATTTCCGCATAGCACGGTGCTCTCCTCGTCACCCGCTCCCCACGGTAAGCACGGGGAGTTGGCTCAGGACTCCACCCTGACTCTGCCCAACTGCCCAACTCCCCGTGTGCCCCCCCAATTTTTTTAGAGGGAGCATGATTATTATTTATTTGACCCTGCTGGTCATCAATTAACGTTTTAACATCTTGGCCATGTACTGTTATAATCACAACCCAGCACAGCCCGAAGAGGACCGGCCACCCCTCAGAGCCTGGTTCCTCTCTAGGTTTCTTCCTATGTTCCATGCCTTTCTAGGGAGTTTTTCCTAGCCACTGTGCTTCTACTTCTGCATTGCTTGCTGTTTGCTGTTTTAGGCTGGGTTTCTGTACAGCACTTTGTGACATCGGCTGATGTAAAAAGGGCTTTATAAATACATTTGATTGATTGATTGATTCACTGTATCTAAGAAGGTGAATTCCAGAAGAACCAGACAGTTATTCTCTTCAAATCATCGGTTGTCTACACGGCCCTCCTACCCAAGCTGGGAGCGTCAACACGGCTGATTAGCCTCCTGAGAAAACTACTCTCAGAACGAGTTCAAGGAACAGACAACCAAGAGAAAGGAAAGTGTGTCATCGTGTGGACAATCAGAGACTTACACCCGGTAACGGAGGAGACGCCGCCATCGGAGTAGAAGGTCGTCGGCTAAACGTCCTAAGCGGAACTCGGTCCACGAAGAAGAAGAGATACCCAACGGAGACTTTCAACAAGTAAATACGTTCATTATAATTCTCACTCATAAGAGCGGCAGTTCGGGGCAAGGAGTTAGGGCTAAAACTAAGCATAGTTTACAAATGTATCCAAGTGTGCTTTTCTCTCGTGCACTCTCTCTCTCTCTCTCTCTAAATCCCCATCTTGTGTAACACGTGTCGTATCGTGTTGGTCCACTAGGGACCTGTTTCGTTGTACTAAGTTCTAATCAATAGCCCAGACTGTGTGTTTGTGTATCTTATATTATCACTTAGCTTGTTAGTAAATAAATAATCAACTCAATTGGTGTGGTAATGAATGATTTAGTGAGACCCGGATTTGTACAGATTTACGAATTATGCGACGTTCAGAATGAGACTGATTAGGAAATTAATTAATTAGTGACTGCTAGGAAATTGATATTCTGATATTCTTTGAGTTCATTTGGGAAACGGTAACTCATTAAAAAAAACTTTTCCCATGGTGCCCCAGGTTACTGAGTTAGTTAATGGTTACCTGATTAATTTGATCACGTAATTATAAACATTGTTAATTATTCGATGAATAGCATTCGTCACATGAATAATACTAACGTCACGACAGAAGGAAGAGGAAGAGGAGGATGAGAAAGGAGAGGAGAGGATGAGGATGAGGAGGCAGAAGAAGAGAGTGACAAAGAGGATGGAAGAGGAGGAGAAGGAGAAAGAGGAAGATTTCAGCTTGGACCAGGCACCTGGACACTTGGCTGCTGCTGCTGTCAGTTGATTTGGAGGCGTCCAGCCCGTAAATCTTACGGAGTTTGGGCCGTGCACGTTCACTGGTTTTGGGAATGGGAACGTCTGACGGCATTCCGTCCAGCTCGTCCAGCGTGTCTTGGCGGGAGAACAGCATGGTGGCCTCAGTGTAGGCACTGATGCGATAAAGAGATGGAGAGATGAGAAATAAATGAGTGGAATGATACAATGGTTACAAAATGGCTTCCACATGACACAGCTAAAGATGTGGAAGTTTCCAAAAAGGTAATGGTGGTGATGTGATTTCTCATCGCTCATGCTGAAGATACTGATCAAGCCCTAGAATTAGATATAGAATGAAATAATAGGATTTCTCCAGCACTCTCTTCAGTCTTTTCTTCTGCTTTTTATTACTACTTGTTATTTGGAGACTTTTGTATTTGTCGTTTGGTTCTTGATTGATATTTTTATTGTATTGCATTGTTGAGGAGAGTCAGCAAGTAAGCATTTCTCTGTACTGTGCGCATCTGACCAATAAACCTTTGATTTTATGCTCAAACCCTACAGCCCAACCCGAGCACTCCGTTCTGCTGCCTCAGGTCTTTTGGCCCTCCCACCCCTGCGGGAGGTCAGCTCCCGCTCAGCCCAGTCCAAACTATTCTCTGTCCTGGCACCCCAATGGTAGATCCAGCTTCCCCCTGAAGCCAGGATAGCATAGTCCCTGCCCATCTTCCAAAAACATCTGAAACCCAATCTCTTCAAACTGTATGTTAAATAATCCCCTTTCTCACCTCAACCCCCACAGTACTTAACCAGGACTTGACCCCCCCCCCCCCCAGCTATGACTCTACTGACCCCCACAGCACTTAACCAGGACTTGACCCCCCCCCACTAGCTATGACTCTACTGACCCCCACAGCACTTAACCAGGACTTGACCCCCCCCCCCCAGCTATGACTCTACTACTCCCACAGCACTTAACCAGGACTTGACCCCCCCCCCCCTCAGCTATGACTCTACTGCTCCCACAGCACTTAACCAGGACTTGACCCCCCCTAGCTCTGACTCTACTGCTCCCACAGCACTTAACCAGGACTTGACCCCCCCTAGCTCTGACTCTACTGCTCCCACAGCACTTAACCAGGACTTGACCCCCCCCTAGCTCTGACTCTACTGCTCCCACAGCACTTAACCAGGACTTGACCCCCCCCCTAGCTCTGACTCTACTGCTCCCACAGCACTTAACCAGGACTTGACCCCCCCTAGCTCTGACTCTACTGCTCCCACAGCACTTAACCAGGACTTGACCCCCCCCTAGCTCTGACTCTACTGCTCCCACAGCACTTAACCAGGACTTGACCCCCCCCTAGCTCTGACTCTACTGCTCCCACAGCACTTAACCAGGACTTGACCCCCCCCTAGCTATGACTCTACTGCTCCCACAGCACTTAACCAGGACTTGACCCCCCCAGCTATGACTCTACTGACCCCCACAGCACTTAACCAGGACTTGACCCCCCCCCCAGCTATGACTCTACTGCTCCCACAGCACTTAACCAGGACTCGATCCCCCCTAGCTATGACGCTACTAATAGCTATGATATTGAGGAAAAATGTACTTTCTATGCCTGTGATGTGTGGTTGTCCCACCTAGTCATCTTTAGATGAATGCACTGACTGTAAGTTGTTCAGGATAAGAGCATCTGCTAAATGACTAAAATGTCAAATGTACATTTGATTTGAATTAATTCACGTACGATACACTTACCTGGATATGCTGTCTCGTGATGCCAAAGATAAACTTACCTGGATATGCTGTCTCGTGATGCCAAAGATAAACTTACCTGGATATGCTGTCTCGTGATGCCAAAAATAAACTTACCTGGATATGCTGTCTCGTGATGCCAAAAATAAACTTACCTGGATATGCTGTCTCGTGATGCCAAAAATAAACTTACCTGGATATGCTGTCTCGTGATGCCAAAAATAAACTTACCTGGATATGCTGTCTCGTGATGCCAAAAATAAACTTACCTGGATATGCTGTCTCGTGATGCCAAAGATGCCATGCTGTCCTGGCTCTCCATGCGATAGTCGCCTCTCCTCCTGTGGACCCTGTGAGACCCCCCTGACCCACTGTCCTCCTCACTGAGCCGATCCAGGCTGGACCCCCGAGACATGTTCATACGCATCTGCTTCTGGTAAAACACATGGATACTTTCTCTGGACGGGACGTTGCCCTGCAGGGGGGGGAAGGTTAGATCAGGATAGTAATTTAATCTCGGTTTTGTTTTCTAGTTTGCTATATATATATCAAAGTCAAAAATCAAATCGAACTATTTAAAGAGTGTTTATGTAAGACAAGATACTCAAAGGGGGCAGCAGGTAGCCTAGTGGTTAGAGTGTTGGACTAGTAACTGAAAGGTTGAAAGATCGAATCCCTGAGCTGACAAGGTAAAAAAATCTGTTGTTCTGCCCCTTGAACAAGGCAGTTAACCCACTGTCCCTAGGCCGTCATTGAAAATAAGAATTTGTTCTTAACTGACTTGCCTAGTTAACCTGTTGGGGCTAGGGGGCAGTATTTGCACGGCTGGATAAAAAAACGTACCCGATTTAATCTGGTTACTAATCCTACCCAGTAACTAGAATATGCATATACTTATTATATATGGATAGAAAACACCCTAAAGTTTCTAAAACTGTTTGAATGGTGTCTGTGAGTATAACAGAACTCATTTGGCAGGCAAAACCCTGAGACATTTTCTGACAGGAAGTGGATATCTGATGTGTTGAATTACCTTTAAGCCTATGCCATTGAAACACACAGGGGTTGATTAATGTTTTGGCACTTCCTATTGCTTCCACTAGATGTCACCAGCCTTTACAAAGTGTTTTGAGTCTTTTACTGTGAGATCTGACCGAACAAGAGCCATGGAACGGTGATGGCCGATTAGACTCTGGCGCGCGAGTTCATGTTGGGTACCCTCGTTCCAATACGTTATAAAAGAGAATGCATTCGTCCACCTTGAATATTATTCATGTTCTGGTTAAAAAAGTCACTAATGATTTATGCTATACAACGTTTGACATGTTTGAACGAACGTAAATATATTTTTTCCCCTCGTTCATGACGAGAAGTCCGGCTGGCTTAGATCATGTGCTAACAACACGGAGCTTTTTGGATATAAATGATGAGCTTTTTTGAACAAAACTACATTCGTTATGGACCTGGGATTCCTGGAAGTGACATCTGATGAAGAGAATCAAAGGTAATGGATTATTTACATAGTATTTTCGATTTTAGATCTCTCCAACATGGCCGTTTGTCTGTATAGCAAAGCATATTTTTCTGGGCGCAGTGCTCAGATTATTGCAAAGTGTGATTTCCCAGTAAGGTTATTTTTAAATCTGGCAAGTTGATTGCGTTCAAGAGATGTAAATCTATAATTCTTTAAATGACAATATAATATTTTACCAATGTTTTCTAATTTTAATTATTTAATTTGTGGTGCTGACTTGACTGCCGGTTATTGGAGGGAAACGATTTCCTCAACATCAATGCCATAGTAAAACGCTGTTTTTGGATATAAATATGAACTTGATAGAACTAAAAATGCATGCATTGTCTAACATAATGTCCTAGGAGTGTCATCTGATGGAGATTGTAAAAGGTTAGTGCATCATTTTAGCTGGTTTTATGGTTTTGGTGACCCTGTCTTTGAATTGACAAAACATTACACACAGCTATTGTCAATGTGCTCTCCTAACATAATCTAACTTTATGCTTTCGCCGTAAAACCTTTTTGAAATCGGACAACGTGGTTAGATTAAGGAGATGTTTATCTTTCAAAGGGTGTAAGATAGTTGTATGTTTGAAAAATTTTAATTTTGACATTTATTTGGTTTCAAATTTGCCGCTCTTGAAATGCACCTGCTGTTGATAGGGTGCACCACGGGTGGCACGCTAGCGTCCCACATAGCCCCAAGAAGTTAACCTGTTAGGGCTAGGGGGCAGTATTGACACGGCTGGATAAAAAACATACCCGATTTAATCTGGTTACCACTCCTACCCAGTAACTAGAATATGCATATACTTATTACATATGGATAGAAAACACCCTAAATTTTCTAAAACTGTTTGAATGGTGTCTGTGAGTATAACAGAACTCAAATGGCAGGTCAAAACCTGAGAGATTCCTTTACAGGAAGTGGCCTGTCTGACCATTTCTTGAACTTCTTTTCCATCTCTATCATTTACTAAGGATCTCTGCTCTAACGTGACACTTCCCACGTCGTCCATAGGCGCTCAGAGCCCGGGAAAAAACAGAATGTCGTCATTCCAGCCCCAGGCTGAAACACATTATCGCCTTTCTCAAGTGGCCGATCAAGGGACACTGGGCTTATGCGCGTGACCCCGACCGCCCCCGCCTTTGTGATTTTTTCCTCTGTTTGCCGAAAAGGAGATTCCCTGTCGGAATATTATCGCTTTTCTACGAGAAAAATGTCGTAAAAATTGATTTTAAACAGCGGTTGACATGCTTCGAAGTACGGTAATGGAATATTTAGAATTTTATTATCACGAATTGCGCCATGCGCGTGACACTTCTTTAGTATTTCGGATAGTGTCTGGAACGCACGAACAAAACGCCGCTATTCGGATATAACGCTGGATTATTTTGGACCAAACCAACATTTGTTATTGAAGTAGCAGTCCTGGGTGTGCATTCTGACGAAGACAACAAAAGGTAATCAAACTTTTATAATAGTAAATATGATTATGGTGAGTGCTAAACTTGCCGGGTGTCTAAATAGCGAGCCCGTGATGCCTGGGCTATGTACTTAGAATATTGCAAAATGTGCTTTCACCAAAAAGCTATTTTAAAATCGGACATATCGAGTGCATAGAGGAGGTCTGTATCTATAATTCTTAAAATAATTGTTATGCTTTTTGTGAACGTTTATCGTGAGTAATTTAGTAAAATGTTAGCGAATTCCCCGGAAGTTTAACTTAACATAGTGCCAAATAGTTTCTTAACTTCCTTTTATTGTAAGAAATTGACATATTTTAAAGTGAAAGGTACGAGTGATTGGTAGTTGTATGAGAATACTGAATTACAACGAAGACCAATAGAATGTGCTCTTATATTACCAAATACAATTTGAGATTCGCACAATAAGCTCTACTTGAGTCACAAAATTATAAAATGTTCTGCTAGTTCTGAACGTCACATGCTAATGTAAAAAGCTGGTTTTTGATATAAATATGAACTTGATTGAACAAAACATGCATGTATTGTATAACATAATGTCCTAGGGTTGTCATCTGATGAAGATCATCAAAGGTGAGTGCTGCATTTAGCTGTCTTCTGGGTTTTGGTGACATTATATGCTGGCTTGAAAAATGGGTGTCTGATTATTTCTGGCTTGGTACTCTGCTGACATAATCTAATGTTTTGCTTTCGTTGTAAAGCCTTTTTGAAATCGGACAGTGTGGTTAGATTAACGAGAGTCTTGTCTTTAAATGGCTGTAAAATAGTCATATGTTTGAGAAATTGCGGTAATAGGATTTTTAAGGTTTTGAAAATCGCGCCACAGGCTGGCAGTGGCTGTTACGTAGGTGGGACGCAAGCGTCCCACCTAGCCCATAGAGGTTAAATTAAGGTAACAGAAATATGTGTATATATATATATATATACACATATTTCTGTATATTTCTGTATATATATATATATATATATATATATAATATATATATATATAGAGGGAGAGTGACAGAAGAAAGTAGTACCTTTTTGACCTCTCTAGTGAGCATACATCTCTCAATACGCAGCACGGTGGAGATGTCTATGTGTTCTCTACACACGTTGTTCATCCACTTGGTGAAGCTCTCCACCGTCGTCTGGAACAACACCCAGGTGAACTTGATGATGTTGAACACTCGCTTCAGGATGTTGTCTGGTGGTACGTGGGAAAGAGAAGTTCCAAATATTTACATTTTATCAGCAGACAATCTTATACAAATCGACATCAGGGCACTCAACTAAACTAGCTAAAACAATCATGATCCAGAGTATTGTCATCACGATCATTGATTCTGAGTAGACTATAGTAAGAACCTATAATATATATATAATATATATAGAATCAATATCAAGACTGGTGGTTGTCTCTCCGTGTAAGTGGTTTTATATATACATATATTACAGTATTTGAAAGGGTCTATGACCCACCTGGTCCGTCAGATTTCTTCTCCTGTGGTCCCTCCTGATCTTCCTCCATCTCTATGGTCACATGACCTGCACAGAATAACACAATAAAACAATAATTTACAGAGAATAACACAACAAAATAATAACTTAGAGAATAACACAAAACAATAATTTATAGTAAATAACACAAAAAAAACAATAAGTTACAGAGAATAACACAACAATATATTTTTTTGTATTGTATTTTTTTCCAGGTAAGTTGACTGAGAACACATTCTCATTTATAGCAACAACCTGGGGAATATTTACAGGGGAGAGGAGGGGGGATGAATGAGCCAATTGTAAACTGGGGATGATTAGGTGACCATGATGGTATGAGGGACAAATTGGGAATTTAGCCAGGACACCAGGGTTAACACCCCTACTCTTACGATAAGTACCATGGGATTTTTAGCAACCACAGAGAGTCAGGACACCCATTTTAACATCCCATCTGAAAGACAGCACCCTACACAGGGCAATGTCCCCAATCACTGCCCTGGGGCAATTTTTTTTAGACCAGAAGAAAGGGTGCCTCCTACTGGCCCCCCAACACCACTTCCAGCAGTATCTGGTCTCCCATCCAGGGACCAACCAGGACCAAGCCTGCTTAGCTTCAGAAACAAGCTAGCAGTGGGATGCTGGGTTATATGCTGGTGGTCAAGTTACAGAGAGTTACACAACAAAACAATAAGTTACAGAAATTAACACAACAAAATAACTTTCAGAGAATAACATAAAACAATAACTTTCAGAGAATAACATAACAAAACAATAACTTTCATTAGATTTGGGTTATAATTAGTGAGTGTGAGAACCCCTTCTACTGGACATCTTGGGGTAGTCGTCAGGGATGTCCTTTCTCACCCCTGCTTTTCGCTTTCACAAACAAGCCTTAAGTTATCTACATGAATTAAGAGGTGGTGAATCAAGCATAAAGTGTAGCATAAAGGGATCTTGTAAAATAACGATGCAATTTGAATCACAGATTAAAGACTGATCTTCCGTGAGAACTAAGGAAGTAGCATGAGTCCTCAGAGGTCGTAAGAACAGAATGATGCAATGGTCTATTCTCGTGATCTTCCTCTTCTTTGGTCAAATTATGTATGCTGATGATTTTCTTTATATCAGTGACTCAGTGACTCCATGATATCTCTTAACTTACCTTCCTTCTTGTCCTTCTTGTGTTTGTCTCTCTTGGTGTACCTCTTCCAGAACTTACGCTTCTCTTTGCTTCGTTCCTTCATGGCTGTCTTGGAGTCTGTTATCCAGGCATGGTAGACAAACTGGGAGCGTACAGTACAGGAAGCACAATGTTAGTTTGGACATAAAGGGACAGATCCTGATTTGAGATCTGTGCGCTCTTAACTCTGACTTTCGCAAAATGATGTATTGAGTCATGTGTTGATACATGTATTGATTCATGTGTTAATTCATGTATTGATTCATGTATTGATTTGTGTCGATTCATGTATTGTTCATGTATTTTTTCATGTTGATTCATATATTGATGACAATTTGAACAGGAAAAAAATTGTTATGCAAACAGATCTCAAAAGGATTCAGTCCAATCAAACAGATCTCAAGGATTCAGTCCAATCAAACAGATCTCAAGGATTCAGTCCAATCACACAGATCTCAAGGATTCAGTCCAATCAAACAGATCTCAAGGATTCAGTCCAATCAAACAGATCTCAAGGATTCAGTCCAATCAAACAGATCAAGGATTCAGTCCAATCAAAGGAATGCTACGGTCAAGGCACACTCAGAGGCAAATAAAACAAGAGCAATAGCAAGCCAGGTGACCATTAGTTAACCCTTTAAACCACAGACAAATCAAAACAATCGAGATCAGAGTCACAAAGAAAACATGACAATTTTAGTGTTTTTGCTTCACTGCACATCAGTACAAAAGGTAGACGCCACCTGCGATTTATGGCATTTTACACTCTTATATTGTAATTTGTAACAATGGCTTCATCGTGACTAGGCGACAATATCGAAGGCTTACTTGTAAATATATTTAACCTTGTACAGACTCTAGTACAATGGAGCAAACCACACCAAAATCTCAAATGTGTGATAACAACACCAATGCATTTTCTGAGACCTGTTGGTAAAAGGCTCTGCCGAGTTCATGCAAACTGCTTCAAAACAATCTATCACTTAAAACACATGACAGAAGGACCACTGTAGTTCCATCCCCATCCTGTCTGGAATATTTCGGATATTTTTTGTTTCTAAATGGATATGGTATTGGATCGGATATGGGATGGAAAGACAGTTGGTTATACATGCATTGGCCTTCATTGAAACAGCAAATCTACACAAAACAGGCTGAGGACACAGGATACAGTCTACACAGGCTGTGGTAAGAGAAGATACAGGCTGAGGACACAGGATACAGTCTACACAGGCTGTGGTAAGAGGATATACAGGCTGAGGACACAGGATACAGTCTACACAGGCTGTGGTAAGAGGATATGCTGAATCTGTTGTTTGGTACCTTAGCTGCCCTGATTACATACTGAAGGATGGTTTTGGGCAGTTTAATGATAGATCTGGGCAGAGCTATAAGGGCTGAGGCAAACTTCCCAATAGCTCGCTGAAGAAGAGGGATAAAAGGGTGGTAGGGTAGTTAGTAGAAAACAGAAAGATAAAGGTACATATCTTTTCCTACACTAGTAGTGGCAACAGATAATCTGATACTAAACTAGACAATACTGACAATGAAATACAATGAAATATTTCACATTATAGTAATACCGGGTAACTACTTTAAGTATAGTGAGGAAACGTTGACGCTGGTCTGGTCTGGAGCTCACCTGAAACGCTGACTTCTTGGGGAGCTCTTGATCTTCTCTTGTCTCTTCCTCTTCCTCCTCTTCTTCACTGTCAGTTTCAAACAAGTAATAATCTCCACTTCTCACCACTGATGAGTAGAGAGCAAGGTGCTGTTAATATTAACTGAAGGAAAAGGGCTTGAAAGCAGGTGATGTTTTTGTTGGGGTGTAGAGAGTCTGTAAACTAGGTAAATGTGTGGCAGCAGAGGTTGGTTTGATTCAAAAAGCCCACTAGTGGGATGAAGTTGATAAAGGGTAGGAAAGCAAACACAATGTTAGACACACAATATTAACATATTAGTTTGTTTACTAAGACATGGCATAGATTGAGGTGATTTGGGCAGACCTTTAAAAGAATTGTAATAGTTGAAACTGACTTATGTCCTTGAACAGAAGAGCCATAATTGGGGGGGGGGGGGAACAGGAAGAGAGGAGGATGCTGGGTAATATATGAATGGGGTTAGGATGAGGGGCTGAACTGGGTAAATCATATAATGAATGTAACGATATGACAGGGTGATACTAAGAAATCAATTCAACACAGAAACAGGGCACCACAGAGAACAACTGAGACACATCTCAGAGAAACGTGGGTATAGTTGTCTACAGTTTTTTCAATGTCAATTTGAAACTTGATTTCCTTATTAAAACCTTCAGACCTTATTAAACGTGGATCGTTCTGATTAGTATTGCTCAGTTTCCCCTCGTGCGGTACATATATCGGTGATCGTGACTATAACGGAGACATAATCCTTCACCCTTCATTCGTCCAAGAAAGACAGAATGAAAAGGGAGAAGGCACTTAGCTCTGTCTAATAGAATCTTTCACAATGAGAGATTCCCTACTGTGGCCTCACCAGGACCACAACCACAAACATCACAGGCATCAGTTATTTTCTTTTCTCTCATGGGAAATAGTCTATTTATGGCCCCCATTGCCATTAGTTGAGGCATATTCTAGTATTATTTCATTCCAGCAAATCAGTACACTCTCCCGTCTGTATATTTCTGATGCTTTGGTTGTTCATCAATCAGTCGAACAATTAACTAACCAATTAATTAATCGAGGGGCCTTAAATAGAGACAGAAAAGGACTGAGGTCTGGATGGAACGTTGACGTTTGTTTTGGGTCGTCTGGAGCCCAGGTGCAGTATGGGAATCCTCTGAGAGTTCTGGTCAAGGACACAACAGTCAATCAGAGCGGAGAAAGAAGAAGGGGTCAACCTACTGGAGGCGTGGTCAACCCAAGGCCGCCACCACTGCCTTTTTTTAGTCTTGGCTGTTTCTTTCTCTTTCACTTTCTCTCTTTCTCGCTCTGCTCCTAAAATAAAAATGGTTTCACATGTAGATCAATTATGCTTTATATTGAAAAAATATTTCTTCATTCAGACTTTGTACAAGTTAAACGGTATCTTAAAAAATATATATATATACTGCTCAAAAAAATAAAGGGAACACTTAAACAACACAATGTAACTCCAAGTCAATCACACTTCTGTGATTAGGAAGCAACACTGATTGCCAATAAATTTCACATGCTGTTGTGCAAATGGAATAGACAACAGGTGGAAATTATAGGCAATTAGCAAGACACCCCCAATAAAGGAGTGGTTCTGCAGGTGGTGACCACAGACCACTTCTCAGTTCCTATGCTTCCTGGCTGATGTTTTGGTCACTTTTGAATGCTGGCGGTGCTTTCACTTTAGTGGTAGCATGAGACGGAGTCTACAACCCACACAAGTGGCTCAGGTAGTGCAGCTCATCCAGGATGGCACATCAATGCGAGCTGTGGCAAGAAGGTTTGCTGTGTCTGTCAGCGTAGTGTCCAGAGCATGGAGGTGCTACCAGGAGACAGGCCAGTACATCAGGAGACGTGGAGGAGGCCGTAGGAGGGCAACAACCCAGCAGCAGGACCGATACCTCCGCCTTTGAGCAAGGAGGAGCAGGAGGAGCACTGCCAGAGCCCTGCAAAATGACCTCCAGCAAGCCACAAATGTGCATGTGTCTGCTCAAACGGTCAGGAACAGACTCCATGAGGATGGTATGAGGGCCCGACGTCCACAGGTGGGGGTTGTGCTTACAGCCCAACACCGTGCAGGATGTTTGGCATTTGCCAGAGAACACCAAGATTGGCAAATTCGCCATTGGTGCCCTGTGCTCTTCACAGATGAAAGCAGGTTCACACTGAGCACGTGACAGATGTGACAGAGTCTGGACATGCCGTGGAGAACGTTCTGCTGCCTGCAACATCCTCCAGCATGACCGGTTTGGCGGTGGGTCCGTCATGGTGTGGGGTGGCATTTCTTTGGGGGGCCGCACAGCCCTCCATGTGCTCGCCAGAGGTAGCCTGACTGCCATTAGGTACCGAGATGAGATCCTCAGACCCCTTGTGAGACCATATGCTGGTGCGGTTGGCCCTGGGTTCCTCCTAATGCAAGACAATGCTAGACCTCATGTGGCTGGAGTGTGTCAGCAGTTCCTGCAAGAGGAAGGCATTGATGCTATGGACTGGCCCGCCCGTTCCCCAGACCTGAATCCAATTGAGCACATCTGGGACATCATGTCTCGCTCCATCCACCAACGCCACGTTGCCCCACAGACTGTCCAGGAGTTGGCGGATGCTTTAGTCCAGGTCTGGGAGGAGATCCCTCAGGAGACCATCCGCCACCTCATCAGGAGCATGCCCAGGCATTGTAGGGAGGTCATACAGGCACGTGGAGGCCACACACACTACTGAGCCTCATTTTGACTTGTTTTAAGGACATTACATCAAAGTTGGATCAGCCTGTAGTGTGGTTTTCCACTTTAATTTTGAGTGTGACTCCAAATCCAGACCTCCATGGGTTGATAAATTGGATTTCCATTGATTCTTTTTGTGTGATTTTGTTGTCAGCACATTCAACTATGTAAAGAAAAAAGTATTTAATAAGATTATTTCATTCATTCAGATCTAGGATGTGTTATTTTAGTGTCCGCTTAATTTTTTTGAGCAGTGTATATACCTTCATGATGCATTGTGACCAGAACATTGTTTTCAGTAATGATATAAATAATGATCGGGATTGTATGAAAATCGATTCCAGGGTTTCCTAAAGGTTCCATGAGAACTAACCAACACCCAGTCTATATTGATTAGCCATTCCACCTAGTTTTAACATCAGTACTCCTAGAGAGACGTTAAGAGCCTTCATCATGATACAGTACCATCATCCTCTTCCTCCTGCTCCTGGATGGGGTTCTCTCTGTCCCCTGACTCCTGAGGCTGGATGGGGTTCTCTCTGTACCCTGACTCCTGAGGCTGGATGGGGTTCTCTCTGTCCCCAGATTCCTGAGCCAGGCTCAACATCTTTTTCTTCCCACTCTTAAACTTCTCCTGGCGCTGTTTTATACGGTCCATCCTGAGAGGGAGAGAGACAGAGACAGAAAGATGATGAATGACAACACTCAGTTCTATCTATCAAGAGAAAGCAGACAAGGTTTCTCTCTCTTCTTCCATGTTTCTAGAACAATATTGAAAGAAAGCAAATACTATTTGGACTATTTGGCCTGTTAGAGGCTGTATAAGGGTTAGGTTAATAGATAAAGGTTTAAAGGTTAGGTTAATATATAAAGGCTTAAAGGTTAGGTTAACCTGTTAGGGCTAGGGGGCAGTATTGACACGGCCGGATAAAAAACGTACCCGATTAAATCTGGTTACTACTCCTGCCCAGTAACTAGAATATGCATATAATTATTGGCTTTGGATAGAAAACACCCTAACGTTTCTAAAACTGTTTGAATGGTGTCTGTGAGTATAACAGAACTCAAATGGCAGGCCAAAACCTGAGAAGATTCCATGCAGGAAGTGGCCTGTCTGACAAGTTGTGTTTCATCTTGGCTCTTTTTATTGAAGACTGAGGATCTTTGCTCTAACGTGACACTTCCTACGGCTCCCATAGGCTCTCACAGCCCGGGAAAAAGCTGAACGATATCGAGGCAGCCTCTGGCTGAAACACATTATCGCTTTTGGCAAGTGGCCGATCAGAGTACTATGGGCTTAGGCACGTGCCCGAGTCGACCGAATGCTTTATTTTCTTTCGTCTGTTTACCTAAACGCAGATTCCCGGTCGGAATATTATCACTTTTTTATGAGAAAAATGGCATAAAAATCTATTTTAAACAGCGGTTGACATGCTTCGAAGTACGGTAATGGAATATTTAGAAATTATTTGTCACGAATTGCGCCATGCTCGTCACCCTTATTTACCCTTTCGGATAGTGTCTTGAACGCACGAACAAAACGCCGCTGTTTGGATATAACTATGGATTATTTTGAACCAAACCAACATTTGTTTTTGAAGTAGAAGTCCTGGGACTGCATTCTGACGAAGACAGCAAAGGTAATAACATTTTTCTTATAGTAAATCTGACTTTGGTGAGTGCTAAACTTGCTGGGTGTCTAAATAGCTAGCCCGGTGATGCCGGGCTATTTACTGAGAATATTGCAAAATGTGCTTTCACCGAAAAGCTATTTTAAAATCGGACATATCGAGTGCATAGAGGAGTTCTGTATCTATAATTCTTAAAATAATTGTTATGCTTTTTGTGAATGTTTATCGTGAGTAATTTAGTAAATTCACCGGCAGTGTTCGGTGGGAATGCTAGTCACATGCTAATGTAAAAAGCTGGTTTTTGATATAAATATGAACTTGATTGAACAAAACATGCATGTATTGTATAACATAATGTCCTAGGGTTGTCATCTGATGAAGATAATCAAAGGTTAGTGCTGCATTTAGCTGTGGTTTGGGTTTATGTGACATTATATGCTAGCTTGAAAAATGGGTGTCTGATTATTTCTGGCTGGGTACTCTGCTGACATAATCTAATGTTTTGCTTTCGTTGTAAAGCCTTTTTGAAATCGGACAGTGTGGTTAGATTAACGAGAGTCTTGTCTTTAAAATGGTGTAAAATAGTCATATGTTTGAAAAATTGAAGTTTTTGCATTTTTGAGGTTTTTAAATAACGCGCCACGGGATTACACTGGCTGTTACGTAGGTGGGACGATTTGGTGCCACCTACCCTAGAGAGGTTAATATATAAAGGTTTAAAGGTTAGGTTAATATATAAAGGTTAAAGGGAAGGTTAATAGATAAAGGTTTTAAGGGAAGGTTCATATCAAGCAGACAGCTGTTGTGACTTACTGTCTCTTCAGCTGTTCCATAGACTTGTTCTCTTCCTCCAGTCTGGCTCTGACTGCCTTCACTATAGTAGCCTGGAACAATTCAGCCCCTCTGAAACACACACATACATCATCACATCACAGATACATTACCATATCACAGATACATCACAGATACATGATCACATCACAGGTACATTACCATATCATTGTAAAGGGGTGCGTAACTGGTGGCAGGGAAGTCAGACGCAGGGGAGCAGAACTAGGTAGTAGCCGGAGTAGTTTAATCCAAAAAACCAACGGCATAAAAATACAACAGAATATGGGTACAAAAAACCTGACACGCACCAGTAAACAAGTGCACAAGCACTTACAACAAACAATCCCACACAAAGACATGGGGGGGAACAGAGGGTTAAATATACAACAAAAAATGAGGGAAATGGAAACCAGCTGTGTAGGAAAACAAGACAAAACAAATGGAAAATGAAAAGTGGATCGACGATGGCTAGAAGACCGGTGACGCCGACCGCCGAACGCTGCCCGAACAAGGAAAGGAAATGACTTCGGTGGAAGTCGTGACAGTACCCCCCCCCCCTTGACACGCAGCTCCAGCAGCGCGCCGACACCGGCCTCGGGACGACCCGGAGAGCGAGGTGCAGGGCGATCCGGACGGAGACGGTGGAACTCCCGCAGCATTGAAGGGTCCAACACGTCCTCCACCGGAATCCAGCATCTCTCCTCCGGACCGTAACCCTCCCAGTCCACGAGGTACTGAAGGCCCCTCGCCCGATGTCTCGAATCCAGTATGGATCGAACAGAGTACGCCTGGGCCCCCTCGATGTCCAGAGGAACCTTCCGCACCTCAGACTCCTGGAACAGGCCAGCCACCACCGGCCTGAGGAGAGACACATGGAACGATGGGTTAATACGGTAATCGGGGGGAAGCTGTAACCTCTAACTCACCTCGTTCAGTCTCCTCAGGACTTTAAATGGCCCCACAAACCGCGGACCCAGCTTCCGGCAGGGCAGGCGGAGGGGCAGGTTTCAGGTCGAGATCCAGACCCGGTCCCTCGGTGTGAACACCGGGGCCTCACTGCAGTGACAGTCTGCGCTGGCTGTCTGGCGCAGCACGGTGCGCTGAAGGTGAACATGAGCAGCGTCCCATGTCTCCTCCGCACGCCGAAACCAGTGGCCTCGGTCTGACTCTGATGCCAAGGAGCCAGAACCGGCTGATACCCCAGTACGCACTGGAAGGGGGAGAGGTTAGTGGAGGAGTGGTGGAGCGAGTTCTGGGCCATCTCTGCCCAGGGCACGGTCTGGCAATAAGACCTCAGAAACTTACCCACATCCTGGTTAACTCTCTCCACTTGCCCGTTACTCTCGGGGTGAAAACCTGAGGTAAGGCTGATCGAGACCCCCAGACGTTCCATGAACGCCCTCCAGACCCTCGACATGAACTGGGGACTCCGATCAGACACTATATCAAGGGTCCCTGCAGGCCAACTCCCGACGGACGTCTTCGCGCAAACTGCAGCGATAGTGGTCGATCAGGGCCCTGTCGCTCCATCCCGCGCCGGCGGCCAGGGTCCGAAAGTCCATGGCAAACTCCTGGATGCTCCTCGTGCCCTGCCTCAGGTGGTAGAGACGTTCACCCGCCGCTCTACCCTCGGGCGGGTGGTCGAAGACTGCCCGGAAACGGCGGATGAAATCCTCAAAATGGTCCAGCGCCGCATCTCCTTCTCCCCACATGGCGTTGGCTCACTCCAGGGCTTTCGCTGAGAGGCACGAGACGAGGGCGAACACCCTCTCACGGCCCAAAGGAGCCGGGTGGATGGTTGCCAGGTAGAGCTCTAGCTGCAGTAGGAAACCCTGGCAGCGTGCAGCCGTTTTGTAGTACTCCCGGGGAAGAGCGAGACGAATCGCACTTGGACCGGGTGAAGGGGGGGCGAGTAGTGGAGACCCTGGTTGTGCTGGTGGAGGCGCTGGAGGAACTCCCTGTCTCTCCCAGCGGTCCATGGTTTGGACAACACGGTCCATGGCGGCGCTGAGATGGTGGATCATCGCCGCTTGCACCTGGATGCGCTCCTCGACCCCTATACCAGGGGCACCTACTCCTGCTGACTCCAAAAGTTGGTGTGGGATTCTGTAAAGGGGTACCTAACTGGTGGCAGGGAAGTCAGCCGCAGGATGGCAGAACTAGGTAGTAGCCGGAGCATTAACCTGTTGGGGATAGGGGGCAGTATTTGCACGGCCGGATAAAAAACGTACCCAATTTAATCTGGTTACTACTCCTGCCCAGTAACTAGAATATGCATATATATAATTAGTAGATTTGGATAGAAAACACTAAAGTTTCTAAAACTGTTTGAATGGTGTCTGTGAGTATAACAGAACTCATATGGCAGACCAAAACCTGAGAAGATTCCACGCAGGAAGTGGAAATCTGATTTGTGGAATCACCTTCTACACTTTGCCTTTGAAACACACCTTGAGTTAGGATTCATTGAGCACTTGCTAAGGCTTCCACTAGATGTCAACAGTCTTTACAAAGTGGTTTGAGTCTTCTATGGTAGAAACTGACTTTAAGAGAGGCTTGGAAAGTAGGTCATAGAGGGAGGGCCATTACTACTATGACGCGGACGCCCGTGGGTACCCTTTTGTTCCAAAACGTTTAGTAAGACAATGCAATCGTCCGCCTTGAATGTTATTGAAGCTCTGGCTGAAAAAGGCCCTAAAGATTTCTGTTATACAACGTTTGACATGTTTGAACGAATGTAAATATATATTTTTTGCACATTCGTGACGACAAGTCCAGCGCGCCTCGTACATTATGAGTAGCCTTCGGAACGTGCTAACAAGAAGGAGCTATTGGGACATAAATTATTAACTTTTTCGAACAAAACTACATTTGTTGTGAACCTGGGATTCCTGGAAGTGCCTTCTGATGAAGATAATCAAAGGTAAGGGAATATTTACAATAGTATATTTGATTTTAGATGGTTCCAAGATGGCGCTAACATGTATCGCCTATCCTATTTTTCTGAGCATATCACCTCGTTTATTGCAAAGTGTGATTTCCCAGTAAAGTTATTTTGAAATCTGGCAATTCGGTTGCATTCACGAGATGTTAATCTATAATTCTTTGAATGACAATATTACATTTTAACAATGTTTTCAAATAGTAATTTTGTAAATTGTAGCACTGGTTCACCGGAAGCATTTGAGGGAAAATATTTTCTGAACGTCACGCGCCGATGTAAAATGCTGTTTTTATATATAAATATGAACTTTATCGAACAAAAAATGCATGTATTGTGTAACATGATGTCCTAGGAGTGTCATCTGATGAAGATTGTCAAAGGTTAGTGCTGCATTTAGCTGTGTTTTGGGTATTTGTGATGCATGCTAGTTGCTTTGAAAATAGCAGTGTGATTTTTTTGGCAGGGTACTCTCCTAACATAATCTAATGTTTTGCTTTTGCTGTAAAGCCTTTTTGAAATCGGACAACGTGGTTCGATTCAGGAGAGGTGTATCTATAAAATGGTGTAAAATAGTCATATGTTTGAGAAATTGAAGTTATAGCATTTATGAGGTATTTGTATTTCACGCGACGCGATTCCACTGACTGTTGACTAGGGTTGGGACGCAGGTTAAATAAAAAAAAACAACGGCATAAAAATACAACAGAATATGGGTATAAAAAAACCAACGCGCACCAGTAAGCATGTGCACAAGCACTTACAACAAACAATCTCACACAAAGACATGGGGGGAACAGAGGGTTAAATACACAACAAATAATGAGGGAAATGGAAACCAGGTGTGTAGGAAAACAAGACAAAACAAATGGAAAATGAAAAGTGGATCGACGATGGCTAGAAGACCGGTGATGCCGACCGCTGAACGCTGCCCGAACAAGGAGAGGAAACGACTTCGGTGGAAGTCGTGACAATCACAGATACATGATCACATCACAGATACACGATTACATCACAGATACTGTACATTACCATATCACAGATACGTTATCATCACAATGTATTGTACTACAGCGGAGTGAGAACAGTTGCAAAGAGTTTGCTGGTGCAATGGAGGTCTTTGGAACCACGCTGGTGCGATGAGTAACCTGGTGCGATGAGTAACCTGGTGCGATGAGTAACCTGGTGCGATGAGTAACCTGGTGGGATGAGTAACCTGGTGGGATGAGTAACCTGGTGCGATGAGTAACCTGGTGCATTGAGTAACCTGGTGCATTGAGTAACCTGGTGCGATGAGTAACCTGGTGCGATTAGTAACCTGGTGCATTGAGTAACCTGGTGCATTGAGTAACCTGGTGCGATGAGTAACCTGGTGCATTGAGTAACCTGGTGCGATGAGTAACCTGGTGCATTGAGTAACCTGGTGCATTGAGTAACCTGGTGCATTGAGTAACCTGGTGCGATGAGTAACCTGGTGCATTGAGTAACCTGGTGCATTGAGTAACCTGGTGCGATGAGTAACCTGGTGCGATGAGTAACCTGGTGCGATGAGTAACCTGGTGCGATGAGTAACCTGGTGCATCGAGTAACCTGGTGCGATGAGTAACCTGGTGCATTGAGTAACCTGGTGCGTTGAGTAACCTGGTGCGATGAGTAACCTGGTGCATTGAGTAACCTGGTGCAATGAGTAACCTGGTGCGATGAGTAACCTGGTGCATTGAGTAACCTGGTGCATTGAGTAACCTGGTGCATTGAGTAACCTGGTGCGATGAGTAACCTGGTGCGATGAGTAACCTGGTGCGATGAGTAACCTGGTGCGTTGAGTAACCTGGTGTGATGAGTAACCTGGTGCGTTGAGTAACCTGGTGCGATGAGTAACCTGGTGTGATGAGTAACCTGGTGCGATGAGTAACCTGGTGTGATGAGTAACCTGGTGTGATGAGTAATCTTGCCTGAGACCAAAAGACTTGAGTTAGCTCCCCAACCTAATGCCTAGTCTTTAGCTCAGTTCTCTGCTGCCAGTGACTGGAACGAATTGCAAAAATCGCTGAAACTGGAGACTTTTATTTCCCTCACCAACTTTAAACATCAGCTATCTGAGCAGCTAACCGATCGCTGCAGCTGTACATAGTCCATCTTTAAACAGCCCACCCAATCTACCTACCTCATCCCCATACTGTTTTTATTTACTTTTCTGCTCTTTTGCACACCAGTATCTCTACTTGCACATCATCATCTGCTCATCTGTCACTCCAGTGTTAATTTGCTAAATTGTAATTCTTCGCTACTATGGCCTATTTATTGCCTTACCTCCTCATGCATTTTGCACACACTGTATATAGACTTTCTTTTTTTCCTACTGTGTCATTGACTTGTTTTGTGTTATTGGCTTGTTTATTGTTTATCCCATGTGTAACTCTGTGTTGTTGTCTGTGTCACACTGCTTTTGCTTTATCTTGGCCAGGTCGCAGTTGTAAATGAGAACTTGTTCTCAACTAGCCTACCTGGTTAAATAAAGGTGAAAAAAAAAAAAATTTAAGGGACCTGGGGTTTGGAACCCCAGTTGTGTGTATACCTGGAGGCCAGTATCTGTGAGGCCCTGATGTCAGCCACCACATGCAAGAAGTAGTAACTCATGAAGACGCGTCTCTGCAACAGCAGGAAGGCAAAACAAATACTGTCCCAGATGATCCCAGCCTCGTCGCTGGGCAGATCACACTTCTTACCACCGTCCCCAGCTAGTGAGGAGACACACGCACACGCGTACACACACGTGCACACGCAGACACACACACACACACACACACACACACACACACACACACACAACACCTTTAGTTGTATAATTTCTACATTTAATCTCCTTCATAAAACACATACATATTTCATTGAATTTTAACTGTTGAATGTCACTAAACTTCATGACATTATTAAGTGATCCGTCATTCAGTAAGAGACTTACGTGTGACGTCTCTGTTAATGATGACCTTATACTCCTTGATGGTGCAGGCCAGGCTGAGGAGCTGGATCAGCCAACAGTTGTTCACCACCAGGACATTGATGTAGCCACAGGCCAGGATCTGATCACAACACAGAGACGAAGAATTAAATATACAGGCTGGCAGAAAAGTTTAAAAAAGGACTCAGGGTGAATCAGATCTAAAGGGGGTGAATCAGATCTACAGGGGGTGAATCAGATCTACAGGGGGTGAATCAGATCTACAGGGGGTGAATCAGATCTACAGGGGGTGAATCAGATCTACAGGGGGTGAATCAGATCTACAGGGGATGAATCAGATCTACAGGGGGTGAATCAGATCTACAGGGGGTGAATCAGATCTACAGGGGGAATCAGATCTACAGGGGGAATCAGATCTACAGGGTGAATCAAATCTACAGGGTGAATCAAATCTACAGGGTGAATCAAATCTACAGGGTGAATCAGATCTACAGGGTGAATCAGATACAGGGTGAATCAAATCTACAGGGTGAATCAGATACAGGGTGAATCAGATACAGGGTGAATCAGATACAGGGGGTGAATCAGACCTACAGGGTGAATCAGATCAAACACCAGATGGAAGGGCCCCTTTATGTAATATGACTTTGCTTATGATTGTAAAGCATCTACAGTATGTAGTGTTAATGAACACTTAAGAATGCTATATAAACTGCTCATATAAGCTGCTCATAACCATGGTCCTACTCACAGACAGGATGTTCTTCATGGTGATCACAAACACGTTATAGGCGATCAGGAAGTCCCAGTAGTGTAGGATCTTTTTGATTGGCTTGAGCAGCAGCTCCCCGCCGAACAGCAGGAAGTAGAAACATCCCACCAGATAGCCCAAACAGAAGAGGCTGATACGCGTGGTGCCGGTGATGAAGATGATGGTGAGGACGAACCAGAAGAGGTAGCTAAACATGATGACCTTCAGCATGTCCAGGTAGGATCTGGTAAAAGAACCGGAGAGAAGGGGGGAAAAAGAGAGACAAGAGCCAGGTTCAATGTGTTCAATGTGTTCAATATGTCCATCATGTTCAATCTGTCCAACGTGTTCAATGTATCCATCGTGTTCAATCTGTCCAACGTGTTCAATGTATCCATCGTGTTCAATCTGTCCAACGTGTTCAATGTATTCAATCTGTCAAACGTGTTCAATCTGTCCAACGTGTTCAATCTGTCCAACGTGTTCAATGTGTTTAATGTGTCCGACGTGTCCGACGTGTCCGACGTGTTCAATGTGTTTAATGTGTCCAATGTGTCCAACGTGTCCAACGTGTCCAACGTGTCCAACGTGTTCAATGTGTTTAGTGTTCAATTTGTAAGTCGCTCTGGATAAGAGCGTCTGCTAAATGACTTAAATGTAAATGTAAATGTTTAATGTGTCCAACGTGTCCAACGTGTTCAATGTGTTTAATGTGTCCGACGTGTCCGACGTGTCCAACGTGTCCAACGTGTTCAATCTGTCCAACGTGTTCAATCTGTCCAACGTGTTCAATGTGTTTAATGTGTCCAACGTGTCCAACGTGTCCAACGTGTTCAACGTGTTCAACGTGTTTAATGTGTCCAACGTGTTCAATGTGTTTAATGTGTCCGACGTGTCCGACGTGTCCAACGTGTCCAACGTGTTCAATCTGTCCAACGTGTTCAATCTGTCCAACGTGTTCAATGTGTTTAATGTGTTTAATGTGTCCAACGTGTCCAACGTGTCCAACGTGTTTAACGTGTTTAACGTGTTTAACGTGTTTAACGTGTTCAACGTGTTTAACGTGTTTAACGTGTTTAACGTGTTCAACGTGTTCAACGTGTTTAACGTGTTTAACGTGTTTAACGTGTCCAACGTGTTAATGTGTTCAATGTGTCCAATGTTATGTAGTTCTGTCCTTGAGCTGTTCTTGTCTATTGATGTTCTGTATTAGGTCATTCTGTATTCTGTTTCATGTTTTGTGTGGACCCCAGGAAGAGTAACTGCTGCTTTTGCAACAGCTATTGGGAGTTCCTAATAAAATAGCAAATACCAAAATGTGTCCAACGTGTCCAACGTGTCCAACGTGTTTAACGTGTTCAACGTGTTCAACGTGTCCAACGTGTCCAACGTGTTCAACGTGTCCAACGTGTTCAACGTGTTCAACGTGTTCAACGTGTCCAACGTGTTCAACGTGTCCAACGTGTTCATCGTGTTTAATGTGTTCATCGTGTTTAATGTGTTCATCATGTTCAACGTGTTTAATGTGTTCATCTTGTTCATCGTGTTCATCGTGTTTAATGTGTTCATCGTGTTCCAGGTGTTTAATGTGTTCATCGCGTTCATCATGTTCATCGTGTTTAATGTGTTCATCGTGTTCCAGGTGTTTAATGTGTTCATCGCGTTCATCATGTTCATCGTGTTTAATGTGTTCATCGTGTTCATCGTGTTCATCGTGTTCAACGTGTTCATCGTGTTTAATGTGTTCATCGTGTTCATCGTGTTTAATGTGTTCATCGTGTTTAATGTGTTCATCATGTTCAACGTGTTTAATGTGTTCATCGTGTTCATCGTGTTTAATGTGTTCATCGTGTTCAACGTGTTTAATGTGTTCATCGTGTTCATCGTGTTTAATGTGTTCATCGTGTTTAATGTGTTCATCGTGTCTAACGTGTTCATCGTGTTCAACGTGTTTAACGTGTTCATCGTGTTTAATGTGTTCATCGTGTCTAACGTGTTCATCGTGTTCAACGTGTTTAACGTGTTCATCGTGTTCATCGTGTTCATCGTGTTTAATGTGTTCAACGTGTTTAACGTGTTCATCGTGTTCATCGTGTTTAATGTGTTCATCGTGTTCAACGTGTTCATCGTGTTTAATGTGTTCATCGTGTTCAACGTGTTCAACGTGTTTAACGTGTTCATCGTGTTCATCGTGTTTAATGTGTTTAATGTGTTCATCGTGTTTAATGTGTTTAATGTGTTTAATGTGTTTAATGTGTTCAATGTGTTTAATGTGTTCAATGTGGTTAATGTGTTCATCATGTTCAATGTAATCAATGTGTTTAATGTGTTCAATGTGTTCAATGTGTTCATCGTGTTCATCGTGTTCAATGTGTTCAATGTGTTTAATGTGTTTAATGTGTTTAATGTGTTCAATGTGTTCAATGTGTTTAATGTGTTTAATGTGTTCAATGTGTCCAATGTGTTCAAGTCTTTAGCTCAGTGTAATGCACAGACCCAGGTTCAAACCTCATCCCCTTTTCCCTGACCACTTTACCTAAATGGGAAAACCCTTTGTCTGTAATCATATAAGATATATCTTTAGGTCATTGAGCTACAGTAGGAAAAAGCATCATGTTGAGTGCACAGGAAAAATCTAAACAATGTTTGTGGTTGTTCTGTAATATAATCTGTAAATACATCCATCAATCCCATAATTAACTAGATCAATAACGGTGAGGCTTACAGTAAGAGTCTGATTGTGATCGATTAATACATAGAAATTACGGTTGATAATATAATATATGGAGTTGACAGGTATGTACTCTACTGAGAGAGAGAGAGAGAGAGAGAGAGAGAGAGAGAGGAGAGAGAGAGAGAGAGAGAGAGAGAGAGAGAGGGCCATGTGATAACTCTATCCATGTCTATCAGTACAGGTATGTACTCTACTGAGAGAGAGAGAGAGAGAGAGAGAGAGAGAGAAAGAGAGAGAGGTCCATGTGATAACTCGATCCTGTTCAGGTATGTACTCTACTGTAAGGTATATGAGAGAGAGAGTGTATAGTACTAAAGTACAGTATGCTAAAAGCATGTTGTATAAAAGGAACTAAACTCAACTATACTGAACAAAAATCTAAATGCAACATGCAACAATTTCAAAGATTTCACTGACTTACAGTTCATGTAAGGAAATCAGTCAATTGAAATAAATAAATTAAGCCCTAATCTATGGATTTCACATGACTGGGCAGGGGAACAGCCATGGGTGGGCCTGGTAGGAGCCAGGCCCTGTCAATCAGAATGATGTTTTTTCCCACAAAAGGGCTTTATTCCAGACAGAAATACTCCTCAGTTTCATCAGCTGTCCGGGTGGCTGGTCTCAGACAATCCCTCAGGTTAAGAAGTGGAGGTCCTGGGCTGGCATGGTTACACGTGGCCGGTTGGACGCAATACCAAATTCTCTAAAATGACATTTTTTGGGGGTTGTTTTTAACCTTTATTTAACTAGGCAAGTCAGTTAAGTAGAAATTCTTATTTTCAATAACAGCCTAGGAACAGTGGGTTAACTGCCTTGTTCAGGGGCAGAACGACAGATTTGTACCTTGTCAGCTCGGGGATTTGTTCTTGCAACCTTTTGGTTACTAGTCCAACGCTCTAACAACTAGGCTACGCTGCCGCCCCGTTTGAGGTGGCGGCTTATGGTAGAGAACTGAACATTCACTTCTCTGGCAACAGTTCTGGTGGACATTCATGCAGTCAGCATGCCAATTGCACGCTCCCTCAAAACTTGAGACATCTGTGGCATTGTGTTGTGTGACAAAATTGCACATTTTAGAGTGGCCTTTTATTGTCCCCAGCACAAGGTGCACTTGTGTTATGATCATGCTGTTTAATCAGTTTCTTGATATGCCACACCTGTCAGATGGATAGATTATCTTGACAAAGGACAAACGCTCACTAACAGGGATGTAAACAAATTTGTGCACATTTGAGAGAAATTAGCTTTTTGTGCGCATGACAAATTGCTGGTTTCTTTTATTTTAGCTCATGAAACATGGGACCAACACTTTACATTTTGCGTTTATATTTTTTTGTTCAGTGTATCTGCAACCCAAATGGCACTCTAGTCCCCATTTGCAACTGAGTAGATGCATAGATAGATGCATAGATAGATGCATAGATGCATAGATAGATGCATAGATGATAGATAGATAAACAGACGACTGGATGGATGGATAGATGGATAGATGAGTGTGGTCCTCCATCAAACTCAATCACATCAAGAAAGGAAAAAAATAATGTACTTTTCCATACATTGAAAGCTATTATTAAGTTAGACAATGTACCAGACTAAAGAGTCTGAGTTGAAGAGAGAGAGAGAGAGAGGGAGACAGAGAGAGACAGAGAGAGAGAGAGAGAGAGAGAGAGAGAGAGAGAGAGAGAGAGAGAGAGAAAGAGAGACAGAAAGAGAGATAGAAAGAGAGAGAGAGACAGAGAGAGATAGAGACAGAGAGACAGAGAGATAGAGAGACAGAGAGACAGAGATAGAGAGAGAGAGAGAGAGATAGAGAGAGAGACAAAGCGAGAGAGAGAGAGACAGAAAGAGAGAGAGCCGGAGTGACAGACACTGATTGGACAGAGTGTTTTGTGGATTATGGATTTCTCTCTACCTCCATATCCGTAATGTGATACGTGGAAAAACCAGTGAATAAGTGCCGGGGAAGAAGGATTGAGGGGATCGAGTCCCAAATTGCAATATATCCCCTACATAGTGCACTACTTTTGACAAGAGCCCAAAGGTTGTGCACTATATAGGGAATAGGGTGGCATTTGGGCTGCAGATACAGCAGGGTGGTATAAAGATGTGTGTTCTCTTCACTACTGCTGTTGATGGACACGGAGTGCCATAATGAAACAGTTCTCCACTCTGAGCATCGAAACGGTGGAATGTTAGATCGATGAGAACAAACAGCAACAGGATGGCCTCTTTCCCCCTTTTCCCCCTCTCTATCCTCATCTGTCTACCCCATCTCCCTTTCTCACTTGCTGACCCGTGCAATCAAGGTGAGAGCATCTGGTTGCTACTTCAGTAGTCCACTAAAGGCTTGTTACCTTTTAGAAACAGACAGTAACTAGACATATTGTATGTATGGGTCTGCTGTTTCCAATGATATAGGTCTATCTACCTGCAGTGTATGAAGTCGGTCTATCTACCTGCAGTGTATGAAGTCGGTCTATCTACCTGCAGTGTATGAAGTCGGTCTATCTACCTGCAGTGTATGAAGTCGGTCTATCTACCTGCAGTGTATGAAGTCGGTCTATCTACCTGCAGTGTATGAAGTCGGTCTATTTACCTCTGCAGTGTATGAAGTCGGTCTATTTACCTCTGCAGTGTATGAAGTCGGTCTATTTACCTCTGCAGTGTATGAAGTCGGTCTATTTACCTCTGCAGTGTATGAAGTCGGTCTATTTACCTCTGCAGTGTATGAAGTCGGTCTATCTACCTGAAGTGTATGAAGTCGGTCTATCTACCTGCAGTGCATGAAGTCGGTCTATCTACCTGCAATGTATGAAGTCGGTCTATCTACCTGCAGTGTATGAAGTCGGTCTATTTACCTGCAGTGTATGAAGTCGGGGACAGGGTTGTGAACGCTGAAGGAGGCCGCGTCTAGGTCTCGACAGATCTCCACGTTGTCTCCGGCCATGAGACGGACAGCTGCCTTGTTCTCCTCATCAAATATACTCCTCTGGAGCGAGGCGCAGAGGAGGAGCATGAAGTCATCTAGAGAGGAGAGGAAGAGAGGAGGAGGAGAGAGGAGGAGAGGAGGTAGGAAGGAGAGAACTTAGAAAAGCAGATTTTAGCTTCATATCGAGCTAGTATTTAACTAAAAATGTAGATTGATATAGATAGGCAATATAATCAATTCTATCCAACCCTGTCCATACCGATCCCATTATATCCAACCCTGTCCATACCGATCCTATTATATCCAACCCTGTCCATACCGATCCCTTTATATCCAACCCTGTCCATACCGATCCCATTATATCCAACCCTGTCCATACCGGTCCCATTATATCCAACCTTGTCCATACCGGTCCCATTATATCCAACCCTGTCCATACCGATCCCATTATATCCAACCCTGTCCTTACTGATCCCATTATATCCAACCCTGTCCATACCGGTCCCATTATATCCAACCCTGTCCATACCGGTCCCATTATATCCAACCCTGTCCATACCGATCCCATTATATCAACCCTGTCCATACCGATCCCATTATATCCAACCCTGTCCATACCGATCCCATTATATCAACCCTGTCCATACCGATCCCATTATATCCAACCCTGTCCATACCGATCCCTTTATATCCAACCCTGTCCATACCGATCCCATTATATCCAACCCTGTCCATCCTGATCCCTTTATATCCAACCCTGTCCATACCGATCCCATTATATCCAACCCTGTCCATACCGGTCCCATTATATCCAACCCTGTCCATACCGATCCCATTATATCAACCCTGTCCATACCGATCCCATTATATCCAACCCTGTCCATACCGATCCCATTATATCAACCCTGTCCATACCGATCCCTTTATATCCAACCCTGTCCATACCGATCCCTTTATATCCAACCCTGTCCATACCGATCCCATTATATCCAACCCTGTCCATACCGATCCCTTTATATCCAACCCTGTCCATACCGATCCCATTATATCCAACCCTGTCCATACCGGTCCCATTATATCCAACCCTGTCCATACCGATCCCATTATATCAACCCTGTCCATACCGATCCCATTATATCCAACCCTGTCCATACCGATCCCATTATATCAACCCTGTCCATACCGATCCCATTATATCCAACCCTGTCCATACCGATCCCTTTATATCCAACCCTGTCCATACTGATCCCTTTATATCCAACCCTGTCCATACCGGTCCCATTATATCCAACCCTGTCCATACCGATCCCATTATATCAACCCTGTCCATACCGATCCCTTTATATCCAACCCTGTCCATACCGATCCCATTATATCCAACCCTGTCCATACCGATCCCATTATATCAACCCTGTCCATACCGATCCCATTATATCCAACCCTGTCCATACCGATCCCTTTATATCCAACCCTGTCCATACCGATCCCATTATATCCAACCCTGTCCATACCGATCCCTTTATATCCAACCCTGTCCATACCGATCCCATTATATTAACTCTGTCCATACCGGTCCTTGACAGTCCAACAGAACAATATGATACATACAGACAAGAAAGATCGGGTTGGGGTTGGTGTGGAAGTCAGGGAAATATAGCCACTTGATGACGTTGGAGTCCATTGCAGAGTTAGGGAACCGCCATGGGTAGTCTGAAGGGATAGAGAGCAACAAAATAAATATATCATTATATATAATAATAATATAATAATATATTAAAATGTAAGAAAATCACATACATTTCACACACTTAAACAAGATAAAGGAAACCGCACACTGCTCTTGATAGTATCACTGATATTTAATAAGCTTTACGTATTGGCCTCACGGCCTTCGACAGAGCTTTTTCACACACTTAAACAAGCAAATACATGTAAACTCTATAATGCAATAAACACCATATATATATATATATATATATATATATATATATATATACACAGCAGTATGTGGACACCCCTTGAAATTAGTGGATTCGGGCTTTTCCAGCCACATCCATTGCTGATAGGTGTATAAAATCGAGCACACAGACATAGACAAACATTTGCAGTAGAATGGCCCGTACTGAAGAGCTCAGTGACTTTCAACGTGGCACCGTCATAGGATGCCACCTTTCCAACAGTCAGTTCATCAAATTTCTGCCCTGCTAGAGCTGCCCCAGTCAACTGTAAGTGCTGTTATTGTAAAGTGGAAACATCTAAGAGCAACAACGGCTCAGCCTGCAAAGTGGTAGACCACACAAGCTCACAGTACGGGATCGCCGAGTGCTGAAGCACGTAAAAATCGTCTGTCCTCGGTTGCTCAATACCGAGTTCCAAACTGCCTCTGGAAGCAACATCAGCACAAGAAATGTTCATCTGGAGCTTCATGAAATGGGTTTCCATGGCCGAGCAGCCGCACACAAGCCTAAGATCACCATGCACAATGCCAAGCGTCAGCTGGAGTGATGTAAAGCTCGCCACCACTGGACTCTGGAAACACGTTCTCTGGAGTGATGAATCCCTCTTCACCATCTGGCAGTCCGATGGACGAATCTGGGTTTGGCAGATGCCAGGAGAACGCTACCTGCCCCAATGCATAGAGCCAAGTGTAAAGTTTAGCCAGTTAAAGTCTACCTGGTGGCAGGTAGCCTAGTGGTTAGAGTGTTAGACTAGTAACCAAAAGGTTGCAAGATTGAATCCCTGAGCTGACAAGGTAAAAAATCTGTTGTTCTGCCCCTGAAGAAGGCAGTTCACCCACTGTTCCTAGGCTGTCATTTAAAATAAGAATTTGCTCTTAACTGACTTGCTTAGTTAAATGAAGGTAAAATAAAAAAAGTTTGGTGGAGGAGGAATAATGGTCTGGGGATGTTTTTCATGGTTCGGGTCCCTTAGTTCCAGTGAAGGAAAATCTTAACGCTACAGCATACAATTACATTCTAGACGATTCTATGCTTCCAACATTTTGGCAGCAGTTTTGGGAAAGCTCTTTCCTGTTTCAGCATGACAATGCCCCCATGCACAAAGCAAGGTCCATACAGAAATGGTTTGTCGAAATCATTGTGGAAGATCTTGAATGGCCTGCACAGAGCCCTGACCTCAACCCCATCAAACACCTTTGGGATGAATTGGAACGCCGACTGCAAGCCAGGCCTAATCGCCCAACATCAGTGCCCGACCTCACTAATGCTCTTGTGGCTGAATGTAAGCAAGTCCCTGCAGCAATGTTCCAACATCTAGTGGAAAGCCTTCCCAGAAGAGTGGAGGCTGTTAAAGCAGCAAAGGGAGAACTAACTCCAATGAGATGTTCTACGAGCATGTGTACACATATTTTTGGTCATGTTGTGTACATACACAGACACACACACACACACACCCCACATACACACCTACCTTTGCAAGCTGCAGGTGGTATCCCGATGCACACAAAGTACTGCCAGGTTAGAATACAGGCCTGGAAACAACAGTATTTAGGCCAGATCTCAGCTATAGCTTTCCTCCTCCGTCTATACATCACGGCTATCAGAGAGAAGGCATGCAGCATAGCATAGAAGTCCATACGCTGGCCAATCACATTCACTGCCAGTAGGAAGCACGTCTAGAACAGGGAGAGAAAGAGGTAGAGAGAGAAGTTTAGCCCAAATGATCTCTCTGAATATAATGGTTTCTACCTACCACCAAACCAAGTGATCTCTCTGAATATAATAGTTTCTACCTACCACCAAACCAAATGATCTCTCTGAATATAATAGTTTCTACCTACCACCAAACCAAATGATCTCTCTGAATATAATCGTTTCTACCTACCTCCAGCCCGAACTTGTAGAAGAAGTAGTTGATGAAGTACTTGGCACAGTTGACGATGCCGTTGTCGAGGTGTTGCCGCGTGATGTCATGGAAGATGATGCGAGCGGCTGGCGCGGTGAGCTTGTTCCTCAGTCTGTAGTACTGCTGGTGACGGTAGATGGTCACCTCAAACGCCAGCATGGCCAACATCAAGAGGTTGTTCTGGAGGAGGAGGCGAGGAAGGAACAGTGAAGCAACAGAATAGATCTTTGATGTAAATTTCAAATAAATTCTTTGTTATTTTTGCAGTACTGACTTGATAGAGGTAGATGTGTAGTATAGCCCTGACTCAGAGACTGGTCCTTCAGAGACTGGTCCTTCTAGCCCTGACTCAGAGACTGGTCCTTCTAGCCCTGACTCAGAGGCGGGTCCTTCTAGCCCTGACTCAGAGACTGGTCCTTCTAGCCCTGACTCAGAGACTGGTCCTTCTAGCCCTGACTCAGAGACTGGTCCTTCTAGCCCTGACTCAGAGGCGGGTCCTTCTAGCCCTGACTCAGAGGCGGGTCCTTCTAGCCCTGACTCAGAGGCGGGTCCTTCTAGCCCTGACTCAGAGACGGGTCCAGCTAGCCCTGACTCAGAGACTGGTCCTTCTAGCCCTGACTCAGAGACTGGTCCTTCTAGCCCTGACTCAGAGACTGGTCCTTCTAGCCCTGACTCAGAGACTGGTCCTTCTAGCCCTGACTCAGAGACTGGTCCTTCTAGCCCTGACTCAGAGACTGGTCCTTCTAGCCCTGACTCAGAGGCTGGTCCTTACAGACAGATAATCAAAGGTGAGTCTCTCCCAATGTCCTGGGTTCCGAGATTTACAGTGAGGGAAAAAAAGTATTTGATCCCATGCTGATTTTGTACGTTTGCCCACTGACAAAGAAATGATCAGTCTATAATTTTAATGGTAGGTTTATTTGAACAGTGGGAGACAGAATAACAACAACAAAAAAATCCAGAAAAACGCATGTCAAAAATGTTATAAAATGATTTGCATTTTAACCTGTTATGGATAGGGGGCAGTATTTTCACGGCCGGATAAAAAACATACCCAATTTAATCTGATTATTACTCCTGCCCAGAAACTAGAATATGCATATAATTATTAGCTTTGGATAGAAAACACTCCAAAGTTTCTAAAACTGTTTGAATGGTGTCTGTGAGTATAACAGAACTCATATGGCAGGCAAAAACCTGAGAAGATTCCTTACAGGAAGCGCCCTCTCTGACCATTTCTTGGCCTTCTACACTCTCTTTATTGAAAACTGAGGATCTCTGCTGTAACGTGACACTTCATACGGCTCCCATAGGCTCTCAGAAGGCGGCAAAACGCTGAATGATGTCTTTGCAGGTCCTGGCTGAAAAACAATAGCGCATTTGGATAGTGGTCGATCAGAGAACAGAGACTGGAGGCGCATGCACCAACCAACCAACCAACCAACCCACCAACCCATCAACCAAACAACCATTCCACTCCAATGTACTCACATCCTACCTTACCTTTGTCTGTACACTATGCCTTGAACCTATGCTATCGTGCCCAGAAACCTGCTCCTTTTACTCTCTGTTCTGAACGTGCTAGACGGCCAGTTCGTATAGCCTTTAGCCGTACCCTAATCCTACTTCTCCTCTGTACCTCTGGTGATGTAGAGGTTAATCCAGGTCCTGCAGTGCCTAGCTCCACTCCGACTCCCCAGGTGCTCTCATTTGTGTAACCGTAAAAGCCTGTTGTCCAGAACTCTGGCACTCTCTATGGGTGTGCCACAGGGTTCAATTCTCGGGCCGACTCTCTTCTCTGTATACATCGATGATGTTGCTCTTGCTGCTGGTGATTCTCTGATCCACCTCTACGCAGACAACACCATTCTGTGTACTTCTGGCCCCTCTTTGGACACTGTGTTAACTAACCTTCAGTCGAGCTTCAATGCCATACAACTCTCCTTCCGTGGCCTCCAACTGCTCTTAAACGCAAGTAAAACTAAATGCATGCTATTCAATCGATCACTGCCTGCACCTGCTCGCCCGTCCAGCATCACTACCCTTTGGATAGAAAACACTCCAAAGTTTCTAAAACTGTTTGAATGGTGTCTGTGAGTATAACAGAACTCATATGGCAGGCAAAAACCTGAGAAGATTCCTTACAGGAAGCGCCCTCTCTGACCATTTCTTGGCCTTCTACACTCTCTTTATTGAAAACTGAGGATCTCTGCTGTAACGTGACACTTCATACGGCTCCCATAGGCTCTCAGAAGGCGGCAAAACGCTGAATGATGTCTTTGCAGGTCCTGGCTGAAAAACAATAGCGCATTTGGATAGTGGTCGATCAGAGAACAGAGACTGGAGGCGCATGCACGAGGCGACACCATGTTTTATTCTTTCGTCTTTGAACGAAAACAACGACTCCCGGTCGGAATATTATCGCTTTTTTACGAGAAAAATCGTATAAAAATTGATTTTAAACAGCGGTTGACATGCTTCGAAGTACGGTAATGGAATATTTAGAATTTTTTTGTCACGAAACGTGTCGGGCGCGTAACCCTTCGTCACCCTTCGGATAGTGTCTTGAACGCACGAACAAAACGCCACTATTTGGATATAACTATGGATTATTTGGAACCAAACCAACATTTGTTATTGAAGTAGAAG
The DNA here is from genome assembly GCF_965601325.2 of Salmo salar. Taxonomy (NCBI): domain Eukaryota; kingdom Metazoa; phylum Chordata; class Actinopteri; order Salmoniformes; family Salmonidae; genus Salmo; species Salmo salar. Next base: position 53,463,715 of record NC_138304.1, read on the forward strand.
TCCCGGGAGTGCATTCTGACGAAGAACAGCAAAGGTAATAACATTTTTCTTATAGTAAATCTCAGTTTGGTGAGGGTCAAACTTGGTGTGTGTCAAAATAGCTAGCCTGTGATGGCGAGCTATCTACTCAGAATATTGCAAAATGTGCTTTCACCGAAAAGCTATTTTAAAATCGGACACCTCGATTGCATAAAGGAGTTCTGTATCTATAATTCTTTAAATAATTGTTATGTTTTTTGTGAACGTTTATCGTGAGTAATTTAGTAAATTCACCGGAAGTGTTCGGTGGGAATGCTAGTTCTGAACGTCACATGCTAATGTAAAAAGCTGGTTTTTGATATAAATATGAACTTGATTGAACAAAACATGCATGTATTGTATAACATAATGTCCTAGGCGTGTTATCTGATGAAGATCATCAAAGGTTAGTGCTGCATTTAGCTGTAGTTCTGTTTTTTGTGACATTATATGCTAGCTTGAAAAATGGGTGTCTGATTATTTCTGGCTGGGTACTCTGCTGACATAATCTAATGTTTTGCTTTCGCTGTAAAGCCTTTTTGAAATCGGACAGTGTGGTTAGATAAAGGAGAGTCTTGTCTTTAAAATGGTGTAAAATAGTAATATGTTTGAAAAATGGAAGTTTTGGGATTTTTGAGGAATTTGTCATTCGCGCCACGCCTATCATTGGATATTGGAGCAGGTGTTCCGCTAGCGGAACGTCTAGATGTAAGAGGATAATGAGGGAAATAAGTATTTGACCCCTCTGCAAAACATGACTTAGTACTTGGTGGCAAAACCCTTGTTGGCAATCACAGAGGTCAGACGTTTCTTGTAGTTGGCCACCAGGTTTGCACACATCTCAGGAGGGATTTTGTCCCACTCCTCTTTGCATATCTTCTCCAAGTCATTAAGGTTTCGAGGCTCACGTTTGGCAACTCGAACCTTCAGCTCCCTCCACAGATTTTCTATGGGATTAAGGTCTGGAGACCGGCTAGGCCACTCCAGGACCTTAATGTGCTTCTTCTTGAGCCACTCCTTTGTTGCCTTGGCCGTGTGTTTTGGGTCATTGTCATGCTGGAATACCCATCCACGACACATTTTCAATGCCCTGGCTGAGGGAAGGAGGTTCTCACCCAAGATTTGCCGGCACATGGCCCTGTCCATCGTCCCTTTGATGCGGTGAAGTTGTCCTGTCCCCTTAGCAGAAAAACACCCCAAAAGCATAATGTTTCCACCTCCATGTTTGACAGTGGGGATGGTGTTCTTGGGGTCATAGGCAGCATTCCTCCTCCTCCAAACACGGCGAGTTGAGTTGATGCCAAAGAGCTCCATTTTGGTCTCATCTGACCACAACACTTTCACCCAGTTGTCCTCTGAATCATTCAGATGTTCATTGGCAAACTTCAGACGGGCATGTATATGTGCTTTCTATAGCAGGGGGACCTTGCGGGTGCTGCAGGATTTCAGTCCTTCACGGCGTAGTGTGTTACCAATTGTTTTCTTGGTGACTATGGTCCCAGCTGCCTTGAGATCAGTGACAAGATCCTCCCGTGTATTTCTGGGCTGATTCCTCACCGTTCTCATGATCATTGCAACTCCACGAGGTGAGATCTTGCATGGAGCCCCAGGCCGAGGGAGATTGACAGTTCTTTTGTGTTTCTTCCATTTGCGAATAATCGCACCAACTGTTGTCAACTTCTCACCAAGCTGCTTGGCGATGGTCTTGTAGCTCATTCCAGCCTTGTATTGGTCTACAATCTTGTCCCTGACATCCTTGGAGAGCTCTTTGTCTTGGCCACGGTGGAGAGTTTGGAATCTGATTGATTGATTGCTTCTGTGGACAGGTGTCTTTTATACAGGTAACAAACTGAGATGAGGAGCACGCCCTTTAAGAGTGTGCTCCTAATCTCAGCTCGTTACCTGTATAAAAGACACCTGGGAGCCAGAAATCTTTCTGATTGAGAGGGGGTCAAATAATTATTTCCCTCATTAAAATGCAAATCAATTTATAACATTTTTGACATGCGTTTTTCAGGATTTTTTTGTTGTTATTCTGTCTCTCACTGTTCAAATAAACCTACCATAGACTGATCCTTTCTTTGTCAGTGGGCAAACGTACAAAATCTGCAGGGGATCAAATACTTTTTTTTCCCTCACTGTATCAATGGCAGATTAATGAAAAACTCAGTGTATGAGTTTTATATCTTGTTTGAGAACTATTTCCTATGTTTGCATGTCCCAAAGTGATGCTATACTACTATACTATATAGATGTCTTGTTTTACAAGTAAACGTGATCGGTTAGTGTCTCCTCACCCTGAGGTTCTCCAGTAGAGGGTTGAACTTGTTGAGTCCGACCCAGTTGGACGGGTCTACTGGTTCCTTGTACAGCAGAGAGTCTTTCATTTCCTCTCTCTGTTTCTGGGTGTAGTTCATTGGCTGGAGAGGAAGATGAGGAGTCAGAATAGGAGTCAGTCAGTCAGTCAAATCATATTCAAACGACCCTAGGCTTTTGTAAGTACCCTTACGAACAACCCAGAAGAGGAAGAAGAGGAGTCAGTCCAAAACACAACATTTTCATAGTTACAGTTATATATTGGTATCTATCTCTATACATTTGAATAAGTATGTTCAAATATCTTTGGCCAAGGCTTTGGCATAGAATTGAGAAACACAAATAGAAAATCTATCAACAAGCCAACCATTCCATCAACCAACCGACCAACCAACCAGCCAACCATTCCATCAACCAACCATTCCATCAACCAGCCAACCATTCCATCAACCAACCAGCCAACCATTCCATCAACCAGCCAACCATTCCATCAACCAGCCAACCATTCCATCAACCAGCCAACCATTCCATCAACCAGCCAACCATTCTATCAACCAGCCAACCATTCCATCAACCAGCCAAGCATTCCATCAACCAACCAGCCAACCATTCCATCAACCAACCAAACATTCTATCAACCAACCAACCTTTCCATCAACCAACTGAAATTTGATTACCAACCAATCTTTCCATCAACCAACCAGCCATTCCATTAACCAACAATTCCACCAACCAACCAACCAACCAACCCACCAACCCATCAACCAAACAACCATTCCACTCCAATGTACTCACATCCTACCTTACCTTTGTCTGTACACTATGCCTTGAACCTATGCTATCGTGCCCAGAAACCTGCTCCTTTTACTCTCTGTTCTGAACGTGCTAGACGGCCAGTTCGTATAGCCTTTAGCCGTACCCTAATCCTACTTCTCCTCTGTACCTCTGGTGATGTAGAGGTTAATCCAGGTCCTGCAGTGCCTAGCTCCACTCCGACTCCCCAGGTGCTCTCATTTGTGTAACCGTAAAAGCCTGTTGTCCAGAACTCTGGCACTCTCTATGGGTGTGCCACAGGGTTCAATTCTCGGGCCGACTCTCTTCTCTGTATACATCGATGATGTTGCTCTTGCTGCTGGTGATTCTCTGATCCACCTCTACGCAGACAACACCATTCTGTGTACTTCTGGCCCCTCTTTGGACACTGTGTTAACTAACCTTCAGTCGAGCTTCAATGCCATACAACTCTCCTTCCGTGGCCTCCAACTGCTCTTAAACGCAAGTAAAACTAAATGCATGCTATTCAATCGATCACTGCCTGCACCTGCTCGCCCGTCCAGCATCACTACTCTGGACGGCTCTGACTTAGAATACGTGGACAACTACAAATACCTGGGTGTCTGGTTAGACTGTAAACTCTCCTTCCAGACTCACATTAAGCATCTCCTATCCAAAATTAAATCTAGAATCGGCTTCCAAAATCGCAACAAAGCATCCTTCACTCATGCTGCCAAACATACCCTCGTAAAACTGAACATCCTACCGATCCTCGACTTTGGTGATGTCATCTATAAAATAGCCTCAAACGCTCTACTCAACAAATTGGATGCAGTCTATCACAGTGCCATCCGTTTTGTCACCAAAGCCCCATACACTACCCACCATTGCGACCTGTACGCTCTCGTTGGTTGGCCCTCGCTTCATACTCGTCGCCAAACCCACTGGCTACAGGTTATCTACAAGTCTCTGCTAGGTAAAGCCCCGCCTTATCTCCCACTCGTAGCAAGCGCTCCAGCAAGTATATCTCACTGGTCACCTCCAAAGCCAATTCCTCCTTTGGTCGTCTTTCCTTCCAGTTCTCTGCTGCCAATGACTGGAACGAACTGCAAAAATCTCTGAAGCTGGAGACTCAAATCTCCCTCACTAGCTTTAAACACCAGCTGTCAGAGCAGCTCACAGATCACTGCACCTGTACACAACCCGTCTGTAAACAGCACATCCATCTACCTACCTCATCCCCATACTGTATTTATTTATTTATCTTGCTCCTTTGCACCCCAGTATCCCTACTTGCGCATTCATCTTCTGCACATCTACCATTCCAGTGTTTAATTGCTATATTGTAATTACTTCGCCACCATGGCCTATTTATTGCATTAACTCCCTTATCTTACCTCATTTGCACTCTCTGTATATAGACTTTTTGTTTTCTTTTGTTCTACTGTATTATTAACTATGTTTTGTTTATTCCATGTGTAACTCTGTGTTGTTGTATGTGTTGAATTGCTATGCTTTATCTTGGCCAGGTCGCAGTTGCAAATGAGAACTTGTTCTCAACTAGCCTACCTGGTTAAATAAAGGTGATATAAAATGTTTAATTAAATTTAAAAATCAACCATTCCACCAACCAACCAATCTTTCCATCAACCAACCAACCAGCCATTCCATCAACACACCAGACTTTCCTTCAACCAACCAGCCATTACATTAACCAACCAACCATTCCATCAACCAACCAACCATTCCATCAACCAACCAACCATTCAATCAACCAACCAACCATTCAATCAACCAACCAACCATTCAATCAACCAACCAACCAACCAACCAACCAACCAACCATTCAATCAACCAACCAACCAACCAACCATTCCACCAACCAACCAACCATTCCATCAACCAACCAACCAACCAACCAACCATTCCATCAACCAACCAACCAACCATTTCCATCAACCAACCAACTCAACCAACCAACCAACCACCATCCAACCAACCAACCAACCAACCAACCATCCCATCAACCAACCAACCAACCATTCCACCAACCAACCAACCATTCCATCAACCAACCGACTACTCGATCAACCAACCAACCAGCCATTACATTAACCAACCAACCATTCCATCAACCAACCTTTCCATCAACCAACCAACCATTCAATCAACCAACCAACCAACCATTCCACCAACCAACCAAACAACCAACCATTCCATCAACCAACCAACCATCCCATCAACCAACCAACCATTCAATCAATCAACCAACCAACCAACCATTCCACCAACCAACCAACCATTCCATCAACTAACCAACAATTCCATCAACCAACCAACCATTCTATCAACCAACAAACCAACCATTCCATCAACCAACCAACCTTTCCATCAACCAACCAACCATTCCATCAACCAACCAACCAACCATTCCATCAACCAACCAACCAACCATTCCATCAACCAACCAACCATTCCATCAACCAACCAACCAATCCATCAACCAACCAACCATCCCATGAACCAACCAACCATTCAATCAATCAACAATCAATCAATCAATCAATCAATCAACCAACCATTCCATCAATCAACCAACGAACCAAAAAACCAACCAACCAACCAACCAACCACCCCATCAACCAACCAACCATTCCATCAACCAACCAACCATTCCATCAACCAACCAACCAACCATTCCATCAACCAACCAACCATTCCATTAACCAACCAACCTAACATTCCATCAACCAAACAACCATTCCATCAACCAAACAACCATTCCATCAACCAGCCAACCAACCATTCCATCAACCAAACAACCATTCCATCAACCAACCTTTCCATCAGCCAACCAACCATCAACCAACCAACCAACCATTCCATTAGCCAACCAACCAACCATTCCATCAACCAACCAACCAACCATTCCATCAACCAACCAACCAACCAACCAACCATTCCATCAACCAACCAACCAACCAACCAACCAACCATTCCATCAACCAACCAACTAACCAACCAAGCAACCATTCCATCAACCAACCTTTCCATTAGCCAACCAACCATTCCATCAACCAACCAACCATTCCATCAACCAACCAACCAACCAACCAACCTTTCCATCAGCCAACCAACCATTCCTTCAACCAACCAACCAACCAACCATTCCATCAACCAACCAACCAACCATTCCATCAACCAACCAACCATTCAATCAATCAACCAAACAACCACTCCATCAACCAACCCACCAACCAACCTTTCCATTAGCCAACCAACTCTTCCATCAACCAACCAACCATTCAATCAATCAACCAACCAACCAACCATTCCACCAACCAACCAACCATTCCATCAACTAACCAACAATTCCATCAACCAACCAACCATTCTATCAACCAACAAACCAACCATTCCATTCCATCAACCAACCAACCTTTCCATCAACCAACCAACCATTCCATCAACCAACCAACCAACCATTCCATCAACCAACCAACCAACCAACCATTCCATCAACCAACCAACCATTCCATCAACCAACCAACCAACCATTCCATCAACCAACCAACCAACCAATCCATCAACCAACCAACCATCCCATCAACCAACCAACCATTCAATCAATCAATCAATCAACCAACCATTCCATCAATCAACCAACGAACCAACCAACCAACCAACCAACCAACCAACCAACCACCCCATCAACCAACCAACCATTCCATCAACCAACCAACCATCCATCAACCAACCAACCATTCCATCAACCAACCAACCAACCATTCCATCAACCAACCAACCATTCCATTAACCAACCAACCTAACATTCCATCAACCAAACAACCATTCCATCAACCAAACAACCATTCCATCAACCAGCCAACCAACCATTCCATCAACCAAACAACCATTCCATCAACCAACCTTTCCATCAGCCAACCAACCATTCCATCAACCAACCAACCAACCATTCCATTAGCCAACCAACCAACCATTCCATCAACCAACCAACCAACCATTCCATCAACCAACCAACCAACCAAACAACCATTCCATCAACCAACCAACCAACCAACCTTTCCATCAGCCAACCAACCAACCATTCCATCAACCAACCAACCAACCAACCAACCATTCCATCAACCAACCAACTAACCAACCAAGCAACCATTCCATCAACCAACCTTTCCATTAGCCAACCAACCATTCCATCAACCAACCAACCATTCCATCAACCAACCAACCAACCAACCATTCCATCAACCAACCTTTCCATCAGCCAACCAACCATTCCTTCAACCAACCAACCAACCATTCCATCAACCAACCAACCATTCAATCAATCAACCAAACAACCACTCTATCAACCAACCCACCAACCAACCTTTCCATTAGCCAACCAACTCTTCCATCAACCAACCAACCAACCAACCAACCAACCAACCATTCTGTCAACAAACCAACCATTCCATCAATCAACCAACCGACCATTCCATCAACCAAACATTCCATCAACCAACCAGCCATTACATTAACCAACCAACCATTCCATCAACCAACCAACCATTCCACCAACCAACCATTCTATCAACCAACCAACCTTTCCATCAGCCAACCAACCATTCCACCAACCAGCCAACCATTCCATCAACCAACCAACCAACCAACCAACCATTCTATCAACAAACCAACCATTCCATCAATCAACCAACCGACCATTCCATCAACCAAACATTCCATCAACCAACCAACCATTCCATCAACCAGACAACCATTCCATCAACCAAAAAAACCATTTCATCAACCAACCAACCTTTCCATCAGCCAACCAACCATTCCGTCAACCAACCAACCAACCAACCAACTATTCCATCAACCAAAAAAACATTCCATCAACCAACCCACCAACCAACCTATCCATCAGCCAACCAACCAACCATTCCATCAACCAACCAACCTTTCCATCAGCCAACCAACCATTCCACCAACCAACCATTCCACCAACCAACCATTCTATCAACCAACCAACCTTTCCATCAGCCAACCAACCATTCCACCAACCAGCCAACCATTCCATCAACCAACCAACCAACCTTTCCATCAGCCAACCAACCTTTCCATCAGCCAACCAACCATTCCACCAACCAACCAACCAACCATTCCATTAACCAACCATTCTATCAACCAGCCAACCATTCCATCAACCAAACAATCTTTCCATCAACTAGCCAGCCATTCCATCAACCAACCAACCAACCATTCCACCAACCAACCAACCATTCCATCAACCAACCAACCAACCATTCCATTAACCAACCATTCTATCAACCAGCCAACCATTCCATCAACCAAACAATCTTTCCATCAACTAGCCAACCATTCCATCAACCAACCAACCAACCATTCCACCAACCAACCAACCAACCAACCATTCCATCAACCAACCAACCAACCATTCCATCAACCAACCAACCATTCCATCAACCAACCAACCAACCATTCCATCAACCAACCCACCCACCAACCTTTCCATCAGCCAACCAACCATTCCATCAACCAACCAACCTTTCCATTAATTAACCAACCATTCCGTCAACAACCAACCAACCATTCCATCAGCCAACCAACCATTCCGCCAACCAACCAACCAACCAATCAACCAACCATTCCGTCAACCAACCAACCCCAACCAACCAACCAACCATTCCATCAACCAACCAACCAACCATTCCATCAACCAACCTTTCCATCAGCCAACCAACCATTCCATCAACCAACCCACCCACCAACCTTTCCACCCACCAACCTTTCCATCAACCAACCAACCTTTCCATTAACTAACCAACCATTCCTTCAACAACCAACCAACCTTTCCATCAGCCAACCAACCATTCCATCAGCCAGCCAACCAACCAACCAACCAACCAACCAACCAACCATTCCATCAACCAACCAACCATTACGTCAACCAACCATTCCATCAACCAACCGTTCCACCCACCCACCCTACTCACCATGGAGCAGTTCTTGGAGTAAGAGGCAGGTTGTATAGACTCCAGCTGGTACAGCATCTTACAGACGATGATAACGCAGGTCCAGACTGTACAGATACTGGAGGCTAAGGGTCTGAACTGACTGAAGGGTAGAGCGAAGGCCCAGCACGCCAGGAACACGTAGTTGAACAAGGACACCTGCCAGTTAGGATAAACAGTTACGTTCAGTGTCTGTATCACTACTAGCTTTATTAAAAGATCACTATTAAAAACACAAACTCCAAGAATGGACAATGATTGTTATTAGGAACAACTGAAACAGAGGTGGTTTTGGTGATAAGTAGCTAGTCATTTCATTGTTAGTGTAATGCCTAGGCGGTAGCTCAGTGGCCTTAGCACAGTTTTGTGGCAAGCAGAGCAGCTGGGCTCAAAACCCCAGCCCTTACCTCCTTAACAGAGACCAGTATGATATACGAAGAGACGATCTTGATGATGTGTATCTCTAGGAGCCACCAGATGAAGAGCTGCAGCTTGTGGAAATATTCCAGGAACTTGAGGAACAGCACAGTCAGACGGTCCACCACCAGGTGCCATTTATTCTTTAGGTCTGACAGGAACAGGACGAGACGGGAAACAATCTGTCAGTCAGTCAGTCTGCCAATCAGTCAGTCAATCTTGTCAGTCAGTCAGCCAGAAGTCAGTCAGTCAGTCAGCCAGTCAATCAGTCAGTCAACCAGTAGTCAGTCAATCAGTCAGCCAGTCAGTCAGTCAGTAAACCAGTCAGCCAGTTAGCCAATCCGTCAGTCAATCAGTCAGTCAGTCAGTCAGTCAGCCAGTCAGCCAATTATCCAATCAGTCAGTCAATCAATCAGCCAGCCAGTCAGCCAGCCAGTCAGTCAATCAGTCAGTCAATCAATCAGTCAGTCAGTCAGTCAATCAGTCAGCCAGTCAATCAATCAGCTAGTCAGCAAGTCAATCAGTCAGCCAGTCAATCAATCAGCTAGTCAGCAAGTCAATCAGTCAGCAAGTCAATCAATCAAATTCCCACAAAAAATATATTTATACTTATTTAGATTATTTTTATGTCTTTGGAAGAGTACTAGAATCTCTGTATATCTTATATTTGTCATATTTCACACATGTACAAGTGTGTATTAATATGAATGTGTGAATTGGAAATTAGATTTTTTAAATACCCCAACTCCCCCTGAGACAGCCTTGAAGAGCGTTTGGAAAGTTTTCACCTTGTCGGCACAGAGATTCAAACAAACAACCTTTTGGTTACTGGCCCAAAACTCGACCTACCGCCCGCTAGGCTACCTGCCGACCGCTAGTCTACCTGCCGACCGCTAGTCTACCTGCCGCCCGCTAGTCTACCTGCCCACCCGCTAGTCTACCTGCCGACCCGCTAGTATACCTGCCGCCCCGCTAGGCTACCTGCCGCCCCGCTAGGCTACCTGCCGCCCCGCTAGGCTACCTGCCGCCCCGCTAGTCTACCTGCCGCCCCGCTAGTCTACCTACCGTTCCGCTAGTCTACCTGTCGCCCCGCTAGTCTACCTGCCGCCCCGCTAGTCTACCTGCCGCCCCGCTAGTCTACCTGCCGCCCCGCTAGTCTACCTGCCGCCCCGCTAGTCTACCTGCCGCCCCGCTAGGCTACCTGCCACCCCGCTAGGCTACCTGCCGCCCCGCTAGTCTACCTACCGCTCCGCTAGTCTACCTACCGTTCCGCTAGTCTACCTACCGTTCCGCTAGTCTACCTGCCGCCCGCTAGTCTACCTACCGCCCTGATGGTGTTCTGTGTACCTGAGGTAGTGTTTTCTGTGGAGGGATCTGGCTCAGTTCCCACACTGCAGTGGCCACTCTCCCCCGGCCCTGCACTGGACTCAAACGACTTATGGAACGACTGATGCAACTCAAAAGACTTTCCGAATGACTGACGTGACTCAAACGACTTGTTGAAGGACTGATGCAGGTCTATAGACTGACAGAGTCCTCCTTTCTGCTTCATCCCTCCATCTTTCTCCTCCATCACCACCACCAGGGTTCCCTCCTTCTCTTTCTCAATCTTCTTCTCTTTTTTGTCCTCTGCTCGTATCACTCCTTCTCCAGAGGAGATGCTGAGCATGGTGATGTCAGCCAGGCTTCCATCCTGGTGTACCAGTCTGGGGAGGGAGATGGTGTTTAGATTCATGAGAGACACAGACACACACACACACACACAAACACACACACACACACACACACACACGCACACGCACACGCACACGCACACACACACAAACACGCACACACACACAAACGCACACACAAACACGCACACACACACAAACGCGCACACACACACACACACACACAAACACACACACACACACACACACAAACACACACACAAACCCAAACACACACAAACGCACACACACACACACACACACACTAGGGTTGGGTGATATCACCCATCGTCCTATCGTGATTATGTACCCATAAAGCATTGTGATACAGTATAAGACGCTATCATCCTTATTGGCCAACTCCCACAGATTTAAATAAACAAATAATAAACTGCAGTCGGGCTATAGCGCGAAATAGAATGCAACTGGACTACATCATGATGATGGAAATACAATGAAAGCCTGGCAGAAAGCCTTTCAGAAAGCCTGGCAGAAAGCCTGGCAATGGCACATCTTCTCTAATACTCCTTTCGGGGTGTGTGTGTGTGTGTGTGTGTGTGTGTGTGTGTGTGTGTGTGTGTGTGTGTGTGTGTGTGTGTGAGATGAGGAACAGGCAGTCTTACCGTAGTGAGTGAGGTTATAGCAGTACATCATGATGATGGAACACTGACTTCTAACATTCAACCTCCAGCTGTACCCCCTCTAGCACCAGGGTCAGCGCACTCCAGCTGTACCCCCTCTAGCACCAGGGTCAGCACACTCTCAAATGTTGTTTTTTGCCATCATTGTAAGCCTGCCACACACACACACACTATATGATACATTTATTAAACATAAGAATGAGTGAGAGTTTTTGTAACAACCCGGCTCATGAGAAGTGACAAAGAGCTCTTATAGGACCAGGGCACAATTAATAATAATATAATAATAATCAATAATTTTGCTCTTTATTTAACCATCTTACCATATAAAACCTTATTTGTTCATCGAAAAATGTGAATAACTCACCACAGGTTAATGAGAAGGGTGTGCTTGAAAGGATGCACATAACTCTGCAATGTTGGGTTGTATTGGAGAGAGTCTCAGTCTTAAATCATTTTCCACACACAGTCTGTGCCTGTATTTAGTTTTCATGCTAGTGAGGGTCGAGAATCCACTCTCACATAGGTATGTGGTTGAAAAGGGCATCAGTGTCTTAACAGCACGATTTTCCAAAGCAGGATATTCTGAGCACAGCCCAATCTAGAAATCTGGCAGTGGTTTCTGATTCAAGCGGTTCTGTGAAAATATTCACAGAACCGCTTGTTGCAATTTTGATGAGGCTCGGTAAGTGAACTGGAGGCAGGGCATGAAAGGGACAACGAATCCAGTTGTTTGTGTCGTCCGTTTCGGGAAAGTACCTGCGTAATTATTCACCCAGCTCACCCAGGTGCTTTGCTATATCACATTTGACATTGTCCGTAAGCTTGAGTTCTTTGCACACAAAAAATTCATACAATGATGGAAAGACCTGTGTGTTGTCCCTTAATGCAGACAGAGAAGAGCTCCAACTTCTTAATCATAGCCTCAATTTTGTTGAATATAGTTGCGGAGAGTCCCTGTAATCCTAGATTCAGATCATTCAGGCGAGAAAAAACATCACCCAGATAGGCCAGTCGTGTGAGAAACTAATCATCATGCAAGCGGTCAGACAAGTGAAAATGATGGTCAGTAAAGAAAACTTTAAGCTCGTCTCTCAATTCAAAAAACGTGTTAATACTTTGCCCCTTGATAACCAGTGCACTTCTGTATGTTGTAAAAGTGTTACATGGTGCTGCCCATATCATTGCATAGTGCAGAAAATACACGAGTTCAAGGGCCTTTTGCTTTATTAACAAAGTTAACCATTTTCACTGTTGTGTCTAAAACGTCTTTCAAGCTGTTAGGCATTCCCTTGGCAGCAAGAGCCTCTCGGTGGATGCTGCAGTGGACCCAAGTGGCGTCGGGAGCAACTGCTTGCATGGGCGTTACCACTCCACTCTGTCTCCCTGTCATGGCTTTTGCTCCATCAGTACAGATACCAACATGAGCAGCAGCTACGTTTGGCTACATACGGACCGTTAGTGGAATTCCCGCGAGAGAGTAACGGTTAATGTGGTTGGATGTCCATTATTTGACTAGGCTACCTGTATTTGACGTTGTGTTGTTATTTCGCTGAACACTAGATGGTTTAATGTTATTTTTGGAAGTGAAACGAGGCGACTCAGGCGAGAGAAAAAACCTCACTCAAATGTATAGCCCCGTTGGACAATATAAATGTACTGTTTGAAAATATAAATGTACTGCTGGAAAATATAAATGTACTGTTTGAAAATGTGAAGCAAAAAAAAAGTAAAAGTGAAAGTAATTTTTTTTTTTTTATAAATAAATAATATTTGGAGTACCCCAACGGCATTGCGTGTACCCCTGGGGGTACATGTCCAACAGCTTGGGAAAACCTGCACTAAATTCATAGGTGGAGGCTAAAGTCTA